>NW_021163021.1:845000-1170000 GCF_004324835.1 Dendronephthya gigantea
GGGATTTAAAAGTTTAAACGAAAAACCAAATTGGCGATACTTTTCAGCTTTAATATGTTGTATGAACGTATTAAAACACATGTTGAAGAGCAGTGGACTGAGGCAATCACCTTGTAATACACCACGACCGACGGTAATAAAAGGAGTGCGGAATCTAGATGTAATTATTGAGGTCTTGAAAGCAGTGTAGAGGCTTTTAATGACGAATTTAATGTGATCAGGAATATGGTGGTATTCTAGTACTGATTGGATTAGGTTATGATGTACTTCACCAAAAGCATTTTTAAGGTCAAGCAATGTGATGACAAGGGATCGTTGATTGATGCGGGCTTTATTGATGATGTGGGCCATTTGCGCAGTGTGTTCTAGCGTGCCAGACAGATTTGGTGTGAAACCTTTCTGTATGTTATGTTCGATAAAATTATTTGACGCGAGGAAGGAGTAAATTGAGTTGCGAAGACAAGATGTGAACACCTTTAAAGGAATAGTCTCAAGTGTTATTGGGCGGAAATTCGACGGCAGATTTGTGTTGTCTTTTTTATGAATTAGGATGGTACATGCTCGTTTCCATTCAGATGGGATCGTTCCAGAAGACCAGATGTTGTGTATCAGTTCGGTGAGGTATGTTCTCAAGAATGGGCATCGTTTAAAACATATTACAGAGAGTTGGTCGAGGGGGCAGGGGGAACCAGAGGCTTTCATTTTGCGTATAACATTAGTGATTTGTTGATACGTTGGGGGGTCAAGGTCAAACTGAACAAGAGGATCTGGTAGCTTTGGAATCCAGCTGGGAATTTGAAACAGTTTATTGGGGTTGATTTTAGCCAAAGATTGGGAGAAATAATTTAAACAGTCTGTCACGTTAAAGGATGGCAAGACAGATTCTTTTCTATTTATAACGTTTTTAACATAGCCCAAAAGTTTCGACCGATTTATTTGTCGTGATTGAGTGGTTCACTTGTGTTGTGTGACGTAGTCCCGTCGTTTTTGTTATGATTGCGCAACTTGTCACGCAACGTACACTAAACATATCTGATTTCACTAAGGTCACCTTTGTTGTACTTTAAATTCTGTAAGGCTTTCTTTAACTCTTTAACTGTATGTAATTTGTATTTATTTATAATATTCTCGTCAGGAATTGTTTCGTTATGTCCAAATTTCTCTGCAAAGTAATCATAGATGACGGCGTTTAGGTGTTTGATTTTTGAATTCGCGTCTTGAGATCTGATTGGATTGTCTAGCTGGAGCGCAGATTTAAAATATTCATTAGCCGTTAGCCATTCCGAATCATTTTTGGGAAGAATTACCCCTTTTTTTAGTTCAGGAGGAGCTTCGTTGTTATCTACGTTTGCGCTGTTTGTGTCGATGTCTGCCGTGGCGTCGTCTGTGTTATTGCACATTTGCTCTTCAAGATCCGCACTCAGTTCGTTATTTAGCCCATGTATTATCCGACAGCTACGCTGATGCATCTTAAGGCCACGCGCCCCTTTACATATCTTGCCACAACAACATTTGACAACGGTTCGAATTGGAGACTGCATAACAGGCTCTTGGCTTCTTGAGTTGCCAGACTGATCATGTTCCGCGTGATTTGAACGTTGTTTACAACGCCAAGTGTGGCGACCAAGCGAGACGAAATCTTGACCACAGAAAGAACAAACGATACAGACCAGTAACATAGCGATAAAACTTGAGCGAATCATTATGTGAGTCTTTTTGCTTTTGTTAAATTTAAGAATTTATAGAATATATTCTGATTCAAGCACAAAACTTACTATAAAACTATGGACATGTACAGAGCACGTCTAAGCGGCTTTGCTCGATGTCATAATAATAATAATAATAATAACAATAATAATAATAATAAGGACAATAATAATGACAACAACAGCAACAACAACAACAATAATAATCTAAAATTCTGCAAGAACGTTGAATTATATAATGTTTATGTCTGAGCAAAACCCATCCAAAGTTCATTTTTTGACGAAGCATCAGTTATCAAAACAACGCCAAATTGTACATACGGACACAGCAAGAACGAGGAACTAGCTATTAAAGTGAAGTGCTTTACTTCCAACTGCAATTACACTATCAACCTTTTGCACAGTCTATTTGGTGTTACCACTTTAACATCCTCCAAGGCCCTTCTAATGGAATCGAAATGCTGAATTTTTTTGATGAGTGCATCAACCTAGTCAATCCTGTCTACGAAAATCCTGTTCTTTCAAATGGGGACATAGTTGTTATGGACAACTGCAGATTTCATCAAGGCACCTTTGCGAAAAACGAACTATGAACAATGTTAGGAAAAAATGGCATAGACCTCGTGTTTTGTTTGTCAGAAACTGCATTGCACAAACTTAAATTATATGAAATTTATGCATTACTGTAAATCACTATAATGTAAACTTTCCAATGAAAGTGAAGAAAAACACAATTGCAACTATTGTCTTTTCGGTAGTTATTGCTTACAATTTCTCGTTGTTGTCCAATATCTATTGTTGCAAGTTTGTCAAGCGAACACTGAAGAGTTTCGCCTGCAGAATTATTAGTGTTTTTCTGTGTGTCGCTATTCACAGAACTAAACATAGGCATTGTGTCGATCGATCTGTTATCAAACTTGTTCTTGACAGCTGATCTTTTATCCCCATCAGTATCACAATCTGATACAAAATCTCGTGATCAAACACCTTTATGCTCACCGCCACAAGACAATTTCTTACTCTTCTTTGACTTTGACTTTTTATTGCCTTCTCGTCAACATCTACCTCTTCCAAACGCAAGGTGGCAAAATCTTTCTGCAAAGCTAATTTGCCGGTAGACGTTCGAGTGAGTATTTCTCCCCAAAAGCTTTTTCTGTGAATTTAAGTCTTCTTGAAGAGGTTCCGTAATTCTTCGCTGTGAAAGGGTAACATGTAGATTTATCTAGCGGGTTGTTGAGGCTTGCTTCATTGATATTGTTTTGTTGAACACTGACTTGCTTGCTCAAAAGAAAAGAAGAGTCTATTTCCCAAACCTTCAGTTGCACTCTTCGATTTGAGCTACAGGTAACAGAATTTCTAAAACGTCAAACAAATGCAATTGCTCATCTTGGCAGTCAATGTTGATATAACATTCGGAGTGCATATCTTTATATGCCACTCGTATCTGATTGTCTTGTAGTTGTGTGAAATATGGAATAGCATCTCTAATCCTTTGAAGCAGCAGATTGTGCATTCAGTGAAAAAGCTAGCACAACGATCTTGGAAGTATTTAACTAATATTTGGAACATATTGCAGCCAAAATCAGCATGGACACACCTTCATTACGTCACAATATTGCAATGTAGTTGGCAAGAGAACATCTGGTTTGACTGTAAAATAGTCAAGCTTATCATTCAAATGCTGAAGGTGGATGTCATTCATGTTGTATATGACATGCTTGTCAGAGAACAACTCGATCATAATGCTGGTATGCTTCAGTAGCTCAATGGATTCGTCCAGTGTATCTTTGTTCACATCATTTGTGTGTGTTATTATGTTCCCTATAAGGCTAAAGTAAAATGAAATAGTAATTAAAATTTACAATGAAGTCATAATGATTGGATGCGTTTGTCAATATATGGCAATATAATTATATACATTCTAAATGTTGACATAGAAAATAGCAGTAGTGCTAGTAGCTAGACCATGATAGCAACCCTCAATATAGTCGGATATCTGTAATTGTCTGCAATATTTTGGAGATAAGTATACTGAATAATGTAGCAACAATGGTCTCGTTTCAAGAACCCCTCTCATGAAACGGGTAACCAGAAGGGGAGTTCTAAAGTGCTGATTGCTGGGGAAGGTACAAGTTGCTGATAATGCACTCCGAGCTGTATTTAGCGCACTATAGCCAAGACCTTCCTTGTATAGCACTGCTAGGAAATTAACTTCTACAGTCCTTAAAAGGGAATCCAATTTTCTTGTATTGCAGTACCCTCGCCATTTATTGAGATAAGGTAAATACTGTTTCTGCATACCTCCTCTCCACGATAGCATGATGACTGAAATTGCTCGTTCTGAAAGGCCTTTATTTGTAAAGGCTTCCCGGAAATGTGGCACATCAATAACGTTAACTTGGGATGCAGAGGGTGGATCAGGTCTGGCTTGCTGGGCATGTAGATTGTGTTTTCTCTGATAGGTAACATAACTGGCTTATCATTCGCATTAGAAGTGGCCACCACGGTTGAGCAGGCCACTTGGGGACAAAAATTAGTCATCTGCTCTCCCCCTATCGAATGTTTTGTAGAACTAAGGGTATGATGCTAAATGGAGGAAAGGCATAGAATAAATGCTGTTTCCAAGAAATGGTAAATGCATTCACAGCCTGAGCTTCAGGGTCAGGTTGATAGGCAATAAACAGTTTTACTTTATAATTCAGTCTAGAGGCGAAAAGGTCAATAACTGGTGTTACATTCAGTAACTGAATGCTCTGTTGAAAGATTCAACGCCTGGTATATGGGCTGTGCTTAGAAATATATCTTGTTGTATACATCAGTCCCAAATTTACCGAACTAGATTATTAAGTTTTCGAGAATGGCTGGTGCCCATTTTCCCAATGCTTGCCACAGCAGTCATGTTATCTATTCTCAGACAAACGTATTTGCCCTTCAGGTTTGAGTGAAATGCTTTAAGAGCAAAGAAAACTCCTAGCATCTCCAAGTAATTTATATGGTTGGTTGCCTCGAGTGTAGACCATTGACCTCCACACTTGAGATCACCTAAAACCCCGCCCCAGCCTGCTTCAGACAGTGGGTTTTCATTTGTGTGCTTGTCAGCTGGTAGCAATAGACGTCGTTTCTTCGCATCTGGTTTATCTTGGGCAGCTTCTAACCTTGACAGTCGCGTTAGAGCCGAATTTATATTTTCACTCATTTTTGCCATCATTATGATGCGCTCTTGTCCACAATAAAATTGTGGGTTTTTGTCTTCTTCTTCATCTTTTTTTGGGTTTTTTTGTGGATTTTTGGTTATGATGGCGGATAAACAACAAGCCACCAAGTGCGCTGCGCAAAATTTAAATAATAGTAACCTTTGTACGCCCGCAAAACCAGTCAAATCTAAAATTCCAAAGTATAACACACCAGAGAAACGATTGGAAGATAATGAAGGGAAAAAAGAAGTGGACATGGGGCAAATACAGCAAATGTTCGAAAGCATGATGATGAAATTGGAGAAACTTGACTCCATTGAATTCGACGTGAAAGAAATAAAAAAATCTTTAGAATTCGCGCATGCTGAGATAGATGACCTGAAAAAGGAAAACGAGAAAATGAAAGACAACCAAGATAAAGCCAGGGAGAGAATAGAAAAACTGGAACATGACAACGTTACAATGCGCAACAAAATAGTTGACCTGCAAGCGAGATCGATGCGCGACAACCTACTGTTCTTCAACATACCAGAGCGTGATCAAGAAAATACCACTGATATTATCCACGAGCTAATTGAAACGAAAATGGGAATGACAGACGCAAAGGAAAAAGTAAAGATTGACCGGTCTCATCGAATTGGACGAAAAAGACAAGGAAATCGTAAACCGCGACCAATTGTAGTCAAATTCAACTTCCATCAAGACCGAGAACATGTGCGGTTAAATGCGAAAAAACTTAGAGGCACTAATATCGGTGTATCTGAACAATTTCCCGAAGAAATCGAAAAAATTAGAAAGACACTATATCCTGAGCTAAAAAAAGCTAAAGCAGAAGGAAAAAAAGCCAAAAAAAGAGATAAACTCATCATTGAAGGGCAAGTCTTTTATAATAATTCTTAATCATTTGAAACCTAATACTAGTGATAATAGTCTTTATAACAAAGGCAAATGCCTACGTTATACAAATTAGCTCTCATAAATCACATACAATCCAGTTTAGGTATTATACAAATATTATACTATAAAGCCTTTAAATGACCACCCTTAACAGTGATCACAAGAAGAAATGTTCTTCTTGTTTCAAAAATATTAGTAAAACACAAACATGTATCCAATGTCTCACATGCAGTAATTGGTTTCATGCTGTGTCCACATGCACAGAATCTTTCAACACTAGCATAGACATGCATAATAACACAACCGATTTATGCCAACATTGCTTAGCTAATTCTTTACCTTTTCAAACACTTGATGATCTAAACTACGAATTTACTGTTTTAAATGGAAAAAACATTAGTGAAGACGAAATGGATAGACTAAGGCATTTGAAATTCAACCCTTTCGACGTGAGTAATAATATTGCTCTATTTGAAAACAACAATATAAATCTTGACAAACCGTCAAATATAAACTGTGTATATTATTTACCAAATGACTTCAATGAACAAGTAAACAAAGCAAATCTAAATAGGAACTTTTCTATAATGCACTTAAACATTAGAAGCATAATAAATAAATTTGACTCTTTCAAACAATTAATATATTCAATGATTAAACCGATTCAGATAATAGGACTGACTGAAACCTGGCTTAACGAAACTAACGAAGATCTTTTTAAACTAAAAGATTATAATTTTGAAAATGTAAACAGGTCGGTTAAAACTGGAGGAGGAGTAGGTATGTATATTGCAAATGAATTAAAATACAAAACACGCACTGACCTAAACACAAGCATTGAAAATGTAATTGAATCTGTTTTTATTGAAATCGTAACAACTAATGGTAAAAATATAATTGTAGGTGTAATATACAGACCACCAAATAATAAAATCGACTCATTTGAAAATAAGATGAATGAAATACTTAGAAAAATAGATAAGGAAAACAAATTATGCTACCTTATGGGAGATTTTAATATTGACCTCTTAAAATCGGAAACTTGTAATTACACTGAAAGATTTCTAGAACAACTATTCACATCATTGTATATCCCACTTGTGCTAAGACCAACAAGAATAACTAATCACACGGCTACATTAATTGACAATATTTTCACTAACAATATAGAATCTATAGAATCCAGCATAAATGGGTTAATTTTTTGCGATATTTCAGATCATTTACCAATATTTCATATACAGAACTCAAAAACATGCAATGTGAAAACATCAAAATTTGAATTTACCTATAAAAGGATTGTCAATGATGCCAATATTCAATCTTTTATTAACACAATTAAAAATATGTCATGGGAAAATGTACTTTCTATCAACAACACGACAGAGTCTTATAACAGATTTTTAAGCTTATTTTCAGCAGCTTATGATAAAACCTTTCCATTAAATAAGAAAATGACAAAAAGAAATATTGATAAAAATCGAAGCCCATGGATGACAATTTGCATCGCAAAATCAGTTAAGCAAAAAAATAAGCTATATAAAAAATACTTACACTACCCCACAGAGAAAAACAAAAAAACATATAAACAATACAAAAATAGATTAAATCATGTAATAAAGACCGCAAAAAAGAAATACTATGAAGAACAATTGATAAAATATAAACATGATACAAAGATTTTATGGAAAACACTAAATAAAATAATGAACAAACATAAGGATAATAGGTCGCTACCAAAAGAATTTATTGGGAATAGCCCTAGTGAGAAAATAACTGATCCAAACACAATAGCAAATACTTTCAATGAATATTTTGTAAATATTGGCCCAGAATTAGCAAAGAAAATTCCGAATAGTGAAAAATCCTTTGACAAATATCTTGTTAATAGCTGCAATAACAGTTTTTTTATTAGACCAATTACTAAATATGAACTAGAAACTGAGATTCATAATTTGAATTCAAAAAAGAGCCCAGGGTATGATGGTATAAGTCCACAAGTAATTAAGACAGTCGCCACAGAAATCTCGGAACCACTCTTACACATATTCAATTTGGCATTCCTAAATGGTACTATTCCTGATGGTTTAAAAAAAGCTCTAGTTACACCCATTTACAAAGCGAGTGAAAAAAATGAATTTAAGAATTATCGTCCCATTTCTGTTCTCACTTGTTTTTCTAAATTGTTGGAAAAGCTGATGTATAAAAGGTTAATTAACCATCTAGAAAAAAATGCTATACTGACACAGCACCAGTATGGTTTTAGAGAAAATAGATCCACTGAGCTTGCAATAATTGAACTTGTTAACAGGATTACTAAAGCTATCGACAAAGGTGAATATACAATAGGTATTTTTCTCTACTTGTCAAAAGCTTTTGACACAATTAATCACAATATTTTGATTCAAAAACTTGAACATTATGGTATACGGGGAATAGCCAAATTGTGGTTTCAAGATTATTTAAGGAATAGAAAACAAATTGTTAAATACAACGAAACTAGATCAAAAGAAATGACAATCAAAAATGGTGTTCCGCAGGGATCAATTCTTGGACCAATTTTGTTTCTACTTTATATAAATGATATTGAAAATTGCAGTAAATTAATTTCTTTTATATTATTTGCAGATGACACTACTACTTTATGTAGTAACAAATGCCTGAAAACACTTTGTAATATTATACAAAAAGAAATTAGTAATGTCACCGAATGGTTAAATGTGAATAAATTATCTATAAACACAGCTAAAACGAAATTAATTTTATTCAGATCTTTAAATAAAAAACCAAATCGAACCATAAATATTAGAATAAATGGTAATGATATTGAACAGGTGAAGAACACAACCTTCCTTGGTATTATAATTGATGAATGTTTAACCTGGAAAGACCATATAGCTAAGGTGACAAAGAAATTAATTAGAGGTGCAGGTATAATAGCTAAAATACGGCATTTCACAAACCGAAATTCTGTAAAACTAATATATTATGCATTAGTCTATCCATATTTGATTTATGGAAACCTAGCATGGGGTAATACTTACAAAAATCGAATTAAAAAAATTTTTAAAACTCAAAAAAAAATTGTGCGTCTAATGACTTTCAAATCCTATCTAGATCATAGTGAGCCAATTTTTAAAGAATTAAACATCCTAGACATCTTCAAAATAAACAACTATTTAATTGCCTTATTCATGTTTCGATACCACCGCCTTAAAAACTTACCAGATTTTTTTAAACACTATTTTATCACAAAAAACCAAATTCATGGACATAACACAAGAAATAGATCAAAACTTTATAAATGTTATAAAAGGACAAATTACGTGAAACACACTCTCGAAATTAAAGGAATCGATGTATGGAATTCATTAGAAACAAATCAAACTGACATGAATTCCTATAATAGTTTCAAAAAGCAAATAAAACGACACTTCTTGCTACACACAACTGCCGATATATAGACATAGAGTTGCATTAACTCAACATATTGTAATACATATATTTTTTGTATTCTTTTTTCTCTCTTGTAAATATAGTTTACTTATCTTTTCTTTGAATTCTGGTTTTTCTATATTGATTAGATTGATTGACTGTTAATTATTTATGTAAATAGAATAAATGATCATCACTAGGGACCTAAATTAAAAAGTCTGCAAAGATTTCTAGTAGGTCTCTATCCCAAGATCCTGAAAATCATTGTAAATAAATTATATTCAGTTTAATGTACATGGGAAAATACAATAAAAAAAAAAAATCTAGTAGCTCTTCTTCGTGTTCTTCAGAAATAGTATTGCGACCAGGTTGATTGATCATTTCCACGGAAATATTCTGCTTCTGGTTTTGCTTGTAACTAACCTTGCAAGGGTTCATGCACAACTGATCATGCGGTTCCCACACTTTCTCATATGATGTCATATGACTCCGTAGCGACCGAGACCAATGATGAAACAGAATTTGTTCTCATGATGCAGCTAATGTATACAAATATACATAAAGGGTTTTTAACACTTTTCAGATTATATGTTGTCAAAATTTCAGAAAAACAAACATCTGTGGATTTTTGTCTTCAATATTTACCTAAACACTAATTATACAATTTCAGGTGGATGCTGGGGAGATATTACATTGGCACATATACTTCAGTTTGCAACCTCAACTAATGAAGAGCCATTCTTGGGATTCACAGTACCCCCTTCATTATATTCCAATAATTTAGGCCCATTAAATAAAATTTTAAGTTTTTCATCGCCACCCTCCCATGAAATATTGGCCGCCCGAATTATTTTTTTAAATTATATTATTAATCGGAATTAGTCGGAAGTAGTAGAAAACCGAAGATAGGTGGCCATATTGTTTCAACATGACTTTCGTCGTAGCTCAGGTACGAGCTGGATCAAAACCAGAGAAGCGAGCATCAAGAAAGAAGTTTAACAATGAAATTTAAGCAATGAAAGTAGAACTGTACAAGGCTACAAGTGACAATGAAAGTAGAACTGTACAAGGCTGCAAGTGAAAAAGGCTATTAAATTGCTATTTTCAATAGTCATATTCCTTGTGGTTCAAATTAATTGTTCTTGTTCCTTTAATAAATTTTTCATTACGCATCAGTGGTGCGCTATCACAGTACAACAATGTCTTCTATTCAGACATAGAAGAGTAAAAGGGCTCTTGACTGTGACTATTTCTTGCACAGACCAAATGTATGAAATGGAAAAAACCTTTAAGCGTGTTTTTTAAACAGGAAATACACTACTTCTGCTATTAGCGAAAAAAATAAAAAATAAAATAAAAAACCGTCCGCCCGCCCCATGTTTTTCAAAAAATCTGATGAAAAACTGAAAATTTTATTTAATGGGCCTTACTCAATCATTTTTGCCTACAATGAATACATGTGTAAATGCCATGACTCTACCTCATGCATCCATAACTGTTCAACTGCCTCGTGATCAAAAGCTGTGGGAAATATATGATGAAGCTCTCTTGAATGCATATTTTAAAAATATGTGAGTGTAATGCTTATAGCATTGTGATCATCAGGCTTCTGGTTAAATGGAAACAGGAAGTAATATAAATGATAGTAAAGCCACTACGAACTTTGTGTTTTGTTTCCTAATATTAGTTAAGGGTCCATACAGTATAAAAAGTTAATATATACATTGTGGGAGTCAAACAATTGAAATTAAATCTGTTTGCATGATTAAATTGATAATGAAAATGTTATATAATATAACTTCTGTATAGTACATTCTGCATAAGAAGAGGAGAAAATCTCATAATAATTCTTGTGCATAAGTTAAGAAAATCCCAAAAACTTTCATTCATTGTTATCTTTACAATGTACAACTGGACTACCTTATTCCCAATTTTCCAAGCATCTCTTCAGTAATAAATGGCAATTGTTTCCTTGTCTATTTTCTCAACTAAAATAAAAGGGATATTTCTTTAATTAAAAATACCTAAATTGTTAAGGGAAGTTTAGTAAAAGATTACTGATAGATAGTGATCCCAACCATCAGAATTGCTGATGATATTTTCCTGGCAATAGCTACAATCATTGACAAATTCATTGAAACGATGAATCATTTTGGCAAAATGAATCCCCCCCCCCCCCCAAAACAATGTTGTATTGTTTTGCAGCAAAAATTTTTAAGTGATTTTACCTCACTTACGTCAACATTGATTTGGGGTGTGGGGCGGGGGAGGGAATGAGGTGAATAATGCTAATTTTGAGACTTTCGTAAAAAAAAGGGATGTTTACATGCCATGTCCCAATATTTTTTGTCAATGATTGTCTATAAATTACCGAAGTATTTAAAACGCTTTTTGCAAACATTTAACATAGTTATTGAGATAATATTGTATTCCCGTTGAGAATGAGTTATGCATGACGTCACAGATTCAATAAGTGACGTCATAAACGTTTGGTGTATGGCTCAAGTTATCTAATGGCATTGAGAAAACGACTCACTGCAGAGCAGTGCGCTTTTGCATTATTCTTGTATAAAGAAAAAAACTACTCGCTGCGGCAAGTAGCAGTCAGGGCAAAAATGTCAAAGTCCAGTGTGTTTCGGATTGTTCGAAACAAACGAAAAACGATAAAAGATAAAAATTGTTGCAAACGTGGACGTCGTAGAGCACTGACAGTGCGTGACCGGAGAAAACTTAACAGAGCGGTACTCGCATTGTGGCTAGAAGATCCTAACTTCAGTGTAATGAATGTGGTTAAACGTAGCGGCATTTTACAGACCAAGGCACACTACCGGACTTTCCTTACGGAAATACACGACCTTGGTTATACGTTTCGACCCAGCAGAAGGAAGGGTATTCTGACGGAGAAAGATCTAAAATTACGACTCGATTTTGCGAAATCACGACTTAAAGAGTGCCCTCCAGAGTACTGGTCAAAACATGTGGCATTTTATTTGGACGACGTTTTGTTTATTTTCAAAGGGAATCCGATGAGTGACGCTGTAAAGCCAAAGGGAAGAGTATGGCGAAAGAAGGGCGAAGGTCTGACCATAACCACCAAGGGAAGTAAAGATCTGGCTGGAGGCAGAAGGCTTCATCTAATCGTTGCTATATCGTATGGCAAGGGAGTGATATTCGCGGAACCGTATGAAAAAATGACTGCGGACTTTTTTGCGCATTTCGTACGTTGAAATTTTCCAACACTTTTTGAAATTGCGGATAAAGAAGAAGAGGATCATAAGATTTTTGTTATGGATAATGACCCTTCACAGACATCAGCCAAAGCAATGGGTACTATAGCTGACATGGGTTACACAATGCAGAAAATCCCAGCAAGATCACCAGACCTAAACCCTATAGAAAATGTATTTCACGTTGTCCGGAAACGTATTGAGGCCCAAGTAAAAGAAAACAACATTGTCCATCAGACATGGGAACAATTTAAACAAATGGTTCAGTATAATATATGGTCGACGTCAAAAGACTTGATCGATAAAACAATTTGTTCTATGAATAGACGGTTGCACGAAATTGTCAAAACAAATGGTAAACGCACAAAATACTAAATATTCATTGTTTGAAGCATACTAGATGTAAGTACTTGTGTATATGACTGTATGGTGTATAATTTTATAAAACATTTCAGTACGGTTAGATGCTGAAATCACTCTGTAAGAATTTTGGAATAATACATCACTACACACAACGTATGAACATTCTAACATTCAATCCCTTGATCATTGACGCTGGTGCTCGCACTCGTCAAGTGTTTATAATTATCGTATTCCTATGCTTAACGCAATTTTGCTGGTCTCCAAACAATTTAGACAACATGAGAAAAACTCCCAGGAGGACACGACTACCTTTAAAACATGGCATAAATGACCTCACGTTCCTATACCTTATAGTGATTTCGTCACATAAAATATGTAGCGAAGTATAAAATTGCCTACTTAACCATGCCACAAAGATGAAAATTGTCTACCTTCAAATTACATGCACTTAACCGCACTTAACCACACTTAACCAAATAAAATTAAAAAAAAAAATAGCATTAACTTTTTTAACCATTTATTTGGTTAAGTGTGGTTAAGTGCGGTTAAAAGTGGTTAAGTGTGGTTAAGTGTCATATAGATGCTTCAACGTATCGGGCATACAGTGCTATTCGCTTATTAGTTCCACACATTTAAAAAAGCGAAAGTTGTTTACCAATCTTCTATGTGTGAAATTAGTCTCGCGAAGCACGATGAACACGGTTCCAAATCTTTTTGTGCACTTTCTGGAATTTGTTTCGTCAAGTTCAAAACCTTCCATCTGACGCTCATCATCTCAGTTTCACGATGATCCAGGCAGCCGTTTTTAACGTAAGTGAGCGGTCTTGTGGTTGTGCAAAAGATAGGTGTGTCTCCATCGAATGTAACATCTTTGGCAAAATGGGACTTAGGAGCAGGTAGGTTTACTTGTTGGCCTTCGAGTAGAAGCAGTTAGCTTCTTTGCAATAATAATTTGCGATACATCGTATGCTGACAGACGTCGACGTTTCCTTGCCCGGGATTGATTTGCATTCTCGGTATTTGATGTGCTAGAAACACCGTCGGCACTGCCACAGGAAACAGCGGTTGAGTCAGCTTTTTCTCGATATTTCCTTTTCCTCTTAATGGCATCATGCGCCTTTGACGTTGATGGTTCACCAGCATTTGAGAGATCCGGGTGAGATTCGCTTTGCTCATAACCTTCGTCGTCTTTCGTAACATAGCGCCATGCACTGTAATAATTTTTGTGTACATTTGAGAAGTGCACAGATATCCCGTGTTTATCTTGTAGGAATTTCTTAGCTGGTAACCAACGTTGGTTCTTGTTTAGCTTTATAGCTATATGGTAGTGGACACCAGAGCGCCTATGCTTTTCTTGTGAACAACACCATTGAACGACCGGTGTAGTCGGGCCTCGAGAAAACGATGAAACAACAGCCTCGGCGAATGATTTTCTTGTAGGGAACTTGCTGGTATCAGCCTGGCTGTATGTAACTAAATATACTTGTCTAACTTGCCTATTGCTTGCTCGTCCTTATAAAAGTCGCTGTCTGAAGAAGAACTTTCATACTGCTGTAGAGATTGCATGTTGATTTCATCTAAACCGTTTAATACTTCGTTCGAAAGCAGATGCTAATTAAAACCTATGCAAATGACCTGTCGAATACCGGTCATACTTCAAGTAAAATGTCGTTAAAACGTTGAATGTGGAAGGTATTGTGACATAAATAGGTAGATTAAATTCCAGACAATCATTGACAATTTCATTGAAACGATGAATCATTTTGGCCAAACGAATCCCCCCACGCCCCCAAAACAATGTTGTATTGTTTTGCAGCGAAAATTTTTAAGTGATTTTACCTCACTTACGTCAACATTGATTTGGGGTGTGGGGCGGGGGAGGGAATGAGGTGAATAATGCTAATTTTGAGACTTTCGTAAAAAAAAGGGATGTTTACATGCCATGTCCCAATATTTTTTGTCAATGATTGTAGGTGTTGCTAAATATTATATATTATGTAGCTTTACCACAGTGAACCTTATTTATTTAGTAGCAAAGCCAGTCCAATATTTGGCCATGGAAATGCTAATATCTTAGGGCTTGCATACTGTGAAACAATAAATTTCTAAACAAGACTTTACAGCCCTCGCTACTGTATTAATGTACTTTTAAGAGAAATAAACTGTTCTTGAAACCACTACAACATGAACTTCATAGTTCAAAAGAACTACATTGTACTGGGTCGTGTTGGTTACACTTATTTTCATCTTTACATTAGAATTAAAAGTATAAAAGTGTTAAAAACCACAACGAAAGTATATCTATAACCAAAACAACTTTCATAGCTAAAAAAAGAAACACACAAATGGACTGAACCCAAAGGCCAGACTTAGGGAAAATTACTTTTTCCAATGGCATTTATGGCCAAACAGTTAATGTCTTTCTATCATACCAAAAGGCTCATTATTGGAAAACAAAAAAAATTTGAGCGTATAGTTACTCGACGGCTGCTATATCTACTGTCTACTGACCCAAAAGGCAGAAACGTCCAAAACACATACATAAAATATCCTGTATATGGTTTTAAATTTATATACAAAACAAGTATAAAATACAAATAACACCTACCAGTTAGAGCATCTGCAACTTCACCCATGTTTTCACTTTCCAGCAGCCTCAAAACGTCATCAAATTTCGACATTTTATTTATTTTTTGAATGCAAATCTAATTTTTCTTTATACAACTTTGCCGATTAAGAGAATGTTTTGGCGGGAACCAAGCAGAGCAGCTAGTTAGGAAGAGGCCTGTATGGTGGCCCAAAACTGCCATTGGATTTTTACATAAATTATTTATTTATTTGATTTTATTTTAGAAAAAAAAGGGTTTTTTTATGAATTTAGGATTATTATACTTTTATTTGTCTTTTAATATATTTAATTTTCTTTATATCTCCTCAATAAAATTTGTTTTTCTAAAGAAATGTCATCTCACCACGAGGCCAAAACTGCCATAATATACCACAATGCGTCGCGCACATGCACTTTTGAATCATAATTTATATTTATATTCGCGCTTTTGAAAGATGGCGTACATGAGAAATTCTGATTGAAAAGACGATGAAAGACTGAAAGAAAGTTTGGAAAAATACAGTAGGCAAGGACTCCAGCGGCAGGAAATTTTAAGTTTTATGGAGAAGGACTTCAGCTTTTATTCTTGGTCTTTGCGAACATTAGACAGAAGATTGCGATGGTTTAATATTTACCGAACGGACAAAACAGTGACTGAAGAAGCATTGAGGGCAGCTATAACAGAGGAATTGGATGGGCCAGGAAAGCTTCTAGGGTATCGTGCCATGACAAATAAAATAAGACAGGAACACAATCTCAAAGTTCCAAGACAAATTGTGCATGCAATGATTTATGACGTTGATCCTGAAGGTCTGGAGCAAAGAGCGTTGGAAAATAGGAAAAAGCCCCGTGTAAAAGGAAGGTTTACCACAGCAGGTCCAAACTGGATCCTCTCATTGGATGGTCATTGCAAACTCATGGGATTTCAGAGGGATACCTTTCCCTTGGCAATCTATGGATGTCTTGACACTGCAAGCCGCAAACTACTATTCCTGAGGGTTGGAACTGGTAATTCTGATCCACGAGTTATTGGCCTATGGTATCTTGAATTCCTTTATGAGACCAAGCAAATTGCATCAATGATCAGGATCGATAAAGGAACTGAAACAGGGAAAATGGCTACATTACATGCATACTTGTGCCGCCACCACAATGATATGGACCCATGTCACACAGTTATTTATGGCAAGTCAACATCTAATCAGGTAATATAAAGTTATAAAAGTCAGTAAGTTATAAAGTGCAGTGGCAATCTTATTTTGATAAAATGACAGAACTGAAAATATGCATGTCCATTTTAATTTAATTTTAACATAGGGCATAGTAGAGATGCATAAACATTGTGCTGCACAATCTTTTGAGGAATATTCTGATCACATTATGGTCTATAGATTGAGAGGTGGTGGAGAGAGCTCCACGAAGACTAGAAAAATATTACAAAGAGAAGTTGTCTTATCTTAAAGAACAAGGTTACTACAATCCTGAGATTGAGAGAGACAGGTTTGTGTATTACTATTAAAGTGCAAATAACATGAATGGGTTTACTTACCTAATTCACAAATATAGACAAATTTAACCCTAATGATGCTACTTATAGATTTATGCTGGCTTATCTTTTTGTTCCTATCTTACAAAAAGAACTTGATGACTTCAAGGAAACAGTATGGAACAGTCATAGAATCAGGAAACAAAAAGACACATACCTACCAGATGGTGTTCCCAACCATATTTACCAGTTCCCTGAAGAATATGGACTTAAAGATTGCTGTAAGTATTTCTTAAATGTGTTCACAATTACATTTAACTCATTGAACACATGGAACTATGCAGACTAGTGATTAATAGTAATCCAACATTTGCATAATTCCAGCATGGCCTCTCACAGTTAAGCAGTTGAAAGAGGCTACTATTCAGTCGGAATTGTTGAACTATGAAGAGAAGTATATACCCGATGATATTAAAGCCAGATGTGAAGAATTAATTCCCAATCCAGTTGATGTGCAACCAAAGGATTGTGTTGATGCATTTCTATATTTAAAACAAGGACTGGTTTCCATTTGAGAAGTTTTTGCACAAAGCCTATCCATGATTTACACAAGCTGTAAAACATTGTTTATTTTACAGCATCTATGCATTGTAACTTTTTAAAACAGTATAAAAATGATATGGTCTTATTTGAACCAGAATCAGGCTGTTTATATGGCTTCAAGTTCTATGAACACTCTTCCAACTACCCTGGCAGAGAAAAATTAAATTCATATATGTATACATGCTTTTATACTCAGCTAATTTGGGGACAACCTGAGGGTTGGATTACATGCACAAATGAATTTAGTTATTCACAGTCATACAGTCAAAACACAGAAATTTGTTCTGAAATATTAGAAAATATTGTCCTAAAATGAATGACAATCTTGTCTCTAGGTAGGTATCCTGCCTTTCATACTGAAACCAGGCTGCAACTATGTAAAAAGCTCCTTAGAATACTCTAAACATTAAATTAGTTTTAGATTAACCTTTTATTAACTTGAATTTCTTCATATGCTTAATTTTAACTGTTTAGCAAAACATTGTACGTAAAGTTTATATTTACAATTCCATAGATACAACTTATTAAGCAAAACAATCAAATTAACACAACTTTACAATTTGAACTATAAATTATTGACAGTTTGCTCTGTAAATTATTCACAATCTCATATGTCTCATAACTTGTGTCAGTTAGCTTTCATCATCCCCTGAAGCAGGCTTGGCAATAGGGGTTAATCCAAGTAGATGGCAGAATTTATTGCATTCGTGATGTTCTATGAATACACCAATAGCTTCAGATGTTAGGTTTCCAACACCAAACAAAAATTCTGCATCTACTACAATGGTGGCAGATGCAATTTCTGGATCAAACAATGTGTACATACTACCTTGAATATCCAGAAGCATTAATTTCTGTGAAGACTTTTCATACGAGTAATGAACCAAGCACTCAGCTTTCTTGCATTCATCTGTTGATCTTTTGCCACAAACTAGGCCGGTATTGTTAATATACTTTGTAAAGTCACCATCTATAAATTCCTCAATGGTCACATATTCACCATCATCCAGCTTGGCCATGTAGATATCTGTATATGTAAATGACTTCCCAAATTGGTACTGGCATAGTTCCTTTACCTTAATAGTGATGAAAGTATTAAAATAAATAACAATTAATCCTATATCCCTTTAACAAGAAACAACTTGTAAGATGATAAGATTATACTTTGCCTCAGTTGCCTTTAGTGAATATTTTTTATATAAGACTATCAATTTTTGTTAGTCATTTGAAAAGGCCAATTCAATAATGATTGGTTAAATGATAATATATTCTCCTCTACCTTTGCATACATACAACCAGTTATGTTTTTTGCCAATGATTGCATTTGGACAGACTTTCTGGTGTGATCTTCTATCGTTTGCCCCAGTTGGTTGATCGACTCTAGTGTTGTTGGTAAGTACTTCTTCACCACCCAGAGACGTTCACTGTACCATGATGTTGGACTTCTTGCTTTAAACACTTTTCGGAACCCTCCAATTCCAAATGGCTCCTTCTCAATAACAAGCTCGACTCTTTCTGAAGACCATGCCATATTCTCCAAATTAAACTTGTAAACATCTGCAATGGTCGTTTTTTGACGCACGACTTTGCCTAGATTCATCATTTGCGTAACTGATAGGCTCTTTGGATAAATAATATTCACGTTTTCTTTACCTTCTCGTCTCCATTTAACGGACCTGGCTCGAGGCGATTGATATGAACTGCTTACAAGTTCTGGCTGTTCGCATGTCTTCTTGCTTTTCGGTTGACCGAGTTCGGAATCGGCAAAAGGGTCGGAATAAAAACCAGATGATTCTCGCTTTGCGGCTCCAACAAACCGAATGTGGATCAACTTCAGATTTGGAATTTGGTCAAGACTAGAACACGACGGACCTGGCTCACCGGCAAGAACGTCACATTCGACGTTCATCTTCAGTTGAGAGAGGAAATGAGCTTCACATGCCTTCTTTATGTTGTCGATGGTGAGATCGCCATGTGGGTAGGAAACGAATTCTTGGGGACCTATCCTGGAAAACTTCTGAGCTTTTCCCGAAACGTCCGAGCTCAATCGCTGTACTGTTAAATTGTCTACCTTTTTCGGTGTTGCTTGTTGCTTTCTTTTGCAATTAACAAAAGTGCATGCGCGCAACGCATTGTGGTATATTATGGCAGTTTCGGGCTCGTGGTGAGATGACATTTCTTTAGAAAAACAAATTTTATTGAGGAGATATAAAGAAAATTAAATATATTAAAAGACAAATAAAAGTATAATAATCCTAAATTCATAAAAAACACTTTTTTTTCTAAAATAAAATCAAATAAATAAATAATTTATGTAAAAATCCAATGGCAGTTTTGGGCCACCATAGGCCTGGCCTGGTGGGTAGTTTCATCCACTTAAACCACAGCATTTCCAAGAAAATTGCTGAAAAATCAATTTCTTTTTAAAACGAAGTTTCCATAACAAAAATACATGATCCTCAATATGGTTGGCATTTTGTTGCAAAATTCAACAACATATATTTGCATTCAACTTTACATATTTTGCATGCAATTCCAATGTTGAATAATTATATTCAAGCAATTATTTCATTCAACTTCAACAAATGTTGTACATTTATTCAACTTTAAACGTTACAATGGCACATATGACAGCATATCTATTCAACTTCAACAATGGTGTGTATCTATTCAACTTCAACAATGGTGTTTATTCAACTTCAACTATGAACATTTGTTCGACATAAAATTTAAAATTCAGACTTAGACATTCTATTCAAAGTCGAAACTAATATTTTTTCAATTTCAAGAGTATAAAATCATTCTAAATTGCCGAATATATAAATTCAGGAAAAAACTTAAGTTCCCGATCCCTGAACCCGATCAAACTTGTGTGGCATTAGCTCAAAACCACGCCTCCGAGCAATTGTCCAGCTAAAATTGAAAGACGCTTTGGTAAATGGCATAACCGAAATTTGGGGTCGAGCGATGACGGTTGGAAAATGCAAAAGATACATTAATCACTTGCAGAAAGTATTACGTGCTGTGGTAAAATGTAATGGACGTGCTTCAGGTTATTAAACAAAAAAATCATAATATATCTGCATATACAGTATACTAATATTGTTAAGAAGATGACTTTATTTCTTAGTTCTTTATATTATTCATTAATTTTCAGAATGCGACTTTAGATAAGTGGAAACACTAGTCGAGCGGTGGACTCGTAATGACTTTTCAAAAACGTTATATACACGTTTTTGTATTGTTGTGTTAACAGTTAAGCGTGTCTTGCTTTCACAAATTTAAAAATAAGAAATTTTAAAGTTTTTCAGTATGTGGTTTTAAAAGTGAAAGGTTTAGTACATGTGGAGCAAACGTCTGCACAACATTTGGCGATCCTGCCAGGACGAATATTAAAATTATGGCATATTCCGGCCAAGAAAGGAGAACAGATATGTCCGACAACGAGATGAACAAGATGACCACGAACGAAAATATGATGCCGATAGGAAGTGTTATGGTCGAGAAAACCGGAGAATCGAAGGAAAGCGAGCACAAAAACTGGACTGTGCAGCACAGAGAAAGGTTATTCAAGTTAAGAAGACAAAAGGATCCAAGAGACTAGGCTAACCAAGTTAAAGCACCGTTTGCAAAAGCTGTTTACACTAAAAGCTGAAAAGGAAGAGATTGAGAGCTGTATCGGAGAAATGTTGTCGCCCAGTCTGTCCATCCCAATAGCACCCAACACTAACAACCTGGTGGTGCAGTCACCCAGTGTCATGGGTGAATCGATTAATAGAAACTTAAAAGCATTAAGGGTTCCTAAATTTGATGGAAATAAGACAACATTTGATGAATTTTGGTGCCTTTTTGAGAGCCTTGTTGACAAGTCAACTGAGCCTGTGAACATCAAGATGGCAAGACTTAGAGAATGCCTTTCTAGCAGAGGTTTGGAAGCCATTCGTGGGCTGGGTGTTTCGGAGGCGGAGTATAATGAAGTGAAAGAGATTATTTAATTGAAGTTTGGGGGAGAGCGTCGACAATTGAGAGCATACATGGATGAGCTTGAAAGGATACAACCATTGCAAAACAACGACGTTCCCTCATTTGATAGATTTACGGACCTTGTCCAGGTTACTGTAGCAAAACTAAAGGCCAAGCTGGGTGAAGGAGCTTTGCATGATCAACTAGTGAAGAGGTTGCCCAGTCAACTAGTAGAAAGCTATAGCCGTTGGTTAAATGTACATGGCAAGACCCCCTCGGTAATTAATCTGTGTGATTGGTTAAAAAAGGAAGTGGCGATTAAGATGAAGGCAGTGGAAATGGCACATGGATTGGAGTCAAAACTGGGAAACAAATCTTCATTTAAGAAAGGCGCTGGGTCAAAGTCGAGGAGAACATTCCATACTGAGGTAGACAACAAAGTTAGTCAACAAAGATTACCATGCTAACACTGTGGTCAAAGCAATCATCCAATATGGTATTGCAAGAAGCTTGAGGCAGCGGTTGTTGAGGAACGATGGAAAACTGCAAAAGAGAAGAAACTACGCTTTGGTGTAATTGGGTGTGCCTTGAGACATCACCGTCTGTTGCATGACCCTGATCGGCAAAAGGGGGCTAGTTCCTCGAAAACGTCTTCAAGGGATTTGGACACCCCAAGGGAGGGGGCAAATGCCGAAAATGGTTCCAATTCATCACAGAAGGGGGCACGTGTCAATGCCACTACAGTGATTAGTACAAATTGTAAAACAGAATCTTATTCTTTACGTACCGTCCCAATATGGGTCAAGGGCAATGGTTGAAAGATAAAAGTGAATGCAATATTAGACAATGGCTCTATTGAGACATTCATGAATGAGGAACTAGCCCGAGCATTGGGTTTAAGCAATTCTTTGAAAAGCGTACAGGTTAATGTTTTGAACAGCTCGGTCGAGACTTTCAAGTCAATGCCTTTACAAGTAGAAATCGAAAGTGTTGATGGAAAATTCTCAAAAGTGATCAATGTTCAAACCTGTCCAAAAGAAGTTACAGGTGACTATTATTGTGTTGTCGATTGGTCCAAATCCCAAAAAGCCTGGCCTTACCTGAGCCTATGCAGTTTCTTCCCTTCTGCTAAAGATGGTTTGGTCGATGTTCTAATCGGTGTTGACAACCTCGAAATGCATTTCTCAATGGTGGATTTTCAAGATGTTGAGGGAGGCCTGTTGCACGTCTTGGCCTGCTTGGATGGACTTGTGTTGGTCCTCCTGATAATACTATTGGATCAGTTTCCAGATCCCACTCAGTCCGGTCTTTTGTGAGTAACAAGACATTGATTGCGGACAGTGGAGATGTTGGTTGCTGTGATCTAGATCGTACCTTAAAGAGCTTCTGGGAAATTGAAGATTCTGGGTTTGTTTACAGTCGTGGAGGGAAGGTATCTAGTCGGTGTGCCCTGGAAACAAGGACAGCCAAACTTACCGAACAATTGTTCTATCGCTATTTCACATTTGGCCTTGAAGATTGCTAGTTTGGTCCAACTGGCCGAAGATATGACTTGGTGGGAAGGTTCAGAATGGTTAAAGCAAAGCAACAAGCATTGGCCGAAGAGAAAATTGGGGCATCAACCTGACAGTCTGCCAGAGCAGAAGCCCTCGAAGGTTAGCACCTCGCTGGCGACCAAAGTCCTCAGTATCTTGCAAGGCGAAGGAAGAACCAGTGATGGCTGAATGGAGACTGAAACCAGAACGTTTCTCGGACTGGTCCTGGGAAAACAGGTACCTTCGACAAGTCAGTTGGCAAAGTTGAATCCCAGAAACGATGAAGATGGTATATTACGTTCATCCAGCCGTCTAGAATTTGCTGAGGAGGAATCAACGAAATAATGGTGAAAGCAGCCAAGAAGGCTGTTTATGCGGTTGTAGGAAACTTGGATATTAATGATGAAGAGCTATTAACGGTTTTTGCAGGGGCAGAGAATCTTCTGAATTCACGTCCACTGACGTATCAATCTGCTGATGCTCGGGACCTCGTTCCTCTGACACCAAATCATTTTTTGTATGGTCAGATGGGTTGTCAGTTAGCGCCGGAGGCGGTTGGAACTACAGGGTTTCACCCACAACAATGGTGGAAAAGGGTACAGCATTTAATATAACTTGTGCCGCACCGGTGGTTAAGGGAGTACCTGCCAACGTTGATCCCGCGATCCAAGTGGCTAAAGGTGCACAGAGATGGGTGGAAGCAGAAAGTGTAAAAGATATAAATAAAATATCAGCGCTCATCATGACAACACAGTTTTATCTCACCTTGGCGATAATAGTTCTCTAAAAAACACCATTACAAATTTACGGGTAAATTAGCTGAAATGATTGTCTTACCCGGTAGCGACAAGTCGCGTTGACAGAGTACACTAAGACAGGGAGTGCAACAGTCATTTATTTATTATGTGAACAAGAATGCAACTGATTTGTTTAAAGACACACATTGCAAACTGTCACAGACCTTGTTAAAGCGATGAATGCATCCATAACTAAGGAAGGCCAAGCAAAAATAAAATGCACTTATAATCGTAGCACTCGCAAAGTCAGCATTGATGTTAAACTCTGGGCTTGATGAAGACAGCTGGAGTTTGGTGAAGACATCGTGATCAGAAAAAAAATGACAAGCCCATTTCTAGCAGGATATAAATGCCGGATTTTCTTCAATGTATGTGTAGATGCACAGTTCGTAGGCGATGTTAAAGGCAGCAAATGCTTCTTTGATAGTCTTTTGATGTTTTGCTCTTTGTATCTTTTTCCCTTTTTTTCACAGTTCTCAAAGCTGGGTTCAAAATAGCGGCCGGCTTTTCACGACAACTACCGGCGATTTTTAAACAGGTTTGAGGCGATGTCTCTTCACAAAGTTTCTATCAAGAATTGTTCATGCAATTATGCTGAATCGTCAAACTGTTAATGCTTTAGGGCATTTTTTAATTTATGCAGGCCTTCTTCTAAGGTCAAAGTGCACTGAGACAATAATAGCAAAAATGCAAAAAACATGCACATTCAGTCGCAACAGTTTTATAGCAGTCAGGTTAGTAAATATTCAAGCAATTTAACAAATTTACATCGCAATCGTAGAGTATATTAATAACAAGTTTAAAATGAAATAGTTCAGTTGTAGATTTATTACATTGAATATTATAAAACTCACTGTGACCTTAGGCCCATTTATACCAGTAAACTCTATATATATGGAAGGCTTGCTCTAGTACATTGCGTAATCTAAAAGTGAAGCCAAACATGGCGGATCATGAAGGCTGCTTGGGTACCGAACCAGACCTCCACACACGAGCGGTTAAAATTCAATATGGCGGCAATGTCTAGTAGTTGAACTCAGTCAGTTTTGTAAACACAACACAAATATACTGCATAAGTTACCTCTCTAGAAAGAATAACATTGCCAGGTAAGTTTGTAACAAATTGTATGTATTCATTTTTAAAAACTTTGTATTTTTAAAACTTTGTAACGTCCGAAATGTTAGCTTTTTTATTTTTCGACATATTTTCATAATTTGTTTTTAATTTCTATGCACGGTTCGCACATTTTACGCTTTGTAGAGGACTGGTTCGGTACCCAAGCAGCCTTCATGATCCGCCATGTTTGGCTTCACACTTTGAACTGGAGCAAGCCTTCCCCATATATACAGAGTTCACTGATTTATACAGCAAAGTAGATGAAGATCCAGCTGCAGCAGCAAGTTCGCTTCCAACAGTGAAACACATCTTATCTGTGATAGAAGAAGAAGGGTCTGACGAATCTAACCTATACCAGGGTGTAAAAGTTACAAACTTATCCCAAAACAAAACATTGCTGGGTCATCTGATAAAAGATAATGTTAGAACATTTATCAATCCCTTCCAAAGCGTTATGGTAGCCTTGTTGATAATTCAGATGAGGGGACTGAATCTTGCAAAGAAGCAAGAGAAGCTAATGAAATTGCCCATTCAGGTGCAAAGATCTTAAATTCTAAGGTATGGATGCCCATGAAGAAGCCAGATGCTACTCTTTAACAATTTTGCACCATTCCTCAACTATGTCTGAGCAGCAAAGAGCAGATATGCGAGCAGTATGTTATGCTTGTGCATTGGGCAACAGCCTTCCTCAATGATGATGTTCTTGACCCATTGGATCTCTGGCCACATATGAAGAACCTCAAGCAAGATGGTGCCAAAGACCTATTTCTACTCATTGAACTATGTTTAACCTGTCCATATGGAAATTCAGTATGTGAATAGTTAATTTCATACTTTGCGTGTGCTGAAAACGGACTGGCGTAATAGGCTATTTTATTTATTTGCAATAATAACCCATGAAAATAACCCATGAAATCATGGTTTATTAAAACATGACAGTCTGCAGCGAAGCTTAGCTCTTTAATGCAGCAATCAATTAACTCAGATTGTATATTAAAAGTATTAGAGACTTTATGTTCATGTTTTGTTTACAAATAAATATTTCAATATTGAAATTTATTGTCCATTGTATGGTCAGCATGTGCAACACTCTCTAACCCTTAATTTTACATCGATGCAAGAAATCGATTGTGTATATAAAATACAAAGCAACCCTGAGGTGAACTATAGCTGCATGTGGCATATGCTGTGTGTAACACCTTATAAAGTCACTTTGTAATGAATATGCCATCTGATTCCCTCTAATCGTATTCAACTGAATGTCCATAAACAGCATCGCATAAAATCTCAGATTTTGTCAAAATTCACGTCTGAATTGTTTATACGATTGAAATTGGAGCTCCCTTGCCCCATTCTATTCTATAATGAATATACTGTTTACTGGCACTTGATTCAAAGACAAACTCGTAATGCATAGTACATACAGTGTATGAACTTGTATAACTGTATCTATGACTTTAATAGAGCACAATACGAATTTTTTGCATTGCAAAAGAACACAATGGGTGTTCCATTAAACCCACATGGTTTATATTATTTTGTGTAAATTTTATTACATATAGTCTATCACCTGAGAGCTGATTTTTCACAACTCATTTGCAGGGACCAAATAAAAACTACAAAAAAGTTATTCGCTTCTAGTTAAATTAAAAAACCTATGAAGGACATACGTATCAGCCTTGACACATATTTTTCACTTTGTTTGAACATGCACCACCTGCCGAGATGGATACGTTTACGTTTTATTGACTTTCTAAATGATCAAAACTTGTGTTATGGCCTCTTTTAAAATATCATTGTACTTTCCTTTAAAATTTCAAATGTTCTAAGGAGATACTCTGTTTTAGCAGAGTTTTATTGACGTTCTGAGATTCTATCTTATGATGAAGCCTGTTTTGGAATTTAATATTCTGTTGTAGAAAAGAATATTTATTTAAGGGATACAGAATTCTTACTTTTAGAAATTGACAAAGATATAATTCATTGGTTCTTTCTGTAATTCATGTCAGAACTGTATTTTGGCTGTCTTCGAAAGCAAAACACACAACTTTCCACCATCTTGAATTTATAATACCTGGGCCTGAAACATGTTTGCCAGCAGTTTTATCCAAAGGCGGGAAAAAAGCCAGGAATTTTATTTTTAAAAAAAATATTTATCGATGGCTGAGAAATAAAGTCATTTAATTTCACAATTTAGTATATCAAGTGCAAAATGTAAGGAAAAGAGACATTCTCATTCATCACAACTAATATTGTAATTGCGAATAATAAAAATGTATGTTAGCTAGAACTGAAGTGATTAAGCCATTGATGATTAAGAAAAGGCATTGATTATCATTTGTTGATAGACGAATAAATTGATTAGGAAGACATTATGGAGATTTGGCATGGGGACGTGAATGTCAAAGATGACGAATGAATGGTGTGGCATGTCCATATTGTATAGAAGCATCACACCATTTATTCGCCATTTTCATGTCGTCTTCGACGTTCGCAATCCCCCATGCTAAATCTCCATATTTATTGATTATGAGCCTTTTCAGACCTCTGGGTGATAGACTAATGTACATACTTTATTTTTATATTAACCTAAATTTAATGTGAAAGTTGACTTATTCCGCTAGCTTATCTGATATCTATATAATCTATGTTAAAATTTATATTTTTAAATTTTATTATAGTACAAAATTGTGAATATATATCTAAATAATTAATTACATGTAATTGTTGAAAAGAATTGAAATTCAAAATAATTCTACTTCTCCTACAGTGTTCTGTGAACTATGAGGAATATTAGAAATGTCTTGACTAGCCAATGCAGAATCAAGATTCTGAAAATCTTGATTATCAAGAATCTGAAAATCTTGAGTATCAAGAAACTCTTCCAGTGTAGAGCCATCTCTGATCATGTTCCATCTTGAAAGATTAATCTTATCTAGATTTGCTTGTAACATTTCAGTCAGCAGTTCCATGTTTGTCACCAAAAATGTCCATAATAATTCTCAATGTGTTAATTGCATATTTCTGCCACCATATTTCAACTGATGCTTTAATATATTCAATGGTTAAACAAGCCACAATTGGAAATTGCACAGAAAAATGGCCACAAAAATAAAACCCCAGGTGCGTGGTCCATACATGCCACTTTAGCCTGGAGTTTTTGTGTGTTTCTTATATGTTCTGTTTTAGGAAAACAATCGAAGTATTTGTCTTCAAATGGAATGGTAAAATAAACTGAAAATATTTAATGTTAACCACATTTATACTGCATGTTATTCTTTTAACGTTACAGGTGTCCAGTGTAGTTCTGCTTCAGTGGACAAACATATTCTGACCAAAACTGTTGTAACAGAGTAAAGAAGTTTGGAGTGCAAGTGAACCTGACTTCACTCACTGCTGGAGATCTTGAAGGAGACAGTCAGAAGACTACAATCTTGGCCAAAACGCTTGGGCTGATTGCATTTTTTTCTCTAAAAATGTGTTCTCCCCCTCCCCCCCCCCTCTCATTCAATGTTGAATACTAATGCACTTTGGTTTTTACAACATTACAACAATTAATATATTATTAATTAGGGACCAACATTGAAAAGGGGGGGGGAGAGAATCAGCGAAAATGTGAGCGTAGGTGGTCAAAGTAGTTGTGATATTGCGATAGCATGTGCCATCCTATCAACTTTTGGCCAAGATTGTAGATTTTATACAGGATTTGTAAATTTTGGAACTTTTATGTTTATTTTCAACAATTTATTGGAAGTGGGTGACAAGCTAAATTACTGGGATGGAAAGGACTCCCTTAAAGATAAATTATACCTAGAAGATAAAAATATGCAGAAACCTGGACCCAAAAGAAAGATGTGATTGATTGACGAATATTTGATGGTCTTCATGAGGCTACAACTTGGATTACTGGAACAAGATTTGGCAGAGCGATTCAGAGTCTCCCCATAAGTACAGTTTTCTGTGTTCTAATTACATGGTATAATGTACTTGCTGTTCATTTAAAGATGATGTAAAGTCCGTTCTGAGCATATATTCTGCGCATAACAATGTTTTTTTACCTTGGTTATATAATCTTTACATGACGTATGCGTCGTTATAATTTTATTATTTTCTTCTCGCTCGACGGGCTGTGATCTGTGATGAATATGCTTATTTTTTATTATATTTTGAAGAAAATATTGTTATATTTTGAAGAAAATATAAAGCAAAGCTTGTAAATCAACCGGCCGTTATTTAAAACGTTATATATTTGTAATTGTAGGACAAGCGAGAAGGTGGCGTCTGTAGCGACAACAAATAGCCTCGCTATTTCGGGCCTTATTCAACAAATAAATTCTTGGAGCATTCCTTTCAGCATAATATTCTTTTTTCTAGCAGCTTTATGATAAGATAAGTTATCGTCGTGACTCGCAATTCGAGCCTCCTCGCCTTGCGACATAAAATAAAATAATTTTGCTCCCGAACTGCCGTTTGTAATACAACGCGTTAATATCGCATATCATTAACATTCCAAAAGTTGCTCCCCCACTGATGGAATGTGTTGATGCGCGGAATATATGCGCAGAACGGACTTTACCTCATCTTTAAAGAAATTAATTGTATGGTCAAGGAAGGGAGTTAATGCTTTAAATATGCCTCAGAGTGTTAATATTTTAAAAAAATTTAAAAAATTGATTTGGCCCAGACCTGCCATATGTAACTTTTATATCAATGTATGACATTCAGTGTAGGGGATAGGCTAGCATAAAAAATACAAAGCTTTACATAATTTCAAACCAATGTGGTGTTTTTTTATTTGGAAATATTAAAATTTATATGCAAATATTAAAATATCAAACCAATGTGGGGTTTTTTTATTTGGAAATATTAAAATTTATTTGCAAATATTAAAAATCGTAAATCAGTCCCAATGATTCAACTCATACTTATGAGAAAACTGATCCCTTCGAAGAAAAATGTTACTGTGCATTTAGAAACTTTTGACGTGGAAAGTCAATCATGAAGAGATCCGAAGCAATCTTGTTGATAGATGTCAAGAAATTTGCAAAAGGTGGTTGTCGCGATGCATTTCTGGCTACAGGTTTAAAGGGTTGTGTGGGAAAGTTAGTTGTGAAAAAGTACAGGCCTGACAAAGTTCAAGAATTGTTGAATAATTTTAAATCGACACTGCGGAAATTGGTATAGGCTTAGCCGCAATTCTCGATACTTAGACTTCAAACTTGGTGAGGAAAAAGATTTATAAATATTCAAGAAAATATGTCTTGCACAAAAGATTTGAAGCTTGCTCACGGTAAAAACGAATCGTCTGAATTAATAACCTTGTGTATACTTTAAGCCTCAAAATGGCCATTTCACAGCGGTCAGATGTGTATGATGAGCTGTCAAAAGATTGCAGAATGCGTATTCAGAAGAAAAATTGAACTTTTTTAAGATATTCAAAAGGTTTCTCTTTGATAGGGCGATACAGAAATGCACAATTGTGAACCAGCGATTAGATTTTCGGGTTGAAACGTCTTAAACACCAATTTCTGCGGTGTCTTTTAAATCACTTGATGGATCATACAAGGAAAGTGGGACAAATTCTCTTCTCTTATGTATGATCCGTAGAGTAGTTCACATTTGTATATGACGGCCCCCTTTTCACCAGCAAGAATATCACATTGTTGCATTTCATCAATTTCAAAGTGATCTTGGCACACTTTTTTTAATATTTTCCATTGTTTTTTCATTAATAACACTGGTGATTCTGATGTACAGATCTCAGAGAAAGCAGAAGCATTTGCCCATTATTTGTTTTTTAAGTCAGGGAATCACCTCTTAGTTGTAGATTTACAAGGAGTATGGTATACTTTACGTGATCCTAAAATTGCTAGCAAACATATCTTTGATGCAGATAATAACGTTTATTTCTGGTAATTTGTTGACAATTTCAATTTACACATTCTTTTCACAACACAAATGCAACCGATTCTGCACTTTATTATCAAGTGACATAACATAGGACTTTATGAATTCATGTTATTGTTTATGTAACTACTGGTAGTATGGACAATATTAAGGGGTTGGGGGTTTCAAGTTATTCCACCATAATGTTAAAAATGGATTGTTATGTTCATACAGCAATGACCTCATTACTATTTTTAAAAGTTTGAAGTTTGTCCAATTCTGTTTGGGTGAGAGTTACTAGTTCAAATTTTTAGCCACAGTATTTTTCTACTTGCAGTGTCTATCAAACCATATACAGCTAATGGGAATGTACTGTTCTGGTATCCCATTAACTTGTCATGGCCGTCCATCGAATGTACAAAATTGGTGCCTCTTTTTGTAAAATTGCCTTTAACTTTTCTTGTCGGATATGTACGCATATTCATCAAAATCTCGCTTCATAAATCTAGTATCTCAACACCTTGCATGTTCATTCTTACATATTCTCAAGATCGTCTACTTTCCAGTCTGCATTGCAAATCCACCTGATCCGAATGTTGTATACAGTAAATTACTATATATTATAAATTCATCATATCCAGTAAGTTACTGGGAATTGTTAGAAATTTACGGGAGCTCCCCCCCCTGGGAAGTATGTTGTACTTTCGCATTCAAGATGGCAGACGTTAGAGGAATGTAGCAATTCTGTATAATCATGTATTTTCAAAAAGGTAAAAGAAAAGGCAATTCTAGCTTTCAAATTGTTGATGCAGGAAGTACCCGGTCACGATTTTGTGTTCCTGCTCCAATTTTCTCTGAAATTGGGGAGGATTGTGCATATGAAGGAGAAACAAACGACAATGCCGGTATGAATATTTTCGCCAATGACAAATTGGAATACGATAGTGATGTGGGGCCAACGGACGTACAAAAGACGTAGAAAAAAACTTGGATCAAATTGGGGAAAAGTTCGTCCCCAGTTACTGAAATCGGCGGAACTTGATGAATTTTTGCCAGAAAAATGTTGCAGTTCTGACTGTTCACAACCAGCAAAAACTCAATGCAGAGATTGTGGATATTCTGCATACTATTGCACAGAATGCTGTGATATTATGCACAAGGAAAAACTTCAGTTCCATGTTTGTGAGATACTTGAAGTAGGTAAAAAGCATTTGAGTTTGATCACTTTGATGTTATATGATTCTTATTGATTCATATAGCATTAAATATCCCTGCATTGGAAGACTGGTGCAGGTATTCCTATAATATGAATACCTGGATCAGGCTTACAATGCAGGGACCATTAGCTATACTGTTAATATATGGCTTACCCTCTAGAGTGGTATGTACAGCATACATGTATGTACAGTATGTTTAGTATGGTATGTACATAACACTGTGACATCTGTGAGTCACAGTGTGAGCTGGACTGAAAAAGTCGAAATTCAAAACCTTTTTTCCTAAACATTTTTAGTCTTACATGTGCATGAACATTGAAGAGACAATAAAGTAAAAAGCAAATTCCGAACAAACAAGACACATCTTGAGAATCAAAATATAATTCAAACAAGACACAGATTGAGACTGTAAATTTTCGACTTTATTACAAAGTCATCTTCAGACAGAATGAAATACAATACTTTACAACGCATATATATACAACACAGAGAGAGAGCGCACGTGTCAATCCAGCATGTAGGCGGAAGGCCGGTAAACCAAGCAGAGCGAAACATGATAAGGTTGTGAATAAAACTAAATATGTATGCTATATTTACAACAATATGTTAGATAGATTAATTTAAGGAAAGAATTGAGAACATGCTCAATTCTTAGCCACACTACAAAACCAGTTCTCACTACTCAACGATATACCATTATCTTTGAATAACCCTTCTCCTATTGAGAACTTAGTTTTCAATAACTATAGAATTCTACACATAACTAAATCGAATAACTATCATATTCTCGCCTTTCTTGAAGCACTCTTAATCAAACACAACAAACCTTTCCTTAACACTGGACTTAAAGCCAGCAAAGAACTACAACTGTTCACTTAATCTCTCTATTTTAATTGTCGGGTCTTTCTTTCCTTAAATTAATCTATCTAACATATTGTTGTAAATATAGTTTTTTTTTTTATCATTTTCGCTCTGCTTGGTTTGCCTTTCGCCTACATGCTGGATTGACACGTGCGCTCTCTCTCTGTGTTGTATATATATGCGTTGTAAAGTATTGTATTTCATTCTGTCTGAAGATGACTTTGTAATAAAGTCGAAAATTTACAGTCTCAATCTGTGTCTTGTTTGAATTATATTTTGATTCTCAAGATGTCTTGTTTGTTCGGAATTTGCTTTTTACTTTACTTTCTTAAATTGTCGGCTGGTCATGGTTATTGAAGAGACAAATATCATGTCTGCAAAAGATGAAGCATTCACCTTTCTTAGTTATGATGTAGGGCTTCTATGTCTGTTGTGTGTTTTTTTTAAACCAAATCACGGAAAGCACAATATAAGAAACTCAAAAGACTGGGCCTAGCATTGGTGCCGCCCACAGGCAACCAACATGCATCCGATTAGAATTTGAACTATATGGACAGACTTTTGCAATACCTTGTAAGCTCTCAAAAATTGAGATTTTGTTAAATTTTCTCCTTAAGCCCACGCTCCAGATGGAAATCTCTGTATTCTCCAGCCTCTGTACTTGATTGTGGCTGCCAAATCCATTTGCTTATTTAAATGTATATTTACAGGAAATGAACCATGTGTTGGACTCGAACCAACACTAAGTCAACCTGACACAGTATATTAACTTTCCTCTCATATATACATTTAAAAAATGACAAATAATTTTTGGAAATTGGATAATTGATATTGAAGGATTGAAAGAATAGAAAATGCGATTGTGGAACAAAAAATCAATTTATATCTACTAGTATTGAAGTAATTTTAAAATCTAAATATTTACACATCACAATAGTCTTCATATTTGAATGTCAACGTTAATTCTTAACAGGGTTTAAAAAGGCCTTTGGCCACGGGACAAAACTTCCATTTTCTACTAAATTGGAGTGGGTCGGAAAGTCGGACCACGGCTTGATATCCGGAGCAATATCTTGCACCATAATTGGCACCCACCCATAGGTAAACTGGCGGCCATGAACCTCTTCTTGAGCCGTAACAACACCTTTTCCCCCTTTTTTTTTTCCATCCGCACTGACGATTTCAACTGCTTTACCTACAATGGTAGAATTTTATATATAAACGATTAAACTTATGTGGCTTTCAAGGTGAATACACGTGACTCCTGCTACTTTTGATTAAATTTTTATACCGTGGCAATGAATTTTTTCCCTAACCAATGAAAATTACCCGTGTTCCATGTGTTAATTTTTTTTTTACAAAAAAAAAAGCATTTAGATATAAGCATTTAGACAACTTTAATCTAAGCTCAGACATACCAATCTCCACACTCGTTTCAGGAGCATGGGCAGATTTATCTGGGTCTAGGAATATAAAAAATTAAATTATTTAAATAAAAAAGGTCGCGACACATGCATGGCCAATTATTACTGATTTCGTAAAAAAGTTTTGGAATTAAAACAATATAGATGCTTATTTATATCTATGCATGTACATATACACTCAAAACCATGATCTCTTCACCCTGATGGTGATACGGGCCATTGGGTTCATTTATATGTACTTGTTTATCATGGCATATTTATAAAATAAAATAAATAAATAAAATGAAACTGCACGTGTGAGATACTATCTAAAGAGAAACCTTAAAATCTATTAAGATATACTAGCTCAACTACAGCTAGCTAGAAAAAAAACAATAGGAAAAAAGCTCGTTCGTACAAATTACCAGAAATCTCAGGACAACTTGGCTGTGTCTGTGACTTGGTTACATCTGAAAAATAATTTAGATTTTAGTAAGTGATTTACTCACAAAAATATAATATTTATTCCAACTCTTGCTTTCAGATATTATTATTAGCTGTACATTAAAAGGCTTTACAAAACCGCACCATTAGTTTTACCAACGGTTTCCCTCTTATGTTCGTAACATGGTTTCTGTCCACCAGTTACTGCCTGCATTTGTGATCGAGCTATAATAACCAAAATTAAAGGCATCAGATTGTCACATCCTAATATAATGATATCTAAAAGTATTCAAGATCTCTTTTGACTGAACGTTGTATAAGTTACCTATTGTTACCTATTTTGTTTACCATCTTCGACACAACATAATTAGTGAAAACACCGTCGTCAGCAAGATCAACCATCTGTGGCGAATAAAGGCGCTCTGGAACTTTTCCTCCATATCCCAACTACAGATAGATGGGCAACCCAACTCATCAAGCTGTTTCATTTAATATGATTAACTATCACCGTAAATTATCATATAATTTTAAGAATTATTAATTTGGTGTAGTCAAAAAAAGTTGCTTGCTTTTTAATTCACTAAAGGTTACTTGTGTACAATGGTGTTGATCCGATTATTTTTGATATAATGTATACTGTAGCCAGTCCTTTTAACTTTTTTTAACACGGTGGTTCATTCAGCTGGCCATACTATCACCTTTTTTTGCTTTAACCAGATACCATTGAGACAAACTGAAAAACCACCCAAAATATATGATATATATGATCTTACATTTGTTTCTATATTTGCTATAATTCTCTTAACCATTCTTTCCTTGCTAATTGAACCCAAGGTCAAAAGGTTTTCATTTGCATTTGCAGCAAGTCCCTCAAATTCAAGTATTTCATCTTGACTTAGATTTTGGTATGCCTCATTTCCTCGCCTTTGAATTTCAGCATAACTAACGCCTTCATTTCTCAGTTTCCTAACTAACAGTAAGATTGGATATACAAAATTAAACTATAAATAGCCATTTCCCATGTGATGAAAATCCTGACAAAGTCTGAACTTATGTTATAACATTTTAATTTTAATTTTAATTTTAATTTTAATTTTAATTTTAATTTTAATTTTAATTTTAATTTTAATTTTAATTTTTTGGTTTTTTGTGGCTACACGTACCTACTTTAGGCATGCAGTATAGCCGAAGCAATTTTCTAGAATGTTTTGTTTTATTAAAAACACTGCCACATTGCGACATTGTTATGTTAAGCTGTGTTTACACTTCAGGCCAAGACCTGGCCTGGACCATGTTCACACTGTCTTCCTTGAATTGAAAATTTGTCAGGACTTTAAAGTACTTTTACTTACGTTCAAAGCCATTCATGGAATGACCCCACAGTATTTAAGTAACCTTATTAGTCTCAAAAAATCTAATAGATACAGTCTCCGTTCTAGCAATACTTTGCTACTTAGCACTCCGTCCCTCAAGTCATTTAAGACTTTAGGAGATAGAGCATTTTGTATGGCTGCTCCAGTGTTGTGGAACAGTCTACCATACTCTATTAGAAATTGTACTTCTGTAAATAATTTTAAACAATCAGTCAAGACGTTTCTATTTTGCCAAGCTTTTGATTAGCTTGGAATGTTTCTTAGTTTAATATATTTTTATTTGTAAATTTCTTAACTTTTGTAATGCGCATTTGAAAATTGTAAGGTTGATAAATGCGCAATATAAGCTAATGAATTATTATTTTTATTATTATTAGAGCAGCCAATGAGATTGCAATTACAGCTCATATACTGTGAGTTGCTATATATCATATACATCATATTGCTATATATCATATGGATGATATATATCATATATCTCATTATATATTGTATGTGAAATTATGAGATATATAATGTATATGATGTAGCATGGTACATGGGCAGACATGCCAAGTCTCACGCATTATGTGTGTGACACACGCCTCAGCATTATTTCTCACACTCACATGCATAATATGATATATCTCACGCATAAATAGGGAGTTAGCTAAAAAGTTAAAATTTAGAGGAATAATAGTCATTTTTAAAAAGATTTGAACAAGTTAAATGCTTTATTTAGTTTACTTTTTAGAGATTATAGTAACATAATTCCAATTTTAAGCTATATTATAGACAACAAGCCGGATATTGCAATATTACAACAACCGGTATACTATATCAGCCTATCGCAGTAACGCTATCGAATTTCGGATTAGAGTTTGACGCATTTTACTGGGCGAGAATGTGTTTTAATACCATGATCAACCTCGCACCTGGGGACTTTTTACCTCCGAACCTCTTGATCACACCCTGTACGGATTTTCATGGCCGGTTTTGACTTATATTTAGTCAATAGTGACTGAGCTTTCTCTCTAAATTTTTTTTAAATATATCCTCAAAACGCTGGAAATGCCATTTCAGAGACCCAAATTTCAAAAATCTTTTTTATATGGGTTTTTAGAATCACCCCAGAGTTATACACATATATACGCATATATACACATACATCAACATGTTTCTCATAGCACCATTCATTCAGTTTTTGTTTGGGCTCAAAAAATGGGGAAAAATAAATTTAAATAGAACAACTTTTAGCATTCCACTGGAAACTACCTACATCACAATCTTAGAATATTAGCAATTAATATTTGACCTTAATCACTTGCTCATCAAGACCAGTCATGTCCACTGCCTTTTTTAAAAGGTCCTTCCTTTTCAGTGTTGCCATTCCTTCCTCCCACAAATTTGATAACTTCTCTTTTTGTTCACTGCTTTAATAACACCGAGAAGACATCTAGAAAAGAAAATATTATATATTTATAGAATTATACCCATTTACTGATTATCATTACACCTGATCAAGTACCTGAGACCATTTAGCATCACAATAAAATGTTTTTTCATTTTTCAATTGAAAACTGTTTTCTCTGCTAACTCCCAAAACTACTTACTTTCACTTACAAAATACTTCCCATCCTATGCCTGAGTGCAAAGTTACAATATCACAGTATGCGATTCTACATGAATTTTGTGAAACCGTGGCTATAGGTGGTTTGCCGCAATTATTTTTTCATTGTTGCTGTGTATTTTAATACCCACCCAATAATACTGCAAAGATGATAAGCAATTACAAAATAAACAACAAAAAAGTAAATCAATGCAGTTTTTCCTCTTGAGAAGCAGAAGTAAACTTTGTAGAATCAACCAAGATGGTGCCTAATGACTGATTATGATGTCATATGCAAACCAAGAATATCAATAAAATAATTGTCCTTTTTTTTGAAAGTATTCTAGTATGCACAACCATATGATACAACCATATGATACAACCAATTAATACAGGTATAGCAGCCAAAAATATGTGCATGCTATCAATGTTTATCATCCTATATGAATGATATCCCAGCTAAAAGTACAAAGTTTGTAACCTTGGTTTTACTTGTCACATAATTTTAAAGCTGTACATTACATGTACATATTAACAGTTAACTTGAGTTATCCACTATATATAGTTCAAACAAAACATGTGTGGACATTATTACCAATTTGCATGATTAGATTCATCTTAATGTCTGTGTTGCTTTTGTGTTTTTTCGATATTGTATAAATTACTCCACACACCATACACAGCACACAGTAGCCAACGTTCCATATTTAGTCGGCGTTCTTGAGAATTTCAAATTAAAATACACTAATTTATAACAGTAGATTTATTCCAAATGAAAGACAAAAACTGTTTGGGCGATACAACTATACATATAGCTTTAAAAAGTTTATCCATACTGCCTGTATTTCAAAATAAATGCAACAAGTATTAGAGCGGTATTAAAAATGAATAATTCATTAGCGCCTAAAAATAGCCCTCTTGATGGCTATTTTTATGTAAATCCGGTTTATTAAACTTGACGTTATATACCCTACTCATCTCACTTTTTCTCACCTTTATATTTCCAAATTTTGCGTATATTGTGAAAACAGAATCCTATAGAATTTTATCGTTTTCAAGTTTCGTGTTTTCAGATCCTATGCGTACGCAATAATGGATATACAAGTGTACCATGGTGTATACACCTGTGGTATACACATGTATCAAATTGTACCTACAATAGCTTAACAATTCCCAGTAACTTACTGGATATAATGAATTTATAATATATAGCAATTTACTGTATACAATGTTCGGATCGGGTGGCAAATCCTGGCTGTCATTTTGAACTGAATGAGCCCACCATGGGTGCAATACTTGGTGTTAAGAATTTTAACTGGGTAGTCGAGTTTGCAAAGTATGCCGGTCTATGGCAGCTGTGGGCAAGGGTGAAAAATGATTTTGCTTTTCAAGAAAAATGTTATGGCAGTTGTGGGCCATGTAAATAATATTCATCTTATTTTGCTTTCATTTTGTTTTATTATGCTTTTTTTAATTTCATTTGTATTCAAATATTTTTAATTATTATAGTTTTTGTTAAAAACTTTACTAAAAACAGAATATTTTCTTATGGCAGTTCTGGGCCACCATTTGAAAGCTTTTAGCTGTTTAAAACACTTCAATGTCGTCTTTTTCATAAAATGTACATTTTCTGTACACTAGGTAGTCTTTAATCTCATTGACAGTTATTTCTGGGAGACATGAAAGATCATAGGTCCAGTTGCGCAGTGTTTTAAGATTTGAAAGATCCCTAAAGGGAGTTCTAAGTTTGGCACTCATTCTTTCCTCTTGCTCATTTTTCTCTCATTTCTCTGTCCACAATGAGTTCAGTGCCAACTTGTTTTGAGGCTACGACATAGGCTAATATGTGTTGATGTAAAATGTGCATCGGCAATATACCAGTCTATTATTGTACCAATCTTCACTTAATGTGGCACACTACAGCTGAAATTACCCCAAAGCAACTATTGAGGTTTTTGTCAAACATTAACACCCCTTCAGTTATCACAAGAATATTTAAGAATATTTTACTGTGATTGATCATAGCAAAGCAACAAAGAACAGTGCATAACTAATAAATCTACCAAGTATAAAAAATGAATATGCTCTTCTTTACGTGGTTGGAAATCTACAATGAACTGCCGATTGAACTATCTAGAACTGAGATTTTTCAGGCTTTTCAAAAATTATTACATGAACATTTTGATGAACTTTGATTTCTGTGTTGTATTCTTTTTATCCAATTATACCTGCATCTTTAATATAGATTGTATTTCTTAATAGTTATTTAATAGGACACACATTGATAACAACTAATTTTCTACAGATGAAGTGTCTAACCTGTATATAAATTCATAAATAATAAATATTCAAATTCGTGTTTACACAAATTACTGCAGTTTGAGATAGAGTCCTGCAGTTGGTTTTAAAATTCATCCTTTTCCTCATCCAAGGTTTCATTGGTTTGTGCATTAGTTTATGTTTGTTTGTGTCACTGTCACCTTTTTGTATTTTCAATAGAATCATGCCTTAATAATTCTCTTGCTTATTGGTATCCATTCCACAAAGGCTCTCTTGTCCTTGCACTCATCATGATCGCTACCCTCCCTTGTTTCACTTTGTCATCTTCTACATAGATCACTTTTTCGCCACCATATAAATTGCACCGAACAAGTCAGAAAAACAATACAAATTGCTGATGTATATAGTCATCTTATGGCAAAAAATAAAAACTGAACATGTATTAGTCTTTAAAATAACTATAGCATACTTCACTAATAAGACGAATAGAGGAAATAGAGGCAATAGCATGACATAACATTATAAACAATATACACTAAATGCATGCAATGCACAATGAACAATGCTGTGAAATTAAATATCAACTGACTATATACATACATACAGTATATAATACTGCTCATTATCTGCAAACGCGGAAGTTTGTTCATGTGGCATATATGCAACCGCATTTTAAATATAAAGACAACATGCATTTGAAGTAGTATTCATCAAGGCGATCGGATATAACAAATATATAAATGGTAATAAAATCTAGTCTGATAAAATTGTAAGAATACTAGGTTGGCAAAGAAAGACGCTACTGATGTATGATAGTATAATGTCAACTTTATTCAGTATTAGTATTGCTGTAATAACCATGCAAATTGATTAACACGCTGGGGCTATGTACCTCTCGAGCGTGTCTCTCGCGGTTGACAACAATTTTTGAAAATGGCGGCTATATTCGCGCAAAGGCGCCTGGGTATATGCTAACCTTGCCTAGATCGGATTAAATAACCGTTTAACTAAAAATAAAAGAAACTGGGTACGAGATTGCGTAATTTCATCAGCTGAATCAAGATGGCGGGATTCTAGTGTTCATTTTGATATGCAAATTGTGTGGTTTTATCCCATGAATGTGGCCCAAATAAAAGAATGACTGAGCCTGAAAACGGTGTTAGTGATTAAGCCAAAGACGTAGCAAGGTAGGTGTTTAAAAATGAAATTGTGTTGATTTGAATTTGAAATGATAAATTCTAAAATCATACGATTAAAATTTAGTTTATAAACTTATGTAAAATTCATGAATTTGAACTCAATCATGCATTACTAAACATTTAGATCATGTTGTTTTTATTCATTCTAGTGCACCCTCAATCTCAAAGAAACTAAGGTTTCAGCTAGGAGCCTATCAACAAACGAAGAGTGCTGTCTTACAAGCGGAGCTGTTAAAAAGGGCAGAAAATGATCGAAAAGTTCAAGAAATAAAAGCTGAGGTGGATAAACAAGAAACAGAGCTGCAAGAATTGGCAAAAAAATTGCATTTGAAACGAGCGCTTATATCGAAAAGGAAGCGAAAGGTAAGTTTGAATGATATACCTATATGCTATATATAGCAGCTTTGTATTTACTAGTTCTGTATGAGAGTGCATTTAATACAACCTTACCCAGAATTTACAGTTGTTATTAAATTTCATGTCTATTTTACTGAGATTTAACAAACGTCCTCTATGCCAGAATGTGATCTTTGGCAGAAGTTAATAGATTGCTTTCTAGCCATGGATGTTAGACTCACTAACACATTATGCACAAAATCCTTGTCATTGCTTGTGTATTTTTGACCTATTTAGCTGCAATGTGACCTACTCAATTCTTTTACTTTGTCTAATGCCATGCCTTTGTACAGTTATGCTAACAATCTGACCAAAGTATCTGCTAATGATGTCTTGTGTTAATCATTTATCCTAAATGCATTTTTTATTCTGCCGGACCCTAGACTAGGTCCTTCAAAGATCAGGTCAATTAAGTGTTTTGTGCTACAGTAAATGTGCTTAAATGAGTTCATTATTGCTTTAGGTTTAATATTTTTGAGATGGGCATTGTAGAGGTTAACTAATTCTTTTTCTTGCTCATAGCTTGAAGAACTGAATGAAAATTGCCCTGACAAGTGCTTATCTATTAATAACAGCTTATCTAATAACAGCAATGCCAAACAGCCAAGAAAGCCGAGCAAAATTTCCGAATCTTGTAGTGACAAGTTAAACCTTTCAAGGTCACAACAAATGCAAAGGAAGAAGAAAACACTTGCAGCTGTAAGATCAGTTCATTGTGTTGGAAATACAAAACCAACTACTAGTGAGTCAAAATCTGTTAATGATGGCCTATGGACAACCCTGTTAGGAACAGCACCAACATCTGAAATGGCAACATATATTTCCTAATCCAAAGTGTGTATGGCGAAAGTTTTGCCAGGAATTGTTAAAAGCAAGATCAAAAAGTACCAATTAAGCACACCAAACCAAGTGCGAAGCATGCGTGTGCTTTATGAAAGTGGACTGATTGGGAAACGAAAATACACAAGCATATGCAATAGCTGTGACATCGTCGAAATTGGTGATAACAAGAAGAGAAAGTTTCAGATAATGGAAGGATGCGAAATACCCAAAACTGTTCCTTATAAAACCTTAATGAAGTATGTGAAAAGCATAAACATTGGGCAGGTGATTGATTTACAAACTCTGGCCACAAAACATTCCATTGAATCAGTACCTGGTGTTTACAGACCATTGAAACCATTTCTGTTACGACTTGCTGATTTGTATCTAACTGTTGACAAAGAAAACCCTTGCTTGACTTGGTTCAACAATGAGAAGAATGTTTTATATGCTGCAATAGGCGCAGATGGAGCCCCGTTTGGAAAAGACGACAATGCAACTGGTACGTATACCCATAACCTATTAAGACGTAATGTGCCGTGCCCATTGTTTTTTATTTTGTCTTATGCCAGACAGTTTTTCTCCTCAATGGGGAGATTCTTGCATTTAAGAGAAAATTGTCTGACATTAGACAGAGTAAAGTAACGTCATCTGGCATTGGACAGAGTAAAGTAAAATCGTCATTGTGCACTGAGGTGCTTTACCACTTAATGGGTTAATCAATTAAGATGCAATGTGCCCTTGTGTTCTGTACTGGACGGTTCTACTTGACATCAAGGGACAGTAGGATCTTAAAGGGTTACTATGTGTCAAAGGCCAATAGACAATACAATGCAGTGGCAAGTTAAATGTTATGTGGTTGTTTATTTTCATATAACTTTAGCCAACCCCCCTCCCCCTATCCTTCCCCCACCCTAGACTTGGTTCCCATCCCATTGAGCATTGCCAAAAGCACTGTACCACAACATTGCTACTGGTACATACACAACGAGAAACGCCACAGACTTGTTGCAAGTTGTCAATTTTACCGACTTGTTTCAAGTTGTGAACAAGTTGCAACAAGCTTGTTAATTTCAACAAGTTGCAACAAGCTTCTAAAAATCAGCCTTGTCGCAACTTGTCATTTCCAGCCTTGATGCAGCTTGTTCAAACAACTTGCAGCAAGCTTGTGAATGACAAGCTTGACAAGTCTGATTGAACAATTTGCAACAAGTCTGTTAACAACTTGTAACAGGCTTGTTGACAACTTGCATCAGGTCTGATGAGAACAACTTCCATCAAGTCTGTTGACAACTTGCAACAAGTCTGTTGACAACTTGAAACAGCCCTGTCCGAACAAGCTGATACAAGCCATGTGAACACATCTGATATCAGCTTGATACAACAAGTTGCAACAGGCCTGCAGCAGACTTGTTGCAACTTGGGCATTTTTGGATGTGTAGGCCACATATAAGATTTAGAAAACACTATTAAATTGCATGTAAATAATATACTTAGTATTCTTTCTTTTAGCATATCTGGTCAGTTTTCTGAACCTTCTCCAGGGTGTACAGAGCTGTAACAACAATCACTTGCAATGCAACGTGGAAACCTTGGAAATATGACAGCCGACTAAAAATGGTGGGAAAGGTAGAAAAATACAAGAAAACGCTAAAGGATCCAGTGAAAAAAGAAAGAAATAAAGTAACTGCTTTCATATCCAAGGAAAAATCAAGGCAAGAATATGCTCCGGCTCTTGGTAAATATGTTGATTGTGTGAAAGCAGAGCCGCTTCATAACACCAATAATGCAAGGCAGCATTTGTTCACGTTTATGTTAGCGATAGCGATGCAATACACAGATCCTAATGTGCTCAGCGTGGTAACAGCTTTTTTTTAACTTAGCGGTTCTGTTCCAATTGTTAAGTTTATGTACTGCATTAGGAACGTTGTAAAATGTGGACGCCTTTTCAAGAGCTTTACACGTTGGTTTCGTGAGAAGAGGAAAAATAAAATTAGTTTTTCCTACAGGTTTACTGGGTTAGAGTCCAAGAAATTTTCCTGGAACTTTGCTTTTGCTATTCAGGAACTTTTGAATTTCAACTCAATCAAGCAGAGTACAAAGCTTAAATTGCATGCTTTGGCTTTTGCGGCATTGCAGTTGAGGGAGGCTGTAGCTATATATAGCAGAATTGAAATAGATAGAGAATTAGTTCAGAAATTGTTTCTAAAATGCAATAATTATTTCAACACAAACTGCTTGTTCCTCGGTAATGCTCTATGTCCCACAACGTGGACAGTTGGATATGCGATTCCTTACCATTGCAACCAGTTGTTCGAGAGCATTGGGTATGGATTAGGATTGAACACAATGCAGGGAAGAGAGGCTAAACACATCAAATTGGCTAAGTATGTTCAGAACACATGTAATGTACAAAAGAGTGACAGATGGTGGGCTGTCTTTAGACATGAGTTTGTGTCTATCGTGTGGATGAGAGAGCTTGACTGAATGAGCACCACTTACTGGTCAAAAGGAAAACCAGGAAACTCATATGTACCTAAAAGGATCATTGAAAATCCAGGAAGATACTGTTTTTGTGGAAACACAATGGAACCCGAAAATAACAATAAGTGTGTTGTATGTAGTAGTGATATAATGAGCATGATACAACAGAGTGTTACAGATTGTAAGGTTCACAGTTCTTTGAAAGAAATGCTTGATGAGGCATCATTGCAAAAAAAACTTTTCCTGTGGGAAGAAATGGAGAACCTGGAGAAAACATGGAGAACCTGGAGAAAATCCAAGACTTTCACCAGAGCATTGACAGACTTTTTCACATAGCTAGAATTGAACCCAAGGTGACTTCAAGGGTCACACCTGGCAAATAAAATTGCAGAGGGCACTGGGGTGCATTGCCATTTGATGTGTTAAAGCTCATTGAAAAAAAAATAGTTCATCTTATATAAAAATGTCTTCAAATAGGAATAACTAAACTTGTGGATATTAACCCATTAAGCGCCAGCACTTTCCACATGAAGTAAAATCGTCTGGCGTTAGACGGAGTAAATACTAAAAGTAGGGTGCATCAGGGCGCAATACCACTTAATGGGTTAACTATGCCATGGGCAGATAGGCCGGTTAATCACCAGTTCGTATTGCTATACAGCTTTGAACTCCCAGGCTCCCCACTATAATCAGTATGTAAATAAGCCCTTTGTTTTTAACTGTATATATGGATGCAAACAAAACATTTTTGCAGTTTTATCTATATCTTAAACATTTGATAGAGTGTTTCACTGCATAATTTTTAATACTGCAAATTAAAATCCTTATTAATATGAAATTTCATACTGTACAGCACACAACTGTCTTTATCCTTTGTGTATTTAGTTGACCACATGCAGTTAATGCTGGGGCACACCATGTGAGTTCCAGTAACCATAACTAAATTGCACAGATAGCACTTCTGTGTTCTTCGAGTACTTAAGAGAATTTTCATCTTTAGATTTTAATTTCTTTTGCAACAGTTCGTCTTTCGGTATAATATCCTTTTCGGTATTGATAAAATTAAAGATGAACATTGCCTTCTTCTTCTCAGTGACACTAACTTCAATACAGGCTGCCGTTTCCTTGCCTTCGTGTCCATAGCCATTGTGTTTTATGATTTCCTCAAAAATTATTGAAAACACTTCCTTTGGTATGTCCATTGTAAAATCTCCACGCCAGGGTGTCACTAGACTTGGCGATGAACGAAGCCTACAACAAATTTTTAGATGGATTTTTCGTAAAGTATTAACAACCATATCTTTTGTCCTGACCAATTTTTGAATACGCTGCCGTTTGAGTGGTGGTTGAGAGCTGTATTTATCTTCTAAAATAGCCATTGCTTCGCCGACTTCCTTGTAAAATCTGGAAATATCCTGATGCGTAGCTGCCTTGTTTGTTTGGGCAAAGTATTCATGCTTGTTTCGGCTTAAAAAAACGATTAATTTCGATCGTTGGCGGTTTTCTTTTAAAAAGAACATTAATCTTCGCATCCGCCATATTGGAAATTACCCAAAATCCACAGCGTGCCCCCAATTACACAATTTAAGGGCTTTTGGCCCCAGCATGTAATACTCTGCATTTCATGAATATTATTGCACTTGGTTCTCACACTCGCAACCGGCACTCGGTTATAGCTCTACTTTTTGCTCCCCTTGCTCTTGCTGCGGCTTTTATATTTACGGTGATATTTTTTTGAATGCGGAGACTGATCACATTTCTTCTCGGGATGAATGGCTGATGGCAGTTGTAAAGTAGTTGGTTGGTCTTTCTCTTCATCAGATATCCATTCAATCTCTGAATTTTTCGCGTCTGACAGCGAACATTCTGATTCACTGCTAGAATGGTCCTCTTCCGCACAAATTCCAAAACCTTGTAACACTGTCAGTGGCGTAGCTACCGGTCCTGCTCGTCCTGCCCAGCAGGACTAAAAATTTCCCCAAAATTTTGAAAAAACCACTCCAAAAAAATTTATGAAATATTTTTGAAGCCTAAGCGTGATAAATTCCGCAATTATATTTTTCGATTCGTTTCTAGCAACAGTTACAAATCGGAAGCTCGCGCCCGCAAATATAATCTATCCCACGCATTGATGCTTCAGGCCTAATAACATATATGACATATATATGATATATATATATATAGATCAATGGCTCACTCCTGCTATTTTGCCAAGGCAGGAGCTGCTATAATATTCTATAGAAGAAAATACTCAATTCTGATTGGATAAATGGCCTCTTACTCACTCATAATTGGCTGGTTACAACTCCGCACTCCTGCTATCTCGACAAGGCAGGAGCTGCATATTGTATTGCCTTTTCTTGCGAGGTTTCCGCGTGAGTACACACACTTGAGCGTAGTTTGCATAGTTATTGTCTTTGAGCGAGTGTTTTTGTAATGGCTTCAGCAAGCGTGACGAATCTAGCTTCAACTGAAGCTGATATCATAAATTCTTTGTTAAGAAAATCATTTTCTGTTCGAGCAACCGCGGAACAAAATGTTATTGTTAAGCAAAGGCCAATGGCTTGGTATGAAAAGAAGGATTGGCTTTGTGGCAGCACAGAGTTAAAAAGATTATTTTGCTGGCCGTGTCTTTTGTTTTGCCCTGGAAAGTCGCCGACTTGGAGCAAGAATGGTTATAGCGACATGCATGGCTTCCTCTCTGATTGCAAAAAGCATGAAAAGGTGAAGTCACACATGGCTGCTTTCAAGACCTGGAAGACGTACGGTTCCGGTGCTCGAGTGGATTCTCTTATCTCCCAAGCAAGAAGAGACGAGATACAACGCCACAATGAGGAGGTAAGGCAAAACAGAGAAATTTTAAAAACCATAACCGAGGCTGTTTTGTATTTATCCAAACAGGAGTTGGCGTTTAGAGGCCATGATGAATCTGAAGATAGCTTGAACCACGGTAATTACAGGGAGTTACTCGAGTCCTATGCTAAGTTAGATTCTGTATTTGAACGACGATTGCATGGCAGACTAGCTGAATCTGGTCAGGGTGGAGATTCACGTTTCACTGGGGTCTCTCCTGAAATACAAAATGATTTAATCTGTTGCCTTGATTCCATTATTGAAGATACTATTTTTAAGGAGATTAACGAGTGTACCTTCATCAGTGTGCAGGTTGATGAAACTTCTGATGTCTCAACTAAGGAACAGGTAAGCATGATAGTCCGTATGGATAAAGGTTGTGAGATAGTAGAAAGACAATTGGGATTTGGAGATGTCAGCACAAAGAGAGATGCTGCTGCCATATCCCAGTTTGTGAAGGATAAGCTTAGTCCCCATTCCAACATCAAGGATAAATTAGTGATGCAAACCTATGATGGTGCTGCTGTTATGTCTGGTCATGTTAGTGGTGTCCAGGTTCGAGTGCGTCAAGAATATCCTTTTGCATACTTTGTTCATTGTGCAGCTCACAGATTAAATCTAGTTTTGTGTCAGTCTGCCTCATCTATAGCCCCTGTTAAAGTTTTCTTTGTTGATATAGGAGCATTTTGTACTTTTACTAGTAATGCCCCTCAAAGAAAAGCCTTTCTTAATTCTCATCAAATAGAGTTCCCCAGCCCTGGTGATACTAGGTGGTACTATCGATCTCGTGTGATAAGTGTCTTGCATAGAAATTACCAGAAACTTCATGACATTTTTCTTGGAGAAGTGGATGAGCCTGGGAGCTGGGATGGAGAATCATTGGGAAAGATCATGGTTTGCTACATAATATTAGTAGTTTTTTGTTTTGCTTTTTGGTCTGTGTTTTTCAACAGATTTTCCAACAATCATCAATCCTATATGAAATTCTGCAAGGCCAACAAACTGACTTTAACTATGGTATGGTAAGAATTCAGCGTTTTGTAACCTTTGTTTCTTCTCTTCGTAGTGATGATAAATTTTCTGAATTATACCAAGAAGCAGTAGATATATTGGGCCCACCAGAAAGCAGACTTGAGAAAAGACACAACCATAAGCAAATTTATTTTGAGATTATCGACTCCATTGTTAGTATGATGAATGAGAGGTTTCAGGATATGAAACAATATGCATTTTTAGATCTTGTCAATCCAAAAAAATTTGCATCTTGGGGTGGGGTGGTACCACCTGAGAAAATTAATTTACTAAAAGAGATGTATGGGCCCCTTTATGATATCTCCATGCTTGAGAGCCAACTTTCTTTCATTTACAGGGATCAGGATTTTCATAAAGACACATGTAATGAATTACTAACCTATATTTTTAAGTTTAATCTCCAATCTAGTATTCCTGAAGCTGTCAAATTAATGAAAATGAATGTTGTCTTGTCAGTAACTAGTGCTTCTGTTAAAAGGTCATTTTCCTGCTTGAAAAGGGTAAAGACCTATTTGAGAAATAGAATGAGTCAAGGGCGCCTTAGTTCTCTTTGTAGGATTTCAATCCATAGAGACATTCTAAAAGAAAAAGAAGATGCCAATGTGCTACATAGTGAAGTTGTGGAGAAGTTTGTGGAGAAGCCAAGGAGACTTGCCTTTCTTTACAAATAGTAGACAGGTTAAGTATAAGAGACATTAGCTGTTGAATGTAAGTATAACTATTTCATTACTAGTTCATCCATGTTAAAGGGTTCTGGGTTCAATTTTTATAATTCATTCATCATGAGCAGTCCTTTGTGCACTCTTGCACCTTATTGTAATAGCCTGTTATATAAAATATAAAAACTTAAAAAAATTATTTGTATATACATTTAATTGGTCCAAGGGGAGATATTCACTGCTGGTGTGGTGACCCCATGGGCCATCTGTTCACACTGTATTAAATAGTTACTATTCATTCATTAATTGCTTATGAGTTATGAGCAGTTTTTTGTGCACTCTTGCACCTTTTCACTTCATGTAATATATGTGTTAAAGAAAATATTAAAATCATAAAAATATATTCTTCTAATTATAATAATAATAAAAAATCTTTACAGAGGAAAACTTCCATGACCAATAGTGCTTTTCAGGAAGGTCCTCTAAATTGGTTCTAGGGGAGATATCCACAAGTGTGGTGACCCCAATATATAAATAATGGGCCATCCCTGCTCATATTGAATGGAATATTTACTTTAAATTCATGTATGAGCAGTCCTTTGTGCACTCTTGCACCTTTTCATTGTAACCTATGTGTTTAAGAAAGTATTAAAAACATATAAAATCTTATATATTTTTTCTCCTAATGGGGAGATACCCACACTTAAGGTGTGGTGACCCCAATAAATATTCATTCATCATGTATGAGTGGTCTTTTGTGCACCCTTGCATAGTTGCACCTTTTCACTGCAATATACATATGTGTAATGTGTTTCATAGTTCTTAGTGACTTCTTACTTCTTTTGCATTTACCATTCTGTTCATACTGATACTGTATTAGATATCTATATTCTTACTTTTCATCATGTTATGAGCAGTTACTAGTGCATTGTGCACTATTGTACGTTTCATTGTTCTCTGTTTCTTCATTCTCGTTAAATGATATTTTGAAAACAAGGTGACATCGTCTTTGTCAATCATGAGCCAATTTGCGCTAAGTGTGTGTACTTGCAATTTGAAAATAATGAGGAGTAATGGGCCATGGCATATTTAGTTGCAGCAATACAGAAATGCAATTATGCAACTCTTTTACTTTCTGGCTATGATGAGCGTTGTCTATTTGACTTCTACAGTGCAAAAGCTTTTTTCTCTGAGCCATTTATGGTCTATCAGAGTTGCAGGGTTAGGGCAAATTTTTTGTTGATACTGCCCCCAGAACGCCGCAAATGCAGTTTCCAGGCTTCCAGATATCAAAAATTTCCTGGGGGAGCATTCCCCCAGACCCCCCTAGGGTGCTCGCACCTTCGGTGCGCGATGAGCAAGACCTTCACCGAGGTGCTGGCTACACCACTGAACACTGTGGTATCTTTTTTTGCTGCAAGTTCTTCAATAACGTCATGGATCTCTTTCATTTCAAGCAAAGCATTGTTAATCTTCTCTTTCTGTTAATGAAAGTTCCAGAAACCGTGCAGCTGCCATTTTACAACAAACATATTTAATGAGAAGCTTGTCTTTCTCTGAGCTTGCCAAATTACAAAGTTCCCTGAGAGTGGTTTTGTCTAAAGAAGAACTAGGTTTTTGTGTTTGCCACACTTTTTTCGCAAGTGCTATGAAAGAGCTGTATTCTATGCCTTCAATCTTCTCAGTAACATACAATTTCTCGCTTTCAGGACCTATTATGGCCATTTTGAATATGCATATACGTAACTGCATCATTTTGTGTACTGCCAAATCTCTCTTGTACACTAAATGAGGATAAACTGCTAGATATGTGGCAGAAAAATCTACAATTCCTCCATCTTTTACCAACTTGGCGAACTTAACCAAACATAAACATTCAAGGCATCCCTTGATATGCTTACCAGAACAAAACAACCATCTAACTATAACAAAATCATCCAAAGTAAAATTGTTGAGAGGTGAAACATAAATACCCGCTGTTACTTTATAATTATTTCCAACACCTCTTGCTTTAAGAAGTGTATTAGTTGCAACTTTCTCCTCATGATCTGAGAAATGTTTTGTTTTAGTAATGTCTGTTTCAACAATATTCTCAGTAAACTGCTCAATGGGCGGCACTGAGTTCATATTTCTAAAAAAGACGGGTTATCAGGAGCACTACTTTCACTTGACTCATCTGCATTACCAGAATCGCATGAAGGTGTACCTGTAATTTGAAAATATTAATCAATTCTTCCACTCGAAGCAGTTGTAGTTTGTGTAGGTGATTCTTGTTTATTCTTCTGTGATGTCTTCTTCTTGTAACAACATAGAGATTTAGCTTCTTTCTTTTAGAGACTTCCCAATTCGGAAAGTATATCTCGTTTCTTTTTCATTTCTTTGATTTCCTTAAAAGCACCAATTGCTGACTGATACTGGTGTACATTGGGAATTTTTCTTGGGCTCGCTCTACAAATTTTAATTGAAGTTTAATGTTTTTAAGATCCTCTTGACATTCCTGGATTTCTTCTGATTTCTGTTGACAAACGAGGTTTCTTTGCTGTAGCAGAATGTGAATACGTCTGCACAGCTCCAAAAACCTTTGACCATTCCAGTAGAATGCCCTTTTGCTTGATTAATGGGAAAACCCATCCCCACAAGGGCATAAAAGTGTTTCAAAACGGAAAAAAACCCCACATCCCCCCACCATATCCCGAGGTTGGGGGGTGGGGGTTACAATTGACAAGTGCATTATCTCTTGCTTTTTATTGCAGGAGAAAGTTCAGTTAAAGTAGTTAGAGTGATGATAACAACAACGGATAAACAGTGGGGGTCAAAAGTCTGAGTCCAGTCAATGTTTTTTTTTAATTTACACACTTTTTTAAATTTTGCTGCAAACAATACAAGTGTATCAGCACAGCTTCAGCATATTAACAGTATTAGTGTAAAATGCTTTTGCACCATGAATGTATAATATTATAAATTTGTAACATTGTGTTATACATTTGGTCTGTTTTAAGCAATAAAAAACAGCAATAAAAAAACTACATTTTTATTCAAGTGGGCAAGTTTATTTTATTGGATAATGTAAATCTTGCAATTTCTATGTTTCATTGCATATGGTCATTAAGCAAAGTGTCAGAATCTATTTTCAAAAGAATCTTTTTGATTGTATACAGCTCATTGTACATTGTTACATTTAAGTTGTCATGTCATAACTTATTATAACTTTATTGGGATACATTAAGAATAACAATAAAGGCGATACCCCCAAAACGAAAAGTGCGAACAGGACAGGAAAAACCCATGTGAGGCACACCCCCCCGTAAAACATTACAATTACAATTTACATTACATATATGACTATTGTTGAGGTAAAGTTTGATTTGCGCAATAACCACAGAGTTTTAAAATACATAATTGTGACATATATTAGAAAATTGTTCGGAAATGAAAAGTAACTTGGTTTGAAAGCATGCATGCGACCTAGGCATACACAAAACGAACTTTACTTCAGTCAAAGAAATTTACATACTAATTTCTGTGACATGGGCACTCACAAACAAGAGACCAGGTACATTCTGAGTTAAAAGCAGAGTTATGTAACAATAAATAAATCTGGTGTTGTATAGCCCTAGAAGATTGAAAGGCTTCGCATTGACAGATGAGAGGTTATGAAGTGTCTTTGGTCATACCTTCATCCCACTGGAAAAATTACAAAAGAAATGACTGCTAGCCACCGAATCAATGCGCTTACTGATTAGCTTCCACATTATGCAAGGTATGTAGATTGGTATGTTATTGTGTTTTACCTATTGCACTAAAACAATTACCTAATGCTTAATTATGGAAAAATTATAATCATCTTGGATTTTATTGTTCTGTACCGAATCTGGAGGTTTGTAGCCCTAGCAAAACATCTGAACTGAATGAATACAATAAGAAAAGGACTTATATTTTATGCTAATTATTTAATGACAATTATTGAATTATTATTGATGACAGGTAATCGCTAATTTCCCTCGTATAATGGTATTAATTATTTTTCTATATGTACATTAACTTCAATTGCAAAAGTTGATCTGTTGTGTAAATGATGCAAAATACCTTAGAAGTGCCAAAGTACAGCAGTGAAGAACTTTTAGCTTCAAAACTTGGAAAGGATGGTGAGTACTGATACAGCAAAACTGGAATAAGTAAGGAAGTTTATTCTGTATACTTTATCTTATTATATAAGTAAGGAAGTTTATTCTGTATACTTTATCTTATTATATATATATATATATATATATATTATATATTATATATAATATATATATATGTATATATATATAGCATCAAACTAGTATACCGAAGGCCGCTGATTCAAATCCTTCTGTGGTCAAGTAGATTTTTCTGCTTGCCATGGCAGACTGCCACTCGGTGTCATATTCTACTAAAAAAGATATATATATATATATTATATTATTATATATTATATATATATTATATTATTATTAATATTATATAATATATTATTATTATATATATTATATATACCACTTGTTAACCGAATTTGAGGTCCGCACTAAAAAAATATCAGACTAAGGTCTTGACTGTATGGACCGAGCAATAGCGAGGTCCGTACATAAAACACCAAGGTCTGATATTTTTCCAGTACAGACCGAACATATTCAGTTAATAAGGGATTTATTATATGGCATACAGTATTTAGTTTATTTATACAATGCGCTGCAGCATTCTTGCCGGCTCTTTCGCCAGCCAGTCGCTAAATAAGCACTGAAGTGGCTTTTAAAAACTTTGTTTTTTACTCCGGTTAAATAAGAATGATACGGTAATATAAACAAAAATCAAAGATGAATAAATATAATATTCACATGTACCAAATAATGCTCTTATTCGTCCATTCTCCGTCGATATTTTTCGTGTCAAAAATAAAAGTGCAAGCTTGTTTTTGAGAGTTGGACTGTTACTACGGCAACAGTCTAATACTGGGAGATTCCAGACCGGCAAAGAGCCAATCAGCGCATGCCATTTTAGTCACGAGACCGCGTGATATAATAAATTATCTTAATATAAAAATTTAGTTTTAAAGAATTATCATTAAACATAGAAAATTTGCTTATCAATTGTCCAGATGGTATCCCACTATGAATAATACTGTATTTTAGATAGCAACATTAAGTGTTATATAAGGAACTACAGTATATTAAAATTTTGCACATCATGTACACTAAATGCCTTGATTTTAGTTTGTTGTATTTATTTTTCATAATTATTCATTGTTCACTTTTTGACTGAGTTTGTTGTATATGCGTCTCTGACTCACCAGCATGGAAACGAACAGTTGAAAATGCACTGAAGTAAAAAATGTGCTATCAGCTGCAGATAAGATTGATAGCCAACTACAAGATCACTGCAATAAAAAAACAGTCTATTTTACAATTGTCTGAGTACAAGCTTAGGGCCTATGGAAAACCAGTTAAAAAGACCCAGAATCTAAGTATCAACCCAGACCAAATAGCCATTCTAAGCAACTTCGTAAACCAACTTACAGATCGTACCAGACCCTGAACCAAAATTTGAAACCTAACCACCAACCTAAGCAAGCTAGCAGCCTTAATCCATTTTTAAAACCCCCTTTCAGACAAAACGAAGGGCATCAAAGACACCATCAAATTTTTTTTCGGAAGAAAGCATTGTCAGAATGGAAACGAACCTTGATAAAACATCTAAACTTTGTTTCAACCCAAATCGGACCCTCAGCTCCCCATTGTCAAATACTAACATTAATATTAGTGTAGCTTGCAATACCCATCATTTCAGGAATTTCTTAACTGTTCAGACAGTTCAGTTTTTAAAATTTTAATAGCCATTACAGTGCCTTATCAAAGTACAGTATTCCTGTGCGCATTACAAATTGTTGCCACCACCCTTATTCCCCAACATGTGTTCAACGACCTAGTTGTAATTATTGGCATAATCGAAACCAACATTGCCTTCGGAAAATAGATCCAACCAGCTATGTCCCAAATCCTCTGCCCTCCCTCTTCCTATCGAACTTGAGGTCTTTGAGCAACAAAATTGATGAACTGTCCGGGACAGTTTCTAATTTTCCTACAGATATTGTAGTTATCATGGAAACTTGGCTTTCCCCTAATGTTGGCGATTCAGTTATCAACTGAAATGGCTACATAACATTCAAGCATGACCATCTCAATAGTAGAAGAGGCGGTGGCGTTTGTGCCTACATCAGCCTTTGTCTGCCCAGATGTTGAATCGCTATAGCTCTTAATCAAACCTAATCGTTTACCACAAGGATTTAACTCCATCATATTATCTGTAATCTACCACTCATATTGGTCACCCTTATATGGCTTAGACACTTAGTGACAAGTTCCACTACTTTACCTCAATTCTCAATAACATTGTCAATCAATATCTTCCACTGAAACAAATAAAATCTTACAACACCGACAAGCCTTGGGTCACACCTGAGATCAAAAAGCTAATATCCAAGCGCCAAGCAGCTTGCAACAATGGAAACAATACCTTGTTATTACAGAAACAAGGTAAACATGGTTTGTAAGAGTGCTTGTTCAAAATTTTACAAGCAAGCAATGTTGATGACTTTGAATCCAACTCACATAAGTAGTGGTCTAATATAAAAAAAATAGGTAGTCTTCAAACAACGAAAAACGTCTCCACGATCCTATTCCACGGCCAAACTTTCTCAGGTACTGCCCTTGTAACTACAGCGAAGTTGTGAACCAAACGTGCTGATTCCACTTTCGACATTTAATAAAATTCAAGACCACACAACACAACTAAATGAAATCGTAATATTCTAGTATAAAGCTACATTCAATACTATACTTCAACATAATCACTAGTAATGCACACTGGAGTTTTATTGTTACTTTCCTATGGGTTTTCTCATGGTTCTCAACTGAATAACACTATTTTCTATTTTATATCAAGGGCAGACCTCCTATTTCAAGGGGGGGGGGGAAGCAGGATATACTGTATAGGTTCCTCACTTTCCCCATCACTACAACCTTACCCCCTATGAAAACTTGTTAAAAATTTTTTGAACACCCTATGATTTTTCCAAATACCCTGAAACATTTTTGACGATTTAAAGGGGACCTGTGAAATAGGGAGCCCACAGAGCAATCACCTGGTCTACCACCAGCCAGGGTGACTGACCAGTCCGCCGCAACTTTCTGCGCAATTTTTCGACATGGTACATATAGGTCAAATGCCGAGAGCTAATACTTGAATATATTTTTAGGAGGGAACTTGAACAGCTAAAAAATGCTCTACATCAAAAACACAATGTGGGAAATGTGGGACAGTCGCCAACTATATATGATCCGGATGAATTTCAACAATTCTTTGTTACTGTAGGAGCACCAACACTGTTTCAAACACTTCTGTCTGCTGTTACCAGTACACAGGATTCGAAGAGGAGAATTAATGCAAACAAGAAAAGAATCATATCGGTTATTTACACATTGGGTTTTTGTTTGAGTCAACAGTGTAATAATATGCAAATCGATTATGGGTTATACCTTCATAGTAGTCGAATCAACCAAGAGGAAATCGACACCCAACACCAACTAGGAAACACATGCACTAGACGTACCCTAAATAGTGTCCTTGACATGCTAGCTACCAGCCATAATCAGCAATTAGAAAATTTCATAACCACAGCTATAGAAAATGAATGCCTTCTGGTACTGATCATAGATGATTTTACCAACATCCATACCTTCAGGCGACCAAATGGGAACAATCCATCACAAGCTAACATCATGTGCACCATAGTTATAAAAGCTTTCAGAAATATTAAAGCTGTTGAAATCCCACAAGACATTAATATACTACATGATCCTCAAGGGTTAAATGTATCAAGTTGCCAACAAGTAATTTCATCTTTAACCCAAATGTCAAAACTGGCAACCATATATGCTTTAACAATGCCAGATTGGATGACTCAGGAGTTTTTTTAGCCAGAATCTGAAAGAAACAGAATTTCAGTTCGTGAATATTGTGAAAGTACATCTGTTCGCACAATGCGAAGAATGGATGACTTGCAGTTAGTGGATTTTTTTGAACAACAACTAAAATCTAAAGACAACTTTGCCAGTGCATTCGAACATGTTCTGAAAACAAAAATGACACAATACATGAAAAAGTGTGTGTTAATACAACCAGGTGATTGGCCATATCAATTTTTTAGTAGACAGCTAGTATATGAAACAATTGCAACCTACCCCACAAATTTTGGGGAAAAATGATGACCTAACAACAAATAACATGCATCCACCTCCCAGAGCGGTGAACCATGACTCGGCAAGAATTGACACATCATTGTCCAGACCTAGAATTCTTCTACCATTGGCTGCAGCCACTCCAATGATTGGCTCTCTTCACATCTCAATCAACAGTCGGGAACATGTTTTGCTAAGCTTTCATCCTTTTTTAAAAAGGTATATGAGCATCTATTTCCACACAAAAAGCTTCCTGATAAACCTAAGCCATGGCGTATCAGTCTGCTGTTGGAAGTTGTCTACGGAGGTTGGACACTAATAAGAGATACAACAAAACAAACATTTCCTCATTGTAGGGACTTGCAATATGGAACACTTCTGAATCTTCTTGATAGTATCTTCCTTTGGTCCTTTCTATCTATGCAATTACATTCAAGCAAAACCTTTTTGAAGAATTCTTCGATGCAATGATGACAATATGGATTATGTTCACATCCCTAAAGAGACGGCACTACAATAAAACCATTCTTGTCTGGATATCTATGATTAGTCATTGGAAAACACATATTCCAGACATGTGTAACCTCCTGAAAACTTGGATAACACTTTCTGATGAATACCCTGTCGAAAATACCCAGGGTCATCAGGGCCCAAACAAGACATTCTGACACAGCAACGCAGCTAGTTAACAAAGTTTTTAAGCATTTTTGTCTCCAAGACCAAGCAAGCAAATTTCCGCTCAAGTTTTACACCCCCAAAGTATATCTCTTTCTCTCACGGTCAATTAAAATACCTAAAGTTAAAGTGCTCAGAATTTTTAACCACCACATTGGAATCAATTATAAAAGATCAGTCAAGCACCACATTCCACCACACAAAGAAGAAAAATGGAGAAGGCCGAATTACTATGCCTCACTTGTTTGGAGACAAGATCATGAAAGAAAACATTCTCCCAATGAGCTTCCTCAGTGACACTCCATCAAATGAAAATACCAAGTGTGATTCACCAGCATGCAAAGTTGATGATGACGATGAAGATTGGTCAATTCTCACTGGTTGCTGGCACTCCTTCCATCATGTTTGTATGGAAAGTGTAGTATGCTCATTGTGTAAAGAAACAATAAAAAAGAAGGTTGAAGAACTAGGCAATGTTGCAAAACAAGCAATTCTTTTTGGAGATACAGCTGATTTAAATGATGAGGACAACATCAGTGATGAGAAAGAAGAAGCTTCCATGGAGAATTATTCTAATGTTACCAACAACTAATGATGACCAAGTAAGGGGAAGTGTGAATGAAATGAATACCAGAATAACCAACTTGATCCCATCTGCTCCCTCAGAAATCCATGCCACACAAGAGCCAAAAAAAGCATCTAAACCAAGCAAACTACCTCACTGCAAAACTTGCCATCATCCAATGAAGGGTCATTCTCATCGTAAAGATCAGACAAAGTGTACAATGTTTCCAAATTCCCTATGTGTCAAGCATGGGTGAATCATGTTCATGTTCATGGCACACTTAAAACAATTATCACAGCAAGCAAAGAATCGATACAGACAAGAGACCCATACATGCACAAACATTTTCAATAGCAGTTCAAAATACTTACCCTGGGGTGACTGAGTGGCTGCCTCCTTACAACATTTCACAGTCCACATCACTTGGCCAAATTTCTGGTAGCAATGCTTGTACTGTAATATCAGTCTTAGGAGCCATAGAAGCAATTAATAATAACCTGGTTTTCCCATCTTCATCCACAGATCTTTCAGAACTTATCAACATATTTTCAAGCACAATGGAAGAAGGCAACATATTTTATGAACTGTTTAATGTTGATCCAGACCACCCAAATCTAGAGGTAAAAGAGGTTGTAAAAATGCTAAAATCTGTGAACATTAACATTAATATTAATGAAGATGAGGGTTTTTTCTTGGTTGAGCAACTATGTGCAAAGTTACAAAGTTTGACACAGAGTGAAAAACTTGTGGTTGGTGTCTTGATTGTTGCTCCAGACAAGGCAATGCTGATATATGTAAAGGATGGAAAACTTGAGTTAATGGACAGCCACCAGCATGGGACACACACATGGTGCCCTAATTGGTCAACCACCAGCAATGTTGATGAATTTGTAGCCTGTTTATCAGAAGTAGTTGTGAAGCAGGTTGTGCATTTTACAACCTTGAAAACTGTATGAGCCACAATTTTGCCAATTATGTGCAGGACATCAAATAAAAATGTATGAAACAAAGAACATTTTAGCAATGTTTGGTCGTGAGGCCACGGCCAGTTTTTAAAATATATTCATTTCTTTTCTGCTCGTCACCAAAAATTACGCTGAACGCGAGACTGAATATACGGCAAACTTTAAATTTCACCAGTTGCAAAATTATAGCTAGGAAATTGAAAATAAGAACTAAATCTTTAAAATAAATCATTCTTGAAGCGGTTTTAACGAAATAATATAAGTTTTTTCGGGCTTTCAGTTTTAGCATAAAATTCACAGTAACACATGGAAAGCATGTGGGTCTTAAACACTTGCTTCAAAAATTATAACCCACAATTTCCCTGAATATATAATTGCTATTAAATGCCAAAAAAGTTTTTCTTTTCTTTTACCTACATTTTAAATTGAGGCCACAGGCCATTTTTTTTAAAATTCAATTCCAAGTCATGCTATTTTCACACATTTTTAAAATTGGTCGAATATTGTGACCTTGAATCTTGAACTTAAATCGCAAGAGTTACTTTAAGCAATCTAGAATGAGTAATTTGAGGAACATAACATTAATTTTAACGTACATTTCATTCACACATCGCGTTTTAATCGTTGATTGCCTTTCTTCTAAGCAAGCCGATGATAAAGTATACAGCATTCCCTTCATGTTCACGTTGCCAAACTCATTTATTGCACCAACGCGATTGCAAAAAAATCCTCCCAAAACAAGGAACAAAGGATCGATTTTCAAAAGAATAACTACTAAGTTATAGATCGTTGGAGAGAAAGCCATAATCCTTCACTTAAAAACAGCCTTTTAATAACTTTTGATTTGTTTTGAATGAAAATACAATGTGTTTAGTTTTCGCCTGCGATCTCTTGGACAGCGGAAACAAATTTCCCACCTGTTCAATGGTGTTAGTATATATGCTTCACAAGTGGCATAAACCATGGCTAACACCTGGCACTTGCCTTTGTATTTGCACATTAGATATTTAAAAGCATTCAATCGTATTGATTTCAACATCCTTTTACAAAAGCTACAAAATATGGACATTCATCCCGTCCTTATCAACTGGATTGCCAACTTCCTTACAGAGAGAAGACACACCAAAATTGGCTCTAACTATTCCAGCTGGAGGCCTATTAATGGAGATGTCTCCAAGCTTAGCCCTTTGCTCTTCTTAATTATGGTAAACGATCTGATAGTTTCTGATCATGCTGTCAAATTTGTTGACGATACTACCACAAACAACCTACCTCCACGTTACCGTCATGAATTAAAGAATGTTGCTGATGGGTGGCTAAGAATAATATGAAATTAAATCCCACTAAAACCAAGGAAATTCGCATATGCTTTTCATCAAACGATTCCCCCTACCGCCACTCTGATTACTATTGATCATTGCAATATATCTCAGTTGATCCGCAGTCATTACTCGGTTTTATCATCTCTAACGATGTCAAGTGGGCTCCTTATGTCAACTACATCTATAAGAAGACTGCAAAACGTTTGTATGCCCTGCGATTATTAAAAAGATCTAAAATTCCGTCGAACAAGTTGATGCAAGTATTTAACTTGTGCATTAGACCGATATTGGAGTACACATGCGAAGTATGGCATTATAGTTTGCCCCAATACCTAAACGACCCAAATTGAAAAGATCCAACATCGAGCCTTTCGAATAATCTTCCCAGATTGCCCCCATGATAAAGCAATGGGCCGACGCTTTTAATACGAAGAGAGAAGATTTGTAAGAGATTCTTTGAACAGATGTGTATCGATTCAACACACAAACTGCACTCCATTGTTCCACCAAATTATAATACAACTTACTCTCTTTGCAGTGGTAATGATAAACTCTTAATCCTTAAGTGTATGTAGAACTGATAAAAAAACTGATAAAAAAAAACTAAAATGTCAACAAGTGAAGCCCACAACAGTTTTTAAGTTTTTTTAAAAAACTACATAGAGGGAAAAATGCAAAGCAGAATCAGAGACGTTCACGTCAGTAAAATTGAACATTTGAGTTTGAACTGTGTTAGCATTTCTGTCAACTCTTCTTCAATGGGATTCTTATAATTAACTAGAAATACATGCATGCAGCAACCCCTCGCTATTTCAAACCAAGTACACAATTTCCTGAGTTAACCTGACCTAAACATATATTATGAAATGATACAAAACTCAAATCAGTCTTATTATATTTTACCGAGTATCTTATAGCTAATGTGTCCATCATTCTTTATTTTATTTAGAGCACCTGGGATTAAGGCTGGTGATGGCTAGTATTGCCCATTCAATTTTGCTGCATTATACCATGCCAGCAATTGAGTAACGGTTTAAAATCAAAGTTGCAAACGATTAAAACAGAAAAGTACAAAATCTTCACAGACAAAAAAAAAACCTCAAATGTTATTTTATTCTGTAATTGCAGTCGACGCTGGCGCCTAAAAGTTTTATATAAATATAGACTTTTATAGTGTGTATTTTTTATACCAAAATTCAAATTACACTTTCAAAAACACTTTTTGAAGTTAAAGCAAAGGTGTATAGCCCTTCACATGTTTACACTTTTGCATAAAAAGCTAACAAGTAAATGGCATACAAAGCTGAAAAGTATACAAATACGGCTCATCCTTACCGCAAAACAAATACGAAATAAGCAAAGTAAACACATACCCTTTGAAAACATTTATAAGCTTGCAGATTATTAATTATTTCTCTTACACGGCTTTGTCTTGACTCTATCCATGTTCATATTTGCTATCTGTCATGCTTCATATATCTTGTTTCTTCTCGTTTTACTTTCTTTGCACAAAGTCTATGAAACGCTTTTTATACAAATTACGAAAAATAGGTACGCAATGCGTACATGTGGGTAGCCTGTTATGCGATAAAGCTGCTATAATCGCGAGTAAATATCAACTGATGCAAAAAAATATTATTTTCTAGTCTTATGTTCTAATGCCATAGACAACGGAGTAAACGCCATATAGTTAGCTGGTTGAATACAGTTATAACGAAGTCGATTTATTCAGGGCCGTAACTACAACGATAATTGGGGGGGGGGGTGTTTATTCATATATTCAGTTTTGCCCGACGGATTTCTATTGTAAGCTATTGCACTTACAAAAGAAACCCGTCGGGCAGAACTGAATATATGAATAAACACCCCCCCCAATTATCGTTCTAGTTACGGCCCTGGATTTATTATGCAATCTTTATGCAATCTATATATTATATATTTATTGTATTAAATACATTTTAAGACAGATCAAAACATATATAAAAGCATTTTTACAAGAGATAGGAAATGAAATTTTTTAAGCAGAATAGGTGAACAGAACGAAAAGGAGAGTAAGTTTCCAGGATGGTGGCACACATTGTCTGATAACATAAAGCTTAGTTTAAAAGGAGAAAGATCTTAACAAAGATTTCATTGAGGATAAACTACTTGATTGCCAGATCATTTTACAGTCACATAAAAAGAGTCCAAAATTGTTTTCAAATGTTTCGCATTAACATTTTTTAAGGACTTATCTATGTATCTGAACAATATTTTAAAGATTTTTGATCAGTTGAAATGCACTTTGTTAACAGTTTTGTTTTTTTGAACTCCAAAGCATTTGTTTAATAGCCGCATGTCCACAAGCAGAATTGACAAGTGAAATATTGCATTATAATTTATAAAACAGGGCAACTTGTTACTACCATTTGCTGAATTATAATTTATAAAACAGGGCAACTTGTTACTACCATTTGCATTAATTAAGGTAATGTATTTGGTTTAATAGCTGCATGTCTACCAGCAAGAAATTGGCAGGTGAAATATTGCATAATAATTTTTAATTCACAAAACAGGGCAACTTGTTACTACCATTTGCAATAAGGTAATGTATTTGGTTTAATAGCTGCATGTCCACAAGCAAGAAATTGACAAGTGAAATATTGCATTATAAGTTATAAAACAGGGCAACTTGTTACTATTTATTTCATATTAGTGTAACTTTGTAGTTGTAGATTCAACGCTCACCGATCACCGCTTTTTCGTCTTTAATTATAAAAGTACTCAACATCGCTTTAAAATTTGACAAACGTATTAACGTAACTTCGGTTGGTTCAAATGCTTCCGTCCTTCGAAAACAACGAAATTTTCCGGAAGTAAAACGTACCGTTCGTCATATATCCGACGTTTGCCGAAGATTATCCGACGATTGCCACACACACACACACACACACACAGATCCGGACACTTTTTCGACTACATAGTGGTTAGCCGCGCATGCGCAGGCTACCCACAAAAACGTTTATGAAATGACAGTTAAATTGCTGACATTCTCATTGAAATACAAACTCTTTGTCTTAGCCAATCAGAACTTTTGTTGATTACCAGTCATTACCCGCACATGCGCATAACTTACAAAACCACCCAATGTCGACCGTCCATGACATAGAATTTGGACAACTTTGGATTCGCCTATGTTCTTCCGGGTTTCGGGTGTAATTCCTAATTTCCGAGCGGAAATAGTACCCTCGCAGGCGCTCCATGCCCACTCGGGGACAAGACGTTTAAAAAAGGAAACATTCTGAGTTACCATTTGTTCAGCATTACAAGCTGTTACCATATTACCTTTGACTTCTATAACTTTGTATGGTTTGGAATTGAAAGGCAGAGACAATTTATTGTCCTTTGGAGTTTGTACTAAAACATAGTCACCCACTTTCAATGGACTTTCTTTTGCTTTATTTCTTCTGTCAGCATGCATTTTCATTTTCTTCTTTTCCTCTTTATCACAAATGTGGTGTTTGTCACTATCCTCACTGGGTTGGAGTGATTAAAAACTAGCAAGCTTATTCTTGATCACACAATTGAACAGAAGTTCTGCTGGACTGGTGTGAGTTGTTGAATGAGTAGTTGACCTGTAGTTGAGAAGAAACATGTCAAGCTCATCTTGCCATCTTTTTCTTTCAGAATGGGCGCTGCGTATTGCTTTTGTAACGGTTTTCATAAATTGTTCTGCTTTCCTGTTGGCTTGGGGCCAGTAAGGTGTAATTCGGTGATGGTGAACTCATGCTCGTTTAGGTAATTGGTGAACTGCGCTGCGTTCAATGGAGGACCATTAGAGGTGAAATCTTCTGGACACCCATGCCTTGAAAAAATTCGTTGCAATCTGGTTATAACCACTGTAATTTGCATTATCTTGACTTCTGGATATCTGGAGTAGGCATCAATCACGACCAATAACTTATCACTATTTGGAAAGGACCACAGAAATCTGCCTAGACAGTATGCCACAGGTGGGGCAGTAATTTCATCATATTGAGAGGCAGTTGGGATTTTGGTGACTGGTGGACTGCTGCTTGGCAGGGTATGCATTCTTTGACCAGTTCAACTTGATTATCAATACCTGGCCACCATACCTTGCTGAGTAGAAGCATCTTTGCTTTAACTATTCCGTGGTGCCCTTCGTGTGCAATTGCGAGCACTCGAGCCTGGAGACTTTTTAGAAGAGGGTTCATCTGCGAATTTCGGAGTACTATTTCACAATCCAACACTGCTAACTGTTCGTGTTAGTTATAATATGAGGTCATGGCGCGTTTTGCTTTGTTCCAATGTCCACCTTTTACCTTTTAAATGACGTTTTGCAGTTCTGGATCTTCCACAGTGGTAATACAAATCTCTTTGAGTGTTAGACTTTGAAATGGAGTGATCTTGTACGAAGTTTATGTACTCCTCAGCAATGGTGCTTTACTTGTATTTTGTAAACAAAGGCTGTCGAGACAAAGCATCAGCAGGATTGCTGGTTCCCGGGCGATACTTGATGTTGAACTTGTATTGCTGTAATCATAAGAGCCATCTTTCTATTCAAAGAAGTGGTTTTGAGTTGGGGCTGAAAATAATCTCGATTTGCTTGCAGTCGGTGATAAGACTGCACCAAGGCCAACTGTACTAGCGTCGATAGTCAGCGTAGTAGGTCGATTTGGATCATAGAATGCTACTGTACAGTCGAAAGCAATAGCTTGTTTCACTTTAGAGAAGGCTTGTTCATGGACATTGGACCAAGACCACTTAGATGACTTCATGGTTAAGTCGCATAATGGAGCGATGAGAGTGGAGAAGTCCTTGATGAACCGTCCACAGTAGTTGGCAAAAAACTACGAAGGTGACTCACATCTGTTATTGTTTTGAAATTCTTGATTGCCTTGACTTTCTTGGGATCAGCCGGCCTTTGACAGAATATAGCCGTGGATCCAGAGACCTGGTTGATTAAACTTACATTTTTCGAGATTTAACGTAAGCTTTTTCACAACTAGCAGTTTTTTAAACCTTATAAATTTTTGTTGTGCTCTTTTTGAGACTTTTCCCAGACTATAATATCATCTGGAATAATCCCATTTAATCCCTGGAGAGCTTGCTGTATTGCATTCTGGAATACTTCAGAGGCACACTACAAACCAAACGGCAGACGTTTGTAAGGGAACAGTCTCTTGTGTGTACAAAAAGTGGTTAAGTTGCTTGAATTCTTTTTCTGACTGTTCATACTCTGTTAGACACCCAATACCATTACCATACTACAGTCTATTCAAAATTTTCTGTGTGTTTTTATCAATGTTTCTCGTATGAATGTTCTCATTAACTTAGCGCTTTCCTAATGTATTCTGACTGTTTGCGCAAATTCCGTTTTTCCTACCTCCACTTTCGATTTTACTTTGACTTCCTGTTGTTTGTTGTTTGCTTTGAACTCAAGAGGTGTTTGTTTTACTTTGACTCACTTGACGAATTTTGTTTACATTTATTTTTAAAATACCTAACTCTGCAGCCATTTCGTTACCAAGTAGTGATCCTGCTTTACCCTTGACAACATAAATGTGGTTATTACACTCTAGCTGTAGCAGCTTTCAGCTCGATTGAACAATACCAGGAACTTTTTGGTTAATTAGTGGTCAATTATGATGCGGTAACTAGGTCCGTTTGGGACAGGGAAAGGTTTGCACAATCTTGTTTTTTGATCAGTTGGTTATGTCTATTCGTCGAGGAAACTTGCAATAAAAGTTTCAAACAAGTTTTCGTAACTCATTCAGCTGTTCGAACATCTCAGTTTGTGCATTGTTCGCTTCGACAAAGCGGGACTGTTATGTAAGTTTATCTTTTACAATTGTTATTTAGTTTGTTTGTAGTTTCTCTTTTAGCGTGTTAGTCTTAGTAATTGCATGATACGATTGAGCTCTTCTAGAACATTTTTTGGTGCATGTGATATGTATTCATAATCTGTATAGCTTATTATCCCTTTAGTTTAAGATACAGTTATAGTCATTTTAGCTGGTATAGTAATTAGGAATGCATAAACTTAGTTTTATATATTCGTTATTTCAGTTTACGACAACTATAATCGACAAGTTTAATGATTCTCGAGGAGTAAGGCTTGGCTTGGTCAAGACTATTAAATTATTGCCTGTGAACTATATCCCTGAATTTGTTTCTTCGAACTCCAAAACGCATTGTGACATAAGAAAAATCGTCATCGTTTTGAACAGTTTCCACTGCGGCCGTTACAGTAAAATAAAACCGATTGGTGAGTTTAATTTAAATTTACAAACCAAAAATTGAAATGTCCTCAGAAAACCTGAACAAACATATTTCAAACATCAAATTCAGCAAAGGGATTGATTTGGATTGCAAACAATGCCTACAGGTTGGCACAGAAACAATAGAAAATGTTTTACCTAAGAAACAGAAAACCAAGAAACTGTGTCATTGGAAATTAAAAATGATCTTTGTCCTTCCTGAACAACAACTTGGCATTTGTTTGAGGAAACCCATAGAAAAGGGTTTTCAATACCAAAAAGAGATTTTAGGACAAAAACGTCAAACTTGTTATCGCAATTTGGCAGAGCATATACGGTCGACATGAATTGCTCAACAATCCTGCATGCTTGAAAACCTAGAACATTTAAGAAATTTCCTAGATATGTTGAAGGAAGAGCTTAATCATGCCCATCAGAATGTTTATGATGCGATTGAAAATTAATGTGAAAAGTGTGAATCCTATGATTGGTTTGACCTTTGAGACAGAGAATTTATGGAATGTAGACAAAGGCTAATAGAGTGCATTCAATCCTTTGAGAGAATCAACAGTTATACTAAAGCCAAGTTAATTAAGTCTGAGAATTTGTTTCGCTCGAAGCTGAATATCTAACCAAACCTTGTTTTAGGCATTTATGATGATCATTCAAGGCGACCAGAGCTGCATAGTCATTTGTCCCACTTGCCTAAACCCGCAGCGGTCATAGTATCAAGCATGATGCAAAATGTAAACCTGGGATCCAATCTAAGTCTCTGGTAGATGAAAACACTCAATCAATGTCATCTGCCCTCATGCCATCAACACAAACCACAGAACCTTTAATAAGTACTTTGCAGCAATTAGTTCAAGCAAACAAAACAAGCACATTCTTAACTAAGCATCACATCACAAATCATCTTCCTGTCATGGAACCACCAACATTTCGCGGGAATATATTTGACTATCCTTCATTTGTTAGAGCCTTCGATTCTATTATTTGCGATAAAGTCCCAACTGGAAAGGATCGTTTTTACTTCTTAAATAAATATACTGTCGGACAGGCTAATGAAGTGGTGAAAGGTTTTTTAGCAGTTAATTCAGATAATGCTTATCAAAAGGCCTGGAAATTGCTCAATGAACGTTTTGGTAATCCAGTGCATGTGGCAGAGGCCCACAAGTCTAAGGTTACATAATTGGTCGACAATTAAGGACTGAGATAGTACCGGATTGCGCTTCTTCTCTGATTATTTGATTCGATGCCAAGAGGCTGTAAAACTGTGGGGTCATTGAATGAACTTGACTCAACTCAGACATTATCAAAGATAATTTCTAAGCTTCCCTCTTATTCAGGCACTAAGTGGTGTTGTCACGCATACAAAACAAGAGAAAAAATGGGCTCAGTAACATTTAAAAACAAGAATTTGATCTAGCTAACAATCCTATTTTCTCCGCAGATGCATTAAAGCAGGAAAGAAAGCTACATGATAGGCCAGAGTTTAAGAATAAGCCAAGGTTTGGAAATCCAGTTAAGAAGGGTGGTAGTTTTGCAACCAATGCCAAACAGCAGGAATATTGCGCTGACAGCTTTAGATCAAATCAGAGCAGAGACTATAGTCATCGATCATCGACCAGAAGACATAAAGTGTCCATCTTGCTCAAAGGGTCACAATTTAGAAAAATGCCTAGACTTCAAGAGCAAAACCCTGGACAAAAGACAAGAGTTTACTCAAGGCCTTTGCTTCGGGTGCCTTAAGAAGGGCCATTTGTCAGCAAGTTGCAGATCACAAATGAAGGGTGGCAAATGCAGTGAATCACACCCACTGTTATTGCATGGTATTAAACCTACTTGTTGGTGGAGTAAGCAAGATCCCAAGGATAACATAAAACCACCTGCACAAGAGTCACCGAGTAAAAATCCGTCACTTAATCCAAATTATGAATCCGTAAACGCCTGCATCAACACCTTCGGTCATCAAACCATGCTAATGATGGTGATAATCATGATGGTGATGATGATCAATGCAATGTTAGTTCCAGTAATTCTGAGCGACAAGAATCGACCAGCTGTTGAAGTTTGTGTGTATGGCTTACTTGATGACGGTATTGTTAAGGAATCCGTTCTCAAGGATCTTGGCCTGAGTGGAACAGAAGTCTCCCTGAAATTGAACACAATGCATGGACGAACAAGCGCTCCCGTCCAGAGAATCGATGGTCTTGTTGTCCAGAAGTTGGAAAGAAGTGAAGCACCGATATCCCTACCGAAGGCCTAATCCAGAGAAACTATCCTATCAAGATGAGGACAGATTCCAACACCTGAAATCGCCAGCAAGTGGACCCATTTGGAGGGAATCGGACATAATATACCATCCCGGGAGGACAACATCGAAATTGGCATCTTGATTGGCTGCAATTGCCCGAAAGCGTTGAAACCCCACAGAGTTATTCTCGGATAAGATGACAATCCTTACTCTGTCAAAACTGGTCTTGGTTGGGGAATTATTGGACCCGCAAATATAAAGTTATCAGGAACCGACACCATCATTTCAACCTGCCACAGAATCTTGACTCGCGAGGTAGGAAACAACAAGCTAGAAGGGAACTTTGTCCTGGATCCACGAAATCAATGGCAACTCACGAGAGTCATGGAGGTTTACGAAGGCACTGATGGGTATGTCCGTTCAGTAAAGCTTATTCTAGCGGACAAGTCACTTGATGACAAAGGCGACGTACAAAACCGACGTACAAAACCAGCAAGACACCTGGAACGTCAGGTGTAGAAGTTGATACAGTTGCAACAGAACAAAGAAGTATGAAGTTCAAATCCCTGCTGAAGAGCCTTTGTTTGTATCCTTTCATGTTGATAATATTTTAACTAATATATAATCTGACAGTTGTATATAATTGTATATACTTATAAATGTGAAATGTTAACATTTCAGGGGAGCCATGTAGTGGCTTTCAGCTCGATTTAACAATACTAGGAACTTTTTGGTTAATTAGTGTTTAATTATGACGCTGTAACCATCGAGACTGGTTGTATGTTTTCTTGTTCTACGCTAATGAGTTCATATAAATCTACATGTACTCGTCGCCAATTGTAATATACTCCACAACTTGGTATATTGTGTTTAAATATAGTCTTTAATATCAATCAACCAACTATCTTAGACTCTTGCTAGCATCCACACTACTTCTACACGTGTTTGATTGTCATGTGATGTTCCCATCATGTTGTTAACTATGTTACAGACAGCATTAATGTAGTTTTAAAGAAAGTTCAAGGCCAAATTGTCACTGCATCCCAAATAAAGTTGGATGTGAATAAATTAAAAGACATGGTGTGTCAAGATCAAGCATACTTGTTTTCAAGGCAAATACCTGGTACTCCTCCATATTGGAAAAAGTATGTATGAAGTTGTAGTGATGGTTAAACAGCTTGGTATTCCAACATGGTTCATGACATTATCTTGTGCTGCTCTTAGATGGCCCGAGTTGTTTCAAATAGTAAGTAGAACAATGGGTAAAAATATAACAGATTACAAAATATAAATATGGCCAATTTTTTTCCAAACAAACTATTGTCGCAGAACCACTTAATGAAAATCTCGATGATGAAATTAAGATGATTTGGCGGTGACAAATCGTATGTAGAGAACTACCGTCCAATTTCGTTGCTTCCTCTTGTCTCCAAAGTCCTCAAACGTTGCGTATTCCACAACATCGAACATCACGTTTTTCAACAAATCAACCCCTGTCAACACAGTTTTGTCCGACGAAAGTCATGCGTGACCCAACTAATTGAAGTATTCAAAGAGATAGGTCGTAAATTAGACCACAGTAAGCAAATAGACGTAATCTACTTGGACATGTCGAAGGCATTTGATAAAGTCACGATCAGCTCTTGCACCGATTGCGCGAGTTTGGGTTTCGAGGTAACATTCTAAACTGGTTTTCATCCTATCTCAACAATTGTTATCAACAGACAGCAGTTGGTGGAGCAATATCAAGACCATTACCAGTGACATCCGGAGTCCCACAAGGCTCGATTCTCGGTCCACTACTGTTTCTCTTGTATGATAACCACCTCTCTGAAAGCGTGGACAAATCTAGCATTGCAACCTTTGCAGACGACACAAATATCTTTAAAACAGTCGACAATATGTGTGATGCATCTTCGCTTCAAGATGATCTAACAAATTTTGAAGAACTTTCTAGTAAGGTTAACCTGATAATTAATCGCTGAAAAATGTAAAGTTTTGCAAATAACCCGAAAACATCAGAAAATAGAATATCCCTACAAACTACATGATTCCGTCCTAGAAAGCACTGATCAAGAGCGTCATTTAGAAGTATGGACTTTTTCCAATTTGACTTGGTCCAAACATGTTGAGACCAATGTGCTCAATCAACGAGAATGCTCGGATACGTTAGGAGGTCTACACTGGATATAAAATCTATATTGGTTCGTCGTACTCTGTATTTAACTCTTGTACGTTCAAAGCTATGCTATGCATTTCAAGTCTGGGCGCCACAAACTGTGGAACTGATTAAACAGACGGAGAGAATTCAGAGGCGAGCGAGCAAGTATATTTTGGATCTACCATTTATCTGCGATATTACCTACAGTAAACGACTCGAAATGTTAGGCCTTATTCCACTCTGCTATTGGCACAAATTTTTGGATCTGGTGTTCTACTTTAAATGCATCAATGGGATGATAAAAGTTAAAGATAGTGTTCTACTATCATCTAAGAACCGGGAGAGGTCAACACGATCAGCTAACCCCGCGTGCTTGACGTTCATCACACCAAAGTGCAAGACTGTAACATTCCAGAAGTCATTCTTTTCTAGGTGCGCAAGAGTATGGAATGTTCTTCCAAAAGGGCTGACAACGAAGAACATAAGCTTTTGTCAATTCAAAAGCGATCTTTATAACTATTACCATTCGGCCTTGAATATATATGACGCCTAAAATCCTAGAACTTGGAAGTCTGTTTGTTTGTCTTGTAACACGTCCCGTAATTTGTCTAATTCTAACTCATGCTGCTATTAATTCAAATGTGTGTCCTTGTGTTCGTTTTGTCCAGCTTTGTTACGCATAAATTTCCTTACAGGCGGATCTTCCTGTGGGATGTGAGCAGTCATTTTACTCTCGGAGTACAATTCTATTCTGATCCTATCACGAGGAAGATTTTCCTAAGTGTGAACTATATATTGTGTGGAGATTGTATGATGTCTGTTTTATTTGTTTTGAAAGGGCTGCTGTAATTGGCGTGAGCTGTAGCAATACCCTGCCTCGATTATTGTGAATATTCATGCATTTGTATTAATTTTGTGCTGTTCGTGTTTGTAATATTGCATGTTGTATTCAAGTGGCAAAGCATAATAAATAAATAAATAAATAAATAAGAGTAGTATATTGACCAGACATAAGGAAGTACTGTCTTTAGTTAAGTAAAAAATTGATGAAATGTTAAACCCATCAACAGACGGCTATGATAGTGCTTTGACTGAGGCAGATGTTTTGATTTTGGCTGGTGTCACTGAAGATCAGTATTACTTGCCTCTTTCAATCTCTCCTAATTCGGACTTTGACTGCAACTACTTTGTTGCTGGTATTTTAATAATTGGTGCCAATGTTGATTCACACCCTGTGTTTAATAATTATAAATGTATCACATATGTTTGCTCCTACTTCTTTTCTGCATTGCGACGACTAAAATTGGCAAAGTAAGACTATCAAGTTCAGGATACTTTGACACCACATCTTCGTCAACTTTCCCAGATGTCAACATCGTCTCTAGCTTCAAGTACTGTGCTAGACCAGATTTGTCAGGGTCATACCTGTCTGACAAACCTGTGACTATGACATCGATGAACTCAAAATACTGCTTCCTGTAGTATTCTTCAGAGCTGTCAGGCCGATATTTCTCTGCTTCACCTGTGTATCTTCTTGGGGGGACTCGTATCCGAGGCACTTTCAGTGGATCCAGTTGATATTAATATGTGTTCATGATGTCTTAACAGCTTCTACCATCCCAGAGACATTTGCTGACTTTGCTAGAAGTGCGCTATTCAACTGTTCCAGAATCGCGACTGGCTTAGCGCCATCTTCAACCTAAGAAAAACCTTTCTCTTCTGAAACCAATCAAGTAGACCATTTGCTTTGGTGTCCGTTTCACCACATGCCATTTCTTCCAATCTTTGGAGAATAGCAGGGTACCGATCCAATGCTGAGTCTATTGCTGTTAGTCTGCATAATCACCTGGTGGCACAAAGTGGCTTGATGGCTGTGGGATGCAGATTGTCATCTTCGGTTGATTCACAAATTGCCAGGAATATCGCTTTGTACTTGCCAGATCTCTTCATAAGCACACCTAGCTCATTCAGCTACTGCAGAGAATCTCGAATTAATTGAGAGGATGTTACAGCATGTTGCATTACAACATTAGAAGCATGTGATTCGCAGTGAAAAAATGTGCTAGTGGTTGTCGTTCTTGAACTCTTGCCTTGCATCCAGAGTAACAACCACTCATTTAGCAGCACCATCGTATGTTTGAGCACGCATATTACTTATGGACTAGAAATACGTGCATGCAGTAAACTCTTGCCGGTTCTTAATGCAATAACATCATTTCCAAAAATCGGTTAAAAATATTCAAAAAATATATAAATACAAACTATGTGACAAATTTACAATAATACAAAATTTACAGAATAATAAAAATTTACATATTAATTTAAAACAATTTAAACAATTTCAAAATGTAATCATTAACAATAGCCCTGTTTACATTTCAGTCAATTTATCGGCAAGGCTAAGATTGGTACCCGTGCCCCATTTTATTAGTGTTCAGGCTACGAAAGCAAAGGCAGAGCACAGATGAAATGGGTACGCATTTTACCCGTGCCGTGCCATTAATAAATCGAGTGTAGTGTAAATGGGACTAATATAACTTGAGAACAACACCAGGCTACGTTTGACATACAGTGATTTATTAGCAGCTAGTTGAAAACAATATTGTCTGGTCTTTGATGTACTGATAGCTCATTGTTTTTTTAAATGTTATTCAACATTTGTATACTGGGCAAAATGTTCAACGGGGAGATTTCAATTAGACTGTATGTCAACGTAGCCTAATCTGCACATTTGAGAAGTTCAAGCATTAAACTTCTCAAACGTGCAGTTTGTAAACTGCATTGTGGGTTTTGCCCCCTGTGGAGTTTTTTGTGCCCCCTGTCGCTGGGGACATACGACTGAGTTAACTGTGAATTGGTGATAGAACTGTAGGATAATCAGTCGGGTCACCAGCTGGAGAAAGAAATTATTTAAACATTATTGTCATATATTGCGATGGGCAGCGTCTATACTACCATCTCCTATCTAAGAATTGCCCTGAAGCCATGATTATATTGTTTGTGAACCAGTGACCTAACAACTGACTATACATTTCGTGACAAATCATAAGGTACTATATACATATGTGCTTGGCATGTTTCTGCCCTGTGGCCACGCAGGCCACATTTGTAACACCGCCCTAATATCAAGAAATGATATCAAGAAATAATTGGTTTGCAGGCTACCAAAAATCTTGAGTTAACTGCATGACCATTATCAATTAAACTTTACTAACCTCTCACTTGTCCATGTAACACTAAAAAGACAAAATGTCATATTGAGCATCCTGGCAATGCAATATTTGTTGAGTAGCATCCAATGGCAAAAACCAGAAACAATTGTTGTGGATATAATGAATCATACAGTACCTCTGCCTCCTCCCCGAAACTGCCCAGGGCGTGGGTCATTATTTAAAAAAAAATAAATATGTAAAACAAACTTGGTTGACATATTGCATAAATCCATGTAATAGGAGGCAACCATTTTAATTTTAGAGTTTTAAATTGATGACGAAAAACTTGAACATCATCATCATCACTTAATACATAAAATAAATAATATTGAACAAAGTAGCTGATATATAACGTCAAGGTTTGCATTAACTTGCAAGGCTTGAGTATTGAAAATATAAGTTAGTTCATTTCAATATATATCAAGATGCAATTGCTTCACTATACCTTTCTAATCATAAAATGTTAAACAATATAGGCAGTATATACAAAATTTCAAAGAACATATAATTTTTGTGCATATTCAATAAGCAGGCCTTTCTTGAAGTAGAGGATTCACTAGATTAAATGAAAGTATTTCAGTTGTGCAGGGGAGAGTATGCATCAATAAGTCACATCAATCATGAAACTTACTGGGTTGCTCATCTGGTTGGGCTAGGTCAGGGACTGCTTCAAGTATTTCTATAGTGAAAGAACATTTGCATGTGTCATCCTTTTAGTGCTATGTGAAAAGACATACAAATTAACTAACTGTGACAAAAATAATATTTCAAATCGTTTTTTTAATCATATTTACCATCATCATTACCAATGTCTAAAATCCAACAAATAATTGTTAAATCAGATTTTTGAACATTGGAAATGATCAACGACATTTTAATCAGTTGCTAATTTGTACATTCAGAGTGAAAGATGTATAAATATGTGCCTATATACATACAAAGTAAGAGTTCATCCTCATTCTTCACTAAAATAGTTGGTAAAGTAGATGTATTAATAAGATAATTGCACTGCCAACATCATGAAAAAAGTGCTTTGTTGAAATAATTTTGCATCTTACTTCTTCGTCTCCTTTAGATCTTTACAGTATATATAAATATGCCATCAACATAAAAAAAATATATTGAGCAAAAAAGTCACTTGCATCATATAGGGTACTTAACTTGAGGCAAGCTCAAAAATCATAAAATACAAATATTAGTTTGGAAAAAATAGATCTATTGCAATATAAACAAACTTACATGTTTTAGCTTTTTTTCAAAACTTTTTTTAACCTAAAATATAAGAAAAAATATAATATTTTCATTATTTCATAAAGGTAAAGCGCATCAGCCATCAGCGTTGCAGAAATCGGTAAATTTATAAATGCTTTAAAAAAAGTTTTTGCAGTTTCTTCCAAAAATGTTTCTCCTCAAATTTGTAAATTAAAATGTCAACAAGCGAGAAGTCTAGTATAATTTATTGGGCGAACTTCGAAATGATCAATATTTGATAAAGTTTTTTATTATGAATATGACTTACCGCAGTCCAAACAGTAACACAGAACAGGACGATACCACCAGGTAAATCGCGTACATGACTACACACACAAATTATAAAGAGTTTTGAACAGTGAAACGGTTGATTGTTTATATTGTATCTTACCTGATTGATGTTCTAATTTTTTTAGTAAAACGAACAAACCTTAATAATGTAAATATGAATCAGTACTGCAATCAATAGATTTCGTGGACCCACATTCTCCACAAACCAAAATTGCTCAACAGTTCCAAAAAAGCCATCACAAAGACCAACTTCTGCCCAAAGGTTACAATGACATCATCACTTCTGCTTTAGTTGACAAAAAGAGGACAGCTTCCAAACCAACTGCTTCATCATGTTGCTTCACTTGCACCCCGACCAGAATGCCTTGCTTGAATTTTAACCAATGGTTGTCCAATCTCTAGCAACTTCTCATAATTATATTCAGCGACACTTTTTTATGAAAGTACAGCCGGATAGCATCAATAAATCGATCCATTGCAATGTAGGTCTGGATTGCTGTATTAATAGTCTCCAGTCCATCTCGGTAACTTGTCCATCTCTCACTCTCATCAATAGTGCCCTGAATGCAACTACTTCTGGGTCTTCACCAATCTGTCGCATGACCTGCTCTAAAATGACTACATAATCAAATGTCAAATACATACTGTGACCATGGTCACTGACTACGGATCCATTACCTGCAATGTACATTGGCTTATCGCCTACAGGAGGTAAGTGGCCAAATGGGACATCCTCTTTTCCTGTACATAGTCTGTTGTCAAGCCATGAAAACATCTTATGTCCAATCATTGACATTTCATCAATAATGAGAAACCTGTTACCTTCCAATCTGAGCTGCAACCTTTGTAAGGAATCGCCCTGTAATTCTCTGTATTCCCGAATCGGAAGTTGAGCAGCGGAATGCAAAGTTTGACCACCAATACTGAATGCAGCAATTCCAGTGGTTGCTGTCACAATACATTGGTCTTGCAATACTTGCTTTAGGGCACTAATTAAATATGTCTTACCTGTGCCAGCAGTACCACTTACAATCATATGTAGTGGTTCACATTCATCATTAGCCATGGATGCAGTGATAATGTCAAATGCCAGCCGCTGTTTGTCATTCAAGGTCCCTGGGTCAACCACCACTTGTTGGTCACCTGTGTGATACTGCATACCTTGCTCCTCTGCATCCTTTTTCTGTTTAGAAATCCACCCAGGAGATTCTCTTAACAAATCCCCAGGCACACCTCTTGCTGCTTCAAACCAGTTCACTGCCTCGTTATTTGCCATCTGATTTCCTGCATCCTCATAATGTTGGTTGAGTTTACATAACAACATCCAGTCCTCAATTTGCTTTTCCTCATTAGGTTGATCCTGTTCGTCATTGCTATCTGTCTGTGCAGCATGGACCATCTCTGTTTCAATAGAATACCCAAATACATTGTCTCTAGCAAAATCTGTCTGAAGAAATGAAGCACATGTGTTAATGAACATATCATCAGTTTTGTCCATATTGTCACATGCATTTGATGACTAACCTTCCCATGGTTTAAACTTAATGAGTTGATACTTGCAGTATTTTCCAAAGGTAGGGTTGCCAGGATTGGCCGTAACCTTTGGAAATGTCCTGACAATGTAAGGATTTGCTCGTTTCGTCAACTCACCTCTGACTTTTGTGAACTGAAATGCATACTGCATCGAATTCAACTGAGATAACCCCTTGTACCTACTCTCCATAATCTTGAAGAACAGAATTCTGAAGTACTTCCTCTTGTGGATTTTCTGCATCAAGGATCACTTTTCTGCTGTTTTCTAAAGAAACAGTAACAAAACTATACGTACAGCCTACCAAAGGCAAACTGGGTAACATATGGGCTGTCTCCTGAGCAGCCATGTCTCTATCACCAGCAACTTGTATCATTGCTTTCTTGATTGCAGGAGACACTTGGTCATCATTGTGTAATGAAGACACAGACAACTTAAGTATATCAGAAGCCTATTTTGATCGTGGTTCTCCTTTTGCTGCATACTTGACCATATATCTTGCACATGCCTTTTCATCCACAATTACCTGTAAATCCACTTTGGCCCGCCAATTTTCAAGCATGACCCTATTGTGTGAATTCAGCCTCTCATCATTTCTCTTGGTTTGCAACTCTGAGTGTACAGATTTATTTTTCTTACCTCATACCTAATAAATCAGTGCAGTTTCCTCTTGTAATGGTTTTGGGAACCCAAATCTGCACTGTGGAGGCTGCTCAAACCTCTTCTTTTTCAGGCAATAGGCTGGACTGCATCTGGTGTGCCTTTCTACCGAATTTACTAACCTGTGATAATCAATGCCACGATTATCAACTAATGTGGCTCTCACAGCAGAAGGGTGTGGATCTGGTACTGTCCAGTTCTAATCAGGCAGATCATCATTAACTGTGGTCACAAGCCAGTCAACATACCTTTAAAAGGGATAAAAAGTAACAAATTGGTTAATACCTAATTTGTATATTTTTTTCATATTTGCTGTTTACACTCCCAATTCCTTAACAATAGGAGTTACCAATTCCTGAAGAAAATGTATGGAATTTTGTTTTGTTTTGTGAATGTATGTGGAAGCTGTATTTTTAGACATTTTCAACATATTGCAGCATTTGTATAGTATGCTAACCACTGATGCTAACTGTTTACAGTAGGCTAAAAGTTTAGAAAAAAGTCTTATAAGTGTTCCACAGCACACCTTGGACACAATCTGTGCAATTTATATGCATGGTGAGTGTAATATTTAAACATACCATTAATACGTGATGATTTAAACTTACCTAATTAGCTTTCTTTCCGCATCTTGACCCTCTCTGACAATTTCCTGGCAAGAGAATTCAAGATCGTCAGGGGACATTTCATTTTCTTTCTCTTAAGCACTGCTTGGCATGCACATTTACGTAATAACCGTATATCTGGATCATTATTTAATTTAGCACATCCATGAGCATGTATACTTCCTCTGGCCTGATATTCAAATTATACCAAAACCATTCAGCATCCAAGACTCCTTGAAGCCAATGTTTGATGAACTCCTGTAGCCTTTGCATGAAGAACCAATCCGTCAGGTGTGGATTGTCTATCACTGCTTGTGCTCTTTCTGTTCTTGATGCACCCTCATTACTTTTCAACAGTCTTTGCCAGTCTGGCCAATGGTTGTCAGCTGCATTAAAAGTAAAAAAAAAAGGTAGGGCGACATTTTTGTTCCATCAGCGCTAATAGTTCTTGCAGTCGCTGATACCAATACTGATTTGTACCTTGAATTTTTGAAACATATCGTTGCAAATGATTTACCATTTGATTTGCACTCATCGAGTTCACCATTGTCTTCAGCTCCTCCATAGTCATGTTTGCATCCGCTGGATGTTGCCGCAAGTAAATGTTAGCTTGTGACAACAACTGATGTCTCTGCTTCATATTCAGTGCCCAGTATGGGAACCGAGGATGAGAGGCAAACCTCCATTCAAACTTACCATTTGGTAGCCTCTCTGCAAACTTCATGAGGTGTTTGAATGCCTCTGCCAAACTTACCTCATGTTGCCTGGCTCTGTTTGTTTGGTCACCTTTCCCATGTGGAAATAGTGTGGGAAATGCCATGCTTGCTAAACCATCTGTTTTAAATTCATTAACAGCATTACCTTCTGTAGATGGCCAGTCCAAAGTGTCAACCTCATTTACTGCATCTTGGATAGCTGCACCATCCTTTCTCTGTCTTTGACGCATAGGAATAAATGATGTACTGCCATTTCCTAAAACTAATTCTTCAACTGTTGCATTAGCACTCATTACAGGTTCTTGCGGGGAACCCTCATTTTCAACATGAACTGAAAGTTCATTGTCATCAAGAACATACTTTAGCTCTTCAGGGACACCATTCTGTGGTAGGCTTTGGATAACATCCCTGTCAATCTCAATGTCTTTGAAAAGTGGATTGTTTGTTTTCAACCACAATATAGCTTCCAGCACTCTGTGGCAACTAACTGTGGAATCTTTATGTGTCTCATCAGCACCACGTCTTCGCACAATCATAACAGGCAAGTCAGCTACTTGTGCAGGCAACCTATTCAAGAAACTTTGAATATCCTGCGGTAAGTTTAGTACATGGCCTTTATAGCCCCTTTGCCCACCATGTTTTCTGTAAACTCACATTATGGCGGAAACCCTTGAAATCAGCATTTCCTCTACCTGTGTCAAACCTCTCAATTGCTCAGGAACAATACCTGGGTCCTGGGTCCATGTCATTGCCAGCACTGAAATTTTTTGGGGACTTCTTGTCTCTTTGACACCGGTAACAAACAAAGGGATCTGCTGTCAAGTTATGCCTTGTTGGCCAAGCTTCTTTACAAATTGTACACTGGCGATGCTCTAAATGCTCTTGATCTAAATGAAAACTGTGCATTTCATTCTGAACAAATTCCCGTTCATGCAAGGGGTTTTCAACATTTTGCCAACCACCTTCTTGTAAATACTGCTCTTGATTGTCAACAACACCATTTTGTATAGTCCCTACTGACCCTACATCATGCAATCTTACCTCAACATTTTCTGATGGTACCCCTGGTGTTCTGTGCTTTCATTCATACATGTACCTCTAGTCATTTCAGCATTTCCTCTTGCATGTTGTCTCATACTTCTGAGTCTTTCCTCTTGCCTCTCCTTACTCTCTTGCTGCCTTCTCTGTCTAAAATAGTCCCTATTTTTTCCCTTTGTTTTTCTCTTTCCTTACCTGTGTTTGTCTCAGCTTGTCGTTTGTAAGCAGCCCTACATCTTGCCAAACGGCACTCCTCTGCTTCTAACTGGGTTTGAACTTCATGCACAGCTTCTCTTTCATCTTTATCACTTTCCTTATCTCTGCATGCTTCAGCTCTCCGTTTGTAAGCTGCTTCGCTTTTCTACCCGATATTGTGTTTCCTCTGGCATTTCATTTTCCTGTCGTTTTCTCCTTTTTTTCCCTTCGTCTCTCTTCATGCTTACCTCCTTCCTCGTCCTGCAAATTTCTATCTGTATTCATTTTTCCCAAAAAGCTTTTTTTTTAAATATTATTGAGTATAAAGTGTATTTCACAAATTTTTTTAAAAAGCCAGTCATATATGTGACGTTATGTCTGATGTGCTTTCAATATTTTTGAAATTGTTTCTCTTTAACCAATCATGAGCTTTGTAGGTACCAAGCTACTCTTGGTCTTTTTGAAGCGCATGCGCATAACGTAGAAGACTGTCCATGGTGTGAGGTTCATTGCATAATGGCGGACGACTTTGATTTCGCCTTTGCACATGGTGGGTGTAAATATCCGAGCAGAATTAGTACCCTCGCACAGTGCTCCACACCGGCTCGGGCATAATCCACTCCGAGCTAAAACATCAAAGAGCGTACGAGCAAGAATGTCATGGGTAGTACTGGGAACTTCACACAGACCGATAAAATCTTTGTGTACATATAAATCTGAGTCCAAGTGCCTCAGATAGAAGGACTCTTGCTCTTGACCGCTTATGTCCTGTGTTCCATCAGCAGTTACAGCGTAAAATTCATTCTGTTGAATATCACTGACAATATTCTGTAAAATTTGGTGACTGAAAATTTCTATCATCTCATTCTGCGCACAAGGCGAAGTAAAATTTGTTGTATTTCTCAAATACATCTGCAGATCAGGAAAATCTTCCGTTCTAAGCTTTAGGAGCTGTGAATGACTTCCATAATTTTCGTTGTGACCATGAAATGCAGAGCCTTGTCACAGCAAATATCTTATCGAAGTAAACAATTTCAAAAGGGAGGTTCTTGCTATTGCTTGTTCCTTTTGTTTCTGCATGTGTATTTGCGCACTTACCAATGGCCTTTTCACTGCTGCGATTTGATTGATGGACAAAACGTGTGTATGAGATGTCTGATGCAAGGTAAACTTTTCAATTGCCTTCTTCCAGTTGTTGAATCCTTCTGAAATGAAAGCTGGATCTTTATAATGGGCTAAATCGTTTATCCCCATGGCACTAGCTTTTGAACAGTGGAAACACAGAATTTTTTTCAAATCAGGATCATAATGAATCCATTTGTAATCTTCATACCACTTTGATTGAAAATAAAGTGTTCACATTGATCATTTCTGAACAGGGATAACCGACACTTATGGATGATTAGGCTTGTCCAAATTCATGATATTGTTCGATTTTGCAGTCAATGGACTCAAAGCCGAAACTGTTGCAGGTGAGCATCTGTTACTTGTGAGAAAATCACTAGAGCCAGATGCTCCAGAGAAAGGTTGTTGTTCATTGGGCAGGGAGGGTCGAGATATAGCCGCACAAGATATTCCTAGGCTTTCCGCTTCGTCATTTTTTAAGAACTCTGCCAAAGAAGTTGGAGGATTGTCAACATGAATTACCGTTACTTTGCCACTCATTTACAATTGGCGTTGACGGCGTGGAAGGTAGATCCTTACTTGAATCAGACGATGCATGACTTGCTAAGGTACTGGTTCGCTCAACTTGCTGTGGATCCTTAAAAAATTGTCTGATTCTGATAGTTTGGCATGTTTAGCAGGTTTCAGGGCATTTTTTCGAGGCATGTTCGTTGTATAAATTGCCAGTATTTGGCACTGATTTGGGAATGATTGTAAGTCTATCTCTACATCATTTGGTTAAATTGCAATGCTATGTCTACAACTTTTAATTGGCGTCAGGTGGGAAACTACAAAAATTGAATGTTTAGGCATAATATTTTACTATATTTGAACTTTTGAAAATGGTAAATAAATTTATCTAGTCTTAATTCTTATTACTCGAGCTAACGCAAGAGTTGCAGAATTGAACACCAATATGGTTCCAATTACTTATATCAAAATTCAAATAAATATTGCGCATCCTAGACCAATTTTTCCCAAAATTTTGCGCATCCAATTTTCGAATTTATTTTGTCCGAAATTGCGCAAGCTAGATTTAGGTTGCGCAATACAAACTTTCCAGTCAAGCGTCTTGTTTAATTTATTTAGCCGTTAAAATTAGTAACTTACGATTTATATGTCAATTAGCAAAACAAATTATTGTCTCAGTGCAGCTTGCCAGTTAGTACAGGAAGTGAATACGACCAACAGTGCCTTTATGTAAATGTTTATAAAAAGTACAATACAAATTTGAATTTCAATTTTGAATATTTTTAATTATTTACATAACATATGCAATGTCAGCGGCTACAGAAAGGTCATATTTTGTACTTCATCTTATTAAATGTCTTCGTTCCAACCACAATTCTGGATAAATAGCATAGCAGGCATTTGGTTTTTAGATTACCCAGAAACGAAATTTCATTAAACATGATAAAAATGGGGAGGGGGATAATTAGATATTCGTTACCCCCACTCCAAAAACTGGGGGGGGCATCCCCCCATCCGCCCCAGGATTGACGCCCTTGATAATAATAGGGACCGGTCATTATTTATGACCAGGGTGGGGGCCGAAGAGAAAATGTTGGGAAACTGAAAAAAATTGTTGCCCCTACTTCTGTTTGGACAAATTTTTCTCTACCCCAGTTTTGTAAGACAGGAAAAATAATTACCCCATATTTTGTAATCCACCATTTAAATGCTACCTTCAAATAATATGTAGTGTTTAATGTTGTGCACTAAGTACTTACATGTGCACTAACTAAGTACATAAATGCAGGCACACTACAGTATAATAGCAATATCAAAGCAACAAGTAAAATGGTGGTAAACTATGTAATTGAAAGCCTTGTACACAATTGGCAAAAACAAAATTGCACTTGTCTGGCATTTTATGAAAATCATCAGGGACCACCATTTTACATTTTGCTTATAGTCTCACACAGCTCATGCAGACCACAATGTCTGTTACAAATACCGATTGTTGTCCTTCACTACAACTGGAACAAACTCCAACTCCCTGAATGGCGCCCATAGCGGGTTGTTACAACCAGTGGAAGGGGTTCAGGATCAGCATGATGGTCACCATCCTCACTAGAACTACTTTCAGTGTCACTTCCATCACCAAACTCTCCCAAAACAGGGTCCTCATCACTATCACTTTTGCTTTTTTCTTCCACAGTTTCCATACCGATTGTTGTGCTTCACTACAACTGGAACAAACTCCAACTCCCTGAATGGCGCCCATAGCGGGTTGTTACAACCAGTGGAAGGGGTTCAGGATCAGCATGATGGTCACCATCCTCACTAGAACTACTTTCAGTGTCACTTCCATCACCAAACTCTCCCAAAACAGGGTCCTCATCACTGTCACTTTTGCTCTTTTCTTCCACAGTTTCCATACCAGGTGTCTCTGGAACAAAGTTCTGTTTCTTCTTTAACACATCCACCGTGATAGCCTCAATCTTGTCTTTCTTTTTGCTGAACTTGCTCAGATTATTATAGTCAAGATACTTATCCAGTTCCAAGACCTTTAAAGTTTTCAGTTCCTCCTTGACAACCAGGTCCAACCAGTTGTAATCTTGGTATGAGGAGGTTGAAAGTAGCATTTCTGGCTGATGATGATGCAAACCGCCTTCCAACAGCATCAGCTTCTACAGCTGTGTTACGAATCCCTGCGGTTCATAGTTCAAAGAAAGCATTTTTCCAAGCAATGGATATTGCCTTAAAATTTGCAAAAGTGGGATTTGGTAATCCTTTATCAATTTAGGACTAACAGATTTGCAGGAAAGAAATGTACAGTATTTTATCAATATTGACTCTAGCTTTATACAGGTTTATGTTGATGATAATGCTTAGACATTTATATTGGAGGTTTATATTGGACATTTATATTTATGTGAATTTAAGTAGTACTACTTTTGTCAAAATGTTTCCAGATGACATATATGGACATACCAGGTAACATTCTAGAGGTTTAAAGGGTCTTAATTTCGAGTGGAATTATACACATTTAAAATTCAAGCCTGGAACAGTTGATGGAAAAATGAGTCAACTATAGGTCCTCTCATATGCTGGTGGAGTGACTGTCATTAGCCAGCCAGTGCTTTGAACTGCTAAATTTTTTTGCATGCAGCATGAGTACAGGTTTGTTTGTCGTACATTGTCTTGCCAGTTATAATAAAATCATATCTTACATTGGGAAATGTTTTTGCGGTTGCATGTCCCTCTGACAATGATTGGGCTGGAGAGATGAAATAATAACACCTTCGGTCCTAGGTAGTTAAAGCAATTATTGGAACCTTCAATTGTGATAGAACTCCAATTTCTGCATTTGCTGGTGGTCTAAAGTCAAATCCCCACATGTCGACACAGTGCCATTCATCAATTACAATATATCTCAGCATACCATTTGTTTTCACATTCTGAAAGACACTTCTCATTTCCTCTGTTCCAGAGTTACCAGATACCATGTTATGCATGATGGTATTTCAATCATCATTGGCCACTGATGAATTAATATATGCAACATTAAGACCCTTAGATCCTTAATGTAGTACTTGATCAAGCACAAGTGACAAAGAGTGGAAAAATAACAACAGTCACTCCACCAGCTATTATAGCTGGAATTAAATAGCAAATTGTTCTTCCAGCACCAGTGGGGAGAATAATTAAGCAATCACTACCAGAATTCCCCTTGAACATTTCATACCCAAATATTGTTTGCAACACACTCAGTTTCTTGGGTGATGCATCAGAACCAGTTATAGATAGACTGTTGGTGTTGTCTTGCAATTGTTGCATTGCAACAGAGTAACAGAATAAATTTCATCTTGAGCTGGTAGATTTTGCAAGGACTATAAAAATTAAAGAAAATGTCTGAATAATAATTTATTTATGACATATCATGAATCCAGGGCAACTATACTTTCCTATACTACTATACTATTTTCTCAATAATTTTTTACTTTCTTAATTTTGACAAGCCCCTGATGGAAATCTGTCTCGGTTGATAGGCTCAGTGTGGGTAAATAAAGTTTTATATCCAGTACAGCACCTTCTTAGTTCAGTATTTTTAGTGGAGTATTTTGAAAAAATAATTCAAATTACCGCACCTTTTGATATAGCAGCATTCAACAACAACGACAGTTCCTTCAATGCCTTCCTCCATTGGTTGCTTGGTATGCCAAGCCTTAAAGCATGATTCTCCTGAAGGCCACCAAACTGAAATACAGCACGCATTATCCTTGACTTTGTCATGACTTCAGATTTCCAGAATGCAGGCTGCAGCAGATACATTTCATATTATTAAATCTTGGAGGCTTCCTTTGCATTGTGGGAACTGGGGAAACACATCAGAATTTCCGTGACATGAAACGTTGAATCAAGTACCGGTTGAATTCTGCAGCTACAAAAAAAATTATATTTATAAAATCTAAAAGCACATGTACAAATAATATATGCATAATTAGTTAATATTATATAGCACGTATGAATTTCAATACATTTGCGCACAAAAAAATTTGTCACTCACTTGTACTCAAAGCTTTATATTTGCAAAATATCACGAAAAAGCCCACCTCGGATTTCTTCTCAGAGGTATATCTTAAAGTTTCTTTGCAGAACATACGTTTCATGGCGAATTCTTCGTATCGTGCGGCACCATATGTAGGTTGTGAACAGTGCAAAAATGCTGCGCAAGTTCACTTTCTTGAAAAAATGAAAGTTTCCATGCATATATTTAGCAATCGGGCACACAATTTATTCATGAGATACGCTTTGGCCTATGAAAAAATTATTTCCTTTCTTGCTCTGCAATACAAACCATGTCCATATTGATACAAACAACAGCATTCGCCTTTACAGCGGCCACCATCTTGAATTATGATTTCACAGTCGCTTCCCTTCGTCTTCCCATCATTCAGCGCGCCCCATCATTAACCACGCCTTAGGTAAGCGACTGGGAACGAGTCAGGTGCCAAAAATCATAAGTGATTTACCAGGTAACATGCATGTAAAATACGTTATCTAGTTTAGTTTACCCAGGTATGTCATTTGATGAGTTGAGTTATTATTTATTTCTAAACCTGTCAATACTATAAATACAAAGTAAAAAGCTTACTGCAGTGTGCTAAACTAATAATTGTACACATATTATTGCTTGTGGATAACCCAAACTGCACTTATTTGCATTTGCTTATTTGCTGAAACAATTTCTTTTAGCATTTCACTTAATTCCATATTATTTCTAGATCATGATGTTATTTTATTTCAGAATTGTTGAGGGAAGTGGTTGGAATATCCAACATCATTTTAACAATTACCTACAATTCCTAGACAAAAAACATGCGGACGCTATTTGTAATGGCTGAACTTTCGGTTTATCAATTATTTTTTCACATGTGTAGTCGTATTCCCTGCTCCGCTGAGGCAATGTTGTTGGGAATAGTATTGCAGTAATCGCTATAACAATTCAAGTGTTCATCAACATTGTTTCGGGGGGAGGGGATATGTAAATATTTGTCACTGATAATTTCTTCATTCCATGCTTGTCCCTGCAATTTGTCCCTGTATGATTGTCTAAAAAAAATTGTCTAAAAAAATTACCATCAATTTTTACACATTTTCTACACATTTTTTACAGCTATTATATCTATCTATAAATATATATAAATATAAATATATACTCTGGAATTGCATCAGCGTTGACTAAGGCAGTGGATAAGGAAAATTCAAACAAATATGACGAGGCAAGTCTGGAAGTCAGTGGCGTACCGTCATCTACTCGAAGTGTATACCTAGTGAAATACAGTCAGGCAAATTTAGAAAAATTTCCTCTTTGAAGCGACTTTGCGAAGGCGATAATTGCCTTGTTCACCCAAGGTTCTGCCCGAGTGCTTCATTGGTGCTGTAGTCTTGAACACCATAGACACGGTGGAAACATTATAACATGGCGCTGAAACTCAACAAAATACAGAGATGGCTACCTTCCAAGACTACCTTCCATGGCTATCTTACAACAATTTGGTCCCAGCGTTCACTATTCAAACATCCACCATGATTACTATAGCTCATGGCTCTATGTTACTAGAGTGACGAAGGACATAAGAGAGTGATGGGCACCCAGATTTAGCAATGCTGATGTGCAGAAAACCACCAAAGCAAGCATTGCAAAGAAAAACTTTAGAGGCTAAGTGAGTGTCAAAACTATCACTTAAGAGAAGATGAAAGCAAAGCGGGTAGGAAAGACAAAAAAAAGTCTAACGCCTTTGGATGTGTCAAATATCATTCTGTTGAAGAACATAAAGACAAAAATTGAACTTTTCATACACCAGTGAGAACAGGGAAAGAGATCTGGCAGGGTTTATTTTAAATAGGTTGCTGAAGGTGGTAGTGGACATACTCACTAGGATGTGGCAGGGGTTTCATTATTTTTGAAAGTAGCAGGCGCATTAAGGAAAGTAGGCGACAGGGCTAGCAGTAGCACAGCCATTTGTTAGGGGGGGGGAGGAGGAGGTCGGGGCCGATGGTGGACGTGGTAGGCTATGTTGATGCCGAAAATAATTTGAATCAGATGCAGCTGTGAAATACCTTTTTAGTACTAAAATAGAAAGATGAGATTTGTCATTTGCCTACATGACATATTACCAAAACCTATTGCGGCATTTACCACCAATTCTGATTTATACTATGTATCAAATTTCACTTTTGAATATTAATTTTATTAATATAGTCATATTGATGTATTGGAACAAATACAAACAAAACTTCAAAACTTTTATTCAGCGTATTCTGTATGAACACATATACAATTGGAGTTTAATTTAATAAGCCCAATTATTCATCATCGTCAGAACTTGACTCCGAACTATAAAGGTCACTGCCTGAATGAGGTAGATTCATCAACTTTAGGGCATTGTTTACTTCACTCTCTGAGTCCAACAGTTCATGTTCATCAGTAACTTCGTCTTCATCGTCCCTCCATTATATCCACCGTGTCAGTCAAGTCCATAACCTGGTTGCAGTCAGTTGAGGAAAGGTCTACTTGCACTAAAGCATTGGAAAATGAAGAAACAGTTTTCTGGAAGTTACTTTCACTTTTTTTTGCAATTTTTCTTCTCTATTTTATTTTCATCCATTCCTTCACTGTAGCTTTAATTAGTTTATCACACTCGGATTCCGCCACCTCTGGACGTTTATAGTGATAGAGCACTCAGCATGTCATTTTTCATTGCGCTTCTCATTCTCGGCTGAAGTCTCTTAACTGCAGAAGCTCCCCTTTCAGGCCACGCATTACTTACAGAAAGTGAAGACAAATCTCTTCCCAGTACCCCTGATCACAGCCAAAAAAGTAAATATTTGTGCACAAAAATATATTTAAAGGGCTGGCTTAAAGCAAACTAAATTAGAGCATTTTTTTCATGAACTATTATGCTATATGTTTTATATCAACATTATATTGACTTTATTACAATATTTACCTGTTCAACATAAGACTTTATCTCATAATCATGAATGTCATGGATAGAGGCATATGCAATAGCTTTATTGATATCTCCAGTAGCAACATAATAATATTGGGAAGGTGCGAGATAGGGAAATCCTGGCCCATTTTGACAAAGACTGTGTGCAATCATGGTGCCTAGCATTTTTGGCATACCACACGTTAATGCAGTGTGGTTGTAGTGAAACTGTAGCTTATCAGAGGGGCCTTCAAAGATAAGAACTGATGGGTTGTTGACAAATTCCTTAAAATTCCTTGTATCTTTGCTGATCTTGATGCTTAACAACTCAAATACACTCTTGGTTGGAACCTTTTCATGATCTATTCCATCACCTTGGACACTTTCACTTGTGGTGACTGTTTCTACAAAGCAGTTACAAATTATTTCACAAATTTCGTTCTTGCCCATTTCCTGTTCCTTACTCCAAACCAACAAATTTACAAAGACCACTGTATTTGAAAGAGGATCCAGCTACTGAAAATCATGTAACTTTTTTAAACAAATTTGTTACACTTACATTTGTCCTGAACTAAACAATTTTAATAAATTAATTAAATAATATAATTAAAAAAAGAAAAGACCAATCTTAATTGGCCAAATTTATTATAAACAAACTTGTTACATACACACACTTCAAAAACAAGTTTGTTGGGTTGTGTAAAAAACTGGTCAACAAGATGACTATGATACTTTCCATAATCTCAATGGATCAATAAAGGAAATTATTAGGTTATACCTCCAATTTCAGTTGTAGTATCTAGCCCTTTAATAAGCTGAACATCATCATCTAAGAGATCAGCTATGGAAAGGTCTATATCTTCATGATTTTTTGATAATACTTCTCTGATTTCTGACTCTCTTTTTTGTGAAACATCATGCAAAGTTGAACTGTACTGCTACAATTTAATCTGGAAGAACCTGGAAAGCCAAGATCAGATCCATCTTTTTGAATATTGGACGATCCTAGCAAATCAGTTGACTGATTCAAACGTTCATAAAGTTTTCCTTCACCAGCAATCACTTTTACTTGTGAAAAATCCCAGAACTGGCCAGGGCTACACACTGGTGTTGAAACAGTTTTCCTACTAACTTTCACAAAATCAAAGTCAACTTCTGTAACATTTGGAAGTCTAACGCTGATAAGTTGTTCACTGTCATCTGTCATGACATCCACAGTCCTGCTAAACAGAACATCATCTTTGCATACAGAGTAGTTTGGGACAATACCACCAGATTCCTGTGATTCTACTTCAGCTAACTGAGAAACATGATTTAGGCATATAAGTTCAAATGTCTTCTTTTCAGGAGTTTTTTTCTTTTGCTCTTTTGCATATGAATGGCTTACTCTGCGGCACATATTTATGTAGCAGTTTATAACAACATGTTGTAGGTTTGATTTCTGTCAACTCATTCATACAAGCATTAATAAAATAGGCTGTTTGATTTTAAACGTTACTATAGTTTGCGTTGTTTAATACTCTTAAAAAAAAAGCGATATTATATTATAAACAATACTGATATGGTACATACCTAGACGACTTTGACTTGTGACTCGACTATCTGATTGCTAGTCGATTGCAGTCCACCACTCACAGCCGTACGATTCCTTTCGGTGATAACCTCCTCTACAATTTGCGTATTTCAGACTTTCTCTCCATAGATTATAAATGTAAATTTATACTGCTCGCAAAAGAAACTTGGAAAAAAAAACGGCAGAGCACATGCAGCCTCGCTCGCCTCGTTTTCAGGCAATAATGACCACCGTATATGGACTATGACTATGCTATGGTCAGTAAACTGCTATGGTAAATTGGGAACTATGGTCCATTAATTCTTTTCCTGTAGACCGCTGTTCCAAAGCTATTGAATATTTTTCGAGATTTTATTGAATATACTTTTTTCTGAGTTAAATATTTTACAGTGTAATTTAGTGAAGATTTTGCCTGTCGCATTGAATATTTAACGCAGTTACAAAATGTTACACAAAGGGGTATATTGAACACTTTTGCGATTATTGAATATTATATGAGTTTATTGAATATTTTAACAGTGTATTGCAATATAAATTGCCTGTATTGAATTTTGCTACATTTCGGCAACCATATACTCGAGCCCCAACGGATAGAGATGCTGTATTAGTCTCTCCAACACCAATTTCCTGACTCGAACTGTTGCACCCCTCACTACACCATCATTTCCCTGTATTAAACACTTCACAATTCCCATTTTCCATTTCCTGCAACTCCTTTTGTCTGACTTTATCAGTACAACGTCACAGACTGTGGGCGCTGTTAGTTTGCCGCCATGCATCATGTTGTGCCGTTCATGAAGACTCTGTAAATACTCCCCCGCCCATCTCCCCCATACTGCCTCTTTGCATCGTCGTAAACGTTTTGCACGCTTCCCAAGCTCTTTGGATTTGAATCGGTGTGGGTCTAAATCAGGGGCAAATTAAGACCAAACAGGAGCAAATTTGGGGTGACGATGGGAAATTGGACGTTGTCTTCTACATAACTACGTGGACGGTTATGGTTGAGGGGTTGCATACACCCTTGCTTGAAACCTGTAACATCCTTTGCATAATTCAATAATTCTTCTTGCTAGTCTTCGAAGCAGAGGAATCCAATATCGTTCTCGAACTCGGGTCATTGTAATCCTAATTCCGCTGTGTAACAATCTCAGGTGTCTGTCAAAAGTATCTGTCTCCTCACCCTCGATCTGGCTCAACAACTTCAGTGCAGGAACATTGGAGTACCACTTATGTAGCTCGAAGGCAGAGTTTGCAAATATCTCGGTGGCAGTGGTCTTCATTCGCAATGCTTCAGTTGAACTTTGGCTGCCAGCGATTAGGTCGTCCACATAAAGCCTCATCTCGATTTCTTCAACTATTTCAAGATCCATGGACCAAAGGTTCTCGAGGTGATCCGTTAAAACTCCCCCAAGCAGGAATGGTGAAGAAGTGAGACCAAACAATGCTCAAGTGAACTGAAGAACTTCAATAGATCTCATCTCTAGATCCTTTAGCCGATGGAAACATAGCGCATATTGGTCTTGTTGGCGGATTCGTACTTGAAGAATTGCTGAAGCTGTTCTCAGAACTTGTCGTAGATAACCATCTGAGCCCCGGTTGAGGAATCTTCTAAGCCAAGCACATCCAGACGACATAACTTATCGTAATCCACGCTAGACATTTGGGTAAGGAACAGTTTGTTTACATTAACTTCCTCATACTTCCGCATACTCATTTGCACAAATGACAAGGTGAACTGGCAAATCAGGCTTCTTTTCCTTGTCTGCCATCTCGACACCCTTTAGATGGTTGTATTTTGCAATGGTTTCGGCATATCTTGGATTCTCCAAACCCAAAAGTTTTTCACAGTCAACTTTACTTACTCGCATTTCTAAGGAATAACTGCTGTTGAGTATAAATTTTAATCTGTTTTGAGACCGATCCAAACATTATTTCAATATGCCGCTTCTCAGTCCTTATTGGCTTAATCTTCAATGTGTTGATCAAACCACTAGATGAATAAGAGCTACCCACCCCAGTGTCAAGCAAGGCGCGACATTTAACTCGGTTTATTTCAACAACGACCACTGGGTAACATACTGATCGGTTTTCCTGACACAACGCTGTCAACAAGAGGTTATCTCGCTGATCGCAAATAGACGTGTGATGTCTGCATCGGCATTTGCAGCATGCATATTTGCTTTTGCATTCCGCGGCGCAGTGCTGTCCCCTCGTAAAGTTAAAGCAAAGGCAGCTGTTAGCAAGATATTTCCAACGCTCTTTGTTAGTTTTCACCTGATCGCAATCAATGGATTTGTGGCTTTCACTATTGCAGTAAACACATTTTTGACTGCCAGGTTGTGCCTGTTCGCGAGTTTGGAAGTGCGATATACCCCCAGGCAACTTCCTTTTCTTATCATAAGGCTCTATTGGGTTAATATCTTTCCACAGCTCTAGGGCTTGCACTAATTGTGTAAAATCCCAATCTTACCACCCGCTTTGACCTCTCACCAGATCCGCCTTAATTCCCTTCAGTTTATCAATGACACATTGCCTTTAACATCTTGGATCCAGGGTCTCGAGAGATTGAACATTGTATAATAACGTTTTGTAAAATTCATGCATTTGAGAGGGCTGGGACCCACTGATGACTTGTAAATTCATTATGGTTTGTATATAGGCGTTCACAATTTGGCTTGTTTTCCCATACTTGCTCTTCAAAACTGCTTTCACATGCTTGTATCCTTCAAGGGAAAATGGCAACCCGTCTATTTCTGACCGAATTTTTGGTTCAAGCACTTCTTTAGCAAGGTCAGACTTATCAATCTCTGTCTTGAATTTCTTCCAGAAAATCAACCACTTTTTCACATCACAGTCAAACTTCGTTATTTTTAGTTCTAGAAGCTTACATTTGACTTGAATTTTAGACGCATTTGATTCATGATTTTTGCCTTTGTTTACTCGGTTTTCGTCAAGTTTATTTTCGAACTCAAGTTTCATTTTGTACTGATGTTGCTCGAATTTTAATTGTTCCTCCTGTCCTTTCTGCTTTAAGGCATGCTCCTTCTCTCTCTTTTTAGTAAGTTGGTTAGATCTTACCTCTTTTAATTTGTTCGTCAGTTTGCTAACCATGTCATCTGTCTTCTCTGCCTTCATTAATTGCCGTTCCCCACAATTCCACCACCTCGGGTTTCTCACCCTATTTATAACACTCTTAATGATATGCAAAGATAGAATTTGGAATAATAATCAAGATAAATATTAATGAATGGATGGATGATGTTGTGGAGATCATACAAGACACGTCCGGCCAAAGTAACGCTCTCTTCTCGCTTGGTTTTCAAACAACGGCTGTGTTCCGCTGAACGTTTATTGTAGCCGTTGTTTGACCGCCATGAATTTTTGAAGATTACATCTCTCATTTTATTTTCCTCATGGCAGAAGAAAATTCAGATAATATACAATTCCCTAGGGACGGACCAAGTTGTCGGGGAAAAGAAACCACAGTACAAAATGTAGTAGAAAGCGGATCCAAGTACACGCAGATAATAACCTCAAGGTGAACTCAAGGTATATATAAGCTACATTTATACCTTTACACATTGTATATCGTTTGCTAAATCTTCCTAATTCTATCCAAATACCTGTTTCTATTAATATCATCTGATATATATATATATATATATATATATATATATATTATTATATGTATATATATATGTATATATATTATATATATTTATATATATATATATATATATATATATATATATATGTATATATATATATATATATATATATATATATATATATATATACCTTTGATGACATCTCCCGCCCCTCAGTAACAGCAGTTAAGAAGAAAGTAATTGATTATGCTATGCATCCCGCCGTGGAGTTTAGCAAGTATGAAACTCTGGAACTGCTTGAGAATCTACATAATACTGCATCTGATACAAAAGATGAAAAACGTGATTACTACCGGCTTGTCTACCACACTGCCCGCGCGAAGATGAATTTTCCCACGGAAGATTTTTGCTCTTTGGTACTTCGCCTACTCAGAGACAAAGATCACCAAAAAGTGTTTGACACAGTTGCGAAAGTGGAGAAAACGATGATAAAAGCCTCGTCTGATTTACGCTATCCTTATGCTTATAGACGACAGACACCAATGTTGGGCGGATATTGTGGCCAAGGGAGAGCCCGAACATTCATGGCGTCTCAAAACTGCTATTATTGTAATCAACCTGGACATCGTGTTGCAAAGTGTTTCTTATGGATGTCACAATCAGCCTAGTCATTATCAAAACAGCCCCAATCGAAGCCGGAACAACCAAAATAACTTGTCTTAAGTGTGATGATGAAAATCAAATTACCTTAATTATTTAATATGTAAAAGAAATATTTGAATGAAACACCTAATTGTTATAATTATAGTTGTCATTCGACTAAGAAAAACACTATATGGGGGAGGAGGATAACTTTGAAAACAGGGTATCTAAATCAATCCTCCCGGTTATACTGGGTCAGAGTTGTCCTCCCTCTGCTGTCTGGCGCTTTCGCCATCATAATTCTCCCTATATTGATTTTCTGCTTTTAGTCGGACATGTTCTGGTCCTGGGAAAAATCCTCAGCTTTTGACCATTTGATATCTGAGACCCAAAAATGCACAGATGAACATTGGGTCAATGCTGATGGCAAGACCAGTTTGATTGGCGGAGGGAGGACAGCCAACGACACTCGTTTTTTAAACCTTTGGATGCAAGATAAGCCTTTCGTCCTTGATAGATAACCAGATCTCCCCCGCTATGTTTTCCACGATTCGTATCAGACAGTGTTAGATGATAAATCCGGTTATGACCACCTTTTCATGACTACTGATAGTTGCACATATTTCGGTTTCCAGTGGGGCAAGCTGCCGTTTTTCTTGTTGTGCATACCTTAATACGTCTCGGCTACTTCCTTGGTCTTAAAAAGTTGATCCTGATACCCCAGAAGAGTGTACCTTATCTCGGTTTCCTGGCTGATTCTGCAAATGAAGCTTTCCATTTGATCCTCGAGAAACAGAACAGGTTTGTTGCCCTAATACACACTACCTTACAGAAGAAATATGTGTCAGTTAAAACACTCCAGTGCCTAGTGTGTGTCTTTTTCCCTTGCTGTCCTGGCGGCACGTTTGTTCACCTGTGAAATGAATTCAGCGATTCCGCGTGGAACACTCACAAAACAGCTCATCCCACTCACCTCCCAACTCCGCGCAGAGATTGCTCACTGGCTCTTCCTAGAAGACTGGGATAGTCCCCTGCCATGGAGAGATGGGCGTCACATGCAAGTTAGAATGGCAACGGATGCGTCCCAGTCTGGCTGGGGTGCAACTCTTTTAGGTGATCAGCAACACCACACGTCTGATTACTGGAATGAGGAGAAGATCTTATGGATTATTGCAACAAAGGAAGCAATTGCCATTGATTGCGCTATTCGTGCTTTTTCATTTCTTGTTACTAATTCACGCGTGGATGTGTTGGTTGATAATCAAGGAGTTATCCAAGCGTGGAACAATCAAGGGGGTCGCAGTAACTCCCTGAACACTACACTGAAAACCTTGTTTACAACTACAACTGAACTGAATGTTATGCTACACCTCTCTTATGTTCCAACCAAGGAAAATCCAGCAGATGCACCGTCATGGAGATTATTTTTGTTAGATACGAAGTTTGCACCATCCATGTGGCAAAGAGTACAACATGAATGTGGTGGAGATACTGGTCACTCCTGTGATTTGATGGCCCAGGATTCAAATGCCATGACAGACCTCGCTGGATCACCACTTCCCCACTTTAGTCCATATCCCTCACCTGGTGCCTTAGTGGTCAATTTGTTTGCTCAAAACCTCACCTCTTATCCTTCAATCGTGCGCCGACCCTACGTTTTTCCCCCTCTCGTACTGGTGGGTCCTCTGCTTAAATTTCTCCAAGCTCAACATCAACTGTGCACACTGATTGTTTTGGATACATACCCTCGCAAGTACTGGTGGCCCCTCTTGCACTCATATTCCAGCAGGTCATTTGTGTTAGCACCTCGTGGTCATGATCATGCTTTGTTGATCCCCACGAACGCGGATGGTCCCCCCATGCCACGTCTTTCAACTGATCTCTGGGTTTTTATGGTCGAATTCCCGTAATACTTTAGAAAATGTCTAAAATGCACATAATTCATTCATGTCTGGCCTACCCTTTGTGTGCCTAAGTGTATGTAGAAGACAAAATTATTGAAAAAAAAAACAAAAAAAAAAAAAAAAAAAAAAAAAAACAAAAAAAAAAAACAAAAAAAAAAAACAAAAAACAACACATAAATAAATGAATGAAATAAATGAAAATTCTGCAATAGTAATTTTGTCTCTCTTTTCTTCTGTGTGCTTCTTATAGGTTCTCCCTTTTATAGCTAAGCTATTCTGTCCCTCTGTTCGATGTCCTTCATGTGGCCACGCAAATGACCATACCTTCCGATTTTGTCAATGCTGTGGCTACTGTCGGAAAATTATTAGCAAATCCCATTCTCGCGTGGCTCAATGTGACTTTAACCATATTGATGCCCGTCTTAACCACCTGTTAAAGACTGACAGCAATTCCAACTACTCGAAGCAATAAGAGTCTCTAAAAAATGAGTTGGAAGCGTTCCTACATCTTTTTTCTACTTACACAACCTTGGAAACTGTGACGCCCCGTGATCTTTGCTGATTTCTTATTTACAAAGATCGACATGGCAAGACCCAGGTCCACCAACATGAGTGTCCACATCTCGGCCTGAAAGGTCAACATAAATGTGGATGCCCAATGAGACTCTCCTACAAGACTGTTGATTCCTACATAGGAAAACTTCAAGCTATATTCCATGGCATAGGCCGAGGTGGTGAATGGGATAAGCGCCTTGGTCTTGGCAATCCCGCTGCTGACAAAACTGTGAAAGATTACCTCCGAGTCGTGACCGCGGAACAGCTCCAGGCGAGAATCGCATCCAAACAGGCTACTCCTTTCTTTATTGATAAGCTTACCCAGTTATCCCTACACCTTGAAAGAAAATCGTCCAAAAAATCTCTGGATAAGTTTATTATTGCGCATGACCAGGCATACCTTAAGATGGCTTTTTTCAGTGGTGACTGGCTAGGTGATTTGGGCCAAATAAAAGTCGCCGAAATTCTTCAATTTCCCAACGATGATGGTTTTCTTTTTAATCATGTGTGGGGAAAAACCCTTAGAGACGGGGATAGTAACGTTTTTGGCATTAGACGAAACTCACAGACAACTATCTGTCCGATTCGCGGTGTTGAATTATACATGGACGTAGCTCGTCAACTAAGTATTGACCTTACGTGTGGCTATCTGTTCAGACCAACGACCCCTAAGGGTGGTATCCAAGATTCCCCCCTTACCTCCTCCACCGCCGAAGCACCTCTGAAGCAATATTTACATGAGATGAATGCAGATGCAGGTGAAACAATTCATGGTTTCCGGGCGGGCTGTGTGATAATGCTAGCTCTTTCTGGGGCAGAGCTTTCAGAGATTATGGACCACGTTGGGTGGTCTCGACGACACACGGCTCTGTATTATATGCAACTGGCAAAAGTTCTTAACCCTACTGGTGCGTCTGCAAAATTGGCATCCAATACGACTACAGATTCGTCCCAAATGGTACAGGATCTGAACAAGCTAAAAACATTTGTCTGTGCATTTCCACCTAAGAGACCTCATAAGCAACTCCGGCCTGACAATTGATTATATGACAATGCTTGAAAATCGGTTTTTGGCTATTTAGGGTTAGGGTGCTAGGGTTTGGGTTTTTTAACATTTGGGGATTGAGGTATGGGAATTGAGGCTTGGGGCTTTGATTCCGGGTAATGGTAGTGGGGCCAATAGGGGAGGTGGGTCACCATAGTGCTAGCTGTATGGCGATGCCAGGCACATTTTTCCCATTCCTTATTCTAGCTAAGCAAGAAGTGGAGTGTTATAGTGAAATAGTTTACTATTCATAACACTCTTAATGATATGCAAAGATAGAATATGGAATAATAATCAAGATAAATATTAATGAGTGGATGGATGACGTTGTGAAGATCATAAAAGACACGTCCGGCCAAAGTAACGCTCTCTTCTCGCTTAGTTTTCAAACAACTGCTGTGTGCCGCAGAACGGCCCACCCATGCTGCCCACCCCAAATTTGTGTGGGTCGAACTCCGGCACATCGCATCCCAGCCATGCTGCTGCAGTCTGTCTGGGATCATGCCAGGCACATTTTCCCCATTCCTTATTCTAGCTAAGCAAGAAGTGGAGTGTTATGAGATACTTTACTTTTCAAACTTGTGCTGTTCTATTCGGTTTGCTAAGGATGATGGTTCTCTTAACATTGCAGTTGTTTTTCAACAACACCAAATTGGAACCGCAGACTGTGGCCTTTTCAGTACAGCAAATGCTGTTGCTCTAGCAAATGGAATCGACCCAGAGACAGTTTCATGGCATCATGACAAAATGCGCAAGCATCTTTATAAATGTTTTGAGGAGAAAAGAATAGAAATGTTTCCTCATGATGAGAAGAAAATCGCTTGCACAAAGAGCTACTATGTGGTGAGCATTTATTGCAGCTGCATGAAGGATGTTCCTGTAGCTGAAATGGTTCACTGTAATGTATGCAAAAATTGGTTCCATCAGGTACCACAACAGAAATGTCTTACACTTTCAGCAACTGAGGTCGCAGCACTGGCCACAGATGATTCTTTCATATGTCAATATTGCAAGAGACAGTTCCAAGAGCGTTTCTACGAGTTCTATTCTAATTTCATAAATTTCACCTCAAACAGAGTAACTTTTTTTATCTGCTGCCACAACTGGAACTTTGCAGATCCTTTCCTTTTGACCATTTTACTAAAGATTTACTGCATGTGTTAAATCTGCCACTGTTGGAACATCTTTTGCCTTTGAACATTTTAGGCAGCAAACCTTGGAGAAAATACAGTTCCTAAGGAAAGCGATACAATGTCGCAGAGATTTGGACCTGTGACATTGAGCGCCAGCTTGCCACCAAAGCCAAGATGAGGGATTTCTTCGGGGAATTGGAGGTATCTGAGCCTTTGGAACCACAACAAGCTTTCTTTGGTGGTCGCACAAATGCCACACGTTTTTACTTTGACGTCAAACCAGAAGAGAAGATCCGTTAAGTGGATTTCTGCAGTCTCTACCCCTGGTATGTATTTTGTTAAAAAACTTTATTTAAACTCAAGGGTGCTTATCACTAACCTTGTTAAGCAATTTTTCTTTTTTAGGTGCAACAAGTACGGAGAATATCCACTTGGCCATCCTCATATCATCACCGAGAACTTTGCACCAATCAACCAGTACTTTGGTTTGGTGAAATGTTCCGTTCTTTCTCGTCGTGCCCTATATCGTCGTGCCTTATTCTTTTCTCTTTTCCAGGCGAGTGGACTTCCAGCAGACTGCAATACAGAGGAAAGGAAAGCTCAGTATATTGCTGACTACGCGGTAAAGGAAGGCATTCAGCTGAATTCAAGAAAAATTGTGAAAAATTCCGGTCTGAGGGCGTTAGCAAAGCTCATGTGACCGTATGCAAGGTTTGAGGAATCACCCTAAACTACAGGACCAAGCTACACGTCAATTTTGATGTTATGTCCGAGATGGTGAGAGGCATTGGACCTCATACTATAACCGTCGACATCCCATACAAAATTGTAAGAAATAAGACGGGAAAGAAATAATCACCAGGAGCGAGACAAAGGACTACAGGATTGTATATAACAAACATGTTATTGTAAATAATTTTGATACTTTACCTTCTGGTTTTTAACTTTGCATATTTTTAATTTTGTATGTAAATAGGAAAATTGGAATTATATCGATCTTAACACCACTTGAGATTATTTGTGATTCTGGGGTGAGAGCCACTGATGGGTAATGCCACAGTTTCGGGCCATGAGGCCACAAAAAAGGCCCGCTAAGTTAAAGTCAAAATAGTTTAAATAGTTTGGGAAAGTATTTCAGACCTCATTTTCAACATGTATTCTATACAGTTAACACATCCATTCCGTCTCTTGGTCTCTGGTAGTACAAAGTCGGGCAAAACTACGTTTGTGAAAAAACTTTTGAGTTATGCTAATATCATGATAGACAAACCTCCAGAAAACATTGTGTATTTTTATTCTGAATATCAGGAAACATTTGGAGAAATTCACAATTTAGTGCCTAGAATAAAATTTATACAAGGCATACCTGACGATATACTAGATAGTATTAATCAAGAAACATGCAATTTATATGTCATTGATAATATGATGGGCGAAAAAGACAGAGTGATTTCAAAATTATTTACGAAAAAATTGCACCACAGTAATCTGGGTGTAATTTATATCGTGCAAAATTTGTTTCAACATGGAAAAGAACACCGAACCATTTCATTGAATGCCCAGTTATTTGTGTCTTACCAAAAACGTCCACGATGCTAGTCAAATTATACACTTAGCCAAGCAGATATATCCCAGTCAAACGAAATTCTTTCAACAAGCTTTTCAATTAGCGACGAAAGAAGCCTATTCATATTTATTTGTCGATTTGACACCGACTTGTCCTGATGAAATTTGATTACGATCCGATATCTTTCCACCAGACACTCATTATGTCTATCAACCAAGATAACGTGTGACTAAAGTCGAACCTTCTGTGACTGAAGATAAAGAAGAAAAATGCCAGAGATAAAGGACAATGACGAGATTGAATCAGACATACTGGATAGTGTTCCAGCTACAATGAAATCTAGAGCATGTCAGTTGGTGAAGAAACTTAAAGCAAACAAAGATGTTGTTGGATGGAATGAACAAGGTCAAATGATGTTCAAAGGAAGATCAGTACCCAGAACAAATATCGTCGATTTGGTCAACAATTCATTGCGTCAGAGGAAAAACTTTAATCCACAAGGTTGGGAGTTATTTTCGAAGGCGTTGGGACATTTAAACGTACCTGAAGGCATTATCAGAAACGAAAATCGCTTAGCACTTGTTCGCGAATATCAAACTAAAGGACTTTCTGATCATGTCCCCCAGCCCTCACCCGAACCACATCTTACCCTGATGCAGCAAAAACGAAAAAACAGCGTAAAGTCATAAACAGTAGTCCATATAAATGGTTAAAATAATTTATTTCTTTTCACACACTTCCGAGTTGGGTGCTTGCAAAGCCCTCGTGTTCCAACTAAATGTACTGCAATGTTTCTCAAAAAACCTAGAAAGTGTTGACTGTAGAATCCTGGCGCTTTCACGTACGAGTCCCAAAACTCTCCTCTCCCATCTTCTGTGACAAACAAAGCACACCAATGACTTCCGGGTTTGTTACTCGGATCAGTGTTGACAACGAAACCTTTTGGTCTTCTTCTTACTAGCCCAGGTAAACGATCTGATGGTAAAACGTCTGTAAATACCGTATTTGTAAACAAGTCACTTTTTAATATATTCAAAATCTGCAGCGTATTCATGTTCAGTTAGTGAAGTCACACAGAACGTTCCTGTTCGCGTCAATTTCGATAAGACTTTGAAATTCACCAAGCACCACAATATTTATAGCCGCCGCTAAGGCCCTTCTAAACTGACATTCAATCGAGACATTTCCGTTTCTAATTGGTTGTGCATGATCACCAAGGCACAGGTCTGGAGTGAAATCGAACACCAATAGTGTAAAACCGTCTGCATATTCTTCATGAGTTATACCATAGCCCTGATTTTCAAACATTTTATGTGTCCCAGCGTACAGTGTTTGGAACGCTGAAATGTAGTTACTTCCTCTCGCACTCGCAAATTTTAGTTGAAATGGTTTGCCAGGTAGATGTGGCAATGGTTTACCGTTTACATTCAGCCCAAAATTTGTGATGTCATAGTTCTTGAAGTTTAACGCATTCTTTGCATAACTACCATTGAACGCATCTGCATCGACCATACCAATAACGACACGATTTGGTAGAATACCTTGAAATATATTGGGTTGATTTCCCGACATGTTTCCTCAAGGGGCAGTGACAACTTTACATTCGACGCAATTGATTGGATATTTTGCTGTCGTATGCTGTAGGGCTTGGGAATGGTTTATTATTACACTTGGCGATACATTGACATGTCGCACACGAAATACATATTCTTCAATAACTACTTTTAAACCTGGGTCCTCAGCAGATGAGGCTAAACAAAATAGGTTTCGTGATCTAACCAGTTTAATCTTTATTGGAACAGCCCTGAGAATATAGCGCCCTTGTGCAAATAGATCCCAATGAAGTCTCCCTTCCATAGCAACAGATCTACTCCAACGAGTATGTGTATGACGTTCTTTTAGACCTGTATTCATATCTGCTTCAAGAGCTAGCGAGTTAACATTGTCCATTTTTCCCGCACTATCTTTGTAAAATAAGGCAAAGGTGAGATGAGAATCCTTGGCATCCTTTCTAAAGTTCAGGATAGTTTCCATATAAGCTCGGTAAGGATAGGCCGTACTGGACGGGGTTACCAATTTGTTGTTTAGGAACACTTCTACTTGTGAGAACAGTGCATGCATCCATAGGTTCACAGGACCGACCTGGACATCTTGAGCAACATTTGCACCGTCTGGCATAGTAATCTTTGCTTTAACGTGTAGGTAATTGTTTGCTAAATCAATATAAACTCCAGAGTTTGCTGCGCAAAGGAATTCCATTGTGTCAGAGGCTGTTATGCTTGTGACAGGATCAATATCCTCCCAAAATCCCTTTTCCATTTCTACTTGCGTCGGTGGTACAGAAAATAATTCAAGTTCAGATTTGGAGCACATACAAGAGTCTTTATGAATTGTTTCAACGACTTGAGCCATGCCACTTTGGTTCATAGTTATCAAGAGATGTTTTCTGCTTCTTTGCTCGAAAAGAAACGATGGATTTAGCTTGTGCTGATCTTTTTAAACATTTTTTCTGTCCACTACCAGTCCTCAATTTCTTGATAGCTTTATCGGTGACATCAGTGACAGCTTGTTTCCCACAGGCTTTTATTGACTTCGAAATATTCTTTCCTTGAAGTACATCCTGACCTACTTCTGTTGCTGCTTGTAGTGCCCTTTTACCCGTCGCTTTTGCCCCTTGCTTGAAAAGCAGAATAGCAAACCTCGCAATGCTCTTGAAAATTCCACCAATACCATAACCCCTCTGCATGCGTGCATCACGAAATCCCGCAATATTACCACTTCGTTGATTATTTAAATAATGTTCTTTTAGTAGTTTTTGATCAACAACTAGTCTTCCCCACATCTTCAAATAAAGTACTGTGATCGCTTTTGTCTAAAGTGAAGTGTCACGATTGACTTTCCAAACTCAAATGAGACATTTTCGTTGCGGTCGTTTTTTATATTGACTTCAACCGTTTCAAAAGAGTTCACTTTAACTGGAACGTATTGTAAATTCCAAAAACTGGCGTGAACCGTCTTTCTATAGTCGCCTTTGATGTTAACAATTCTTAAAAGTGGAACTCTAACATCGCCTACAAACTGCGCATCTACAATGTCCGTATAGATATACATTGAAGAAAATCCGGCATTTATATCCGCTACAAAAGGGCTTGTTGTTTTCTTTTTGATCACGATTTTATCACCAAACCCCAGCGTCGCAGCTATGTCACCAGTCATCCACACCCAAGCCCTGTGTTTAACATCAACGCTTACTTTGCGAGTGTTACGATTATAAGCAAATTTTATTTTCGTTTGACCTTCCTTATTTAGGGATGCATTAATCGCTTTAACAAGGTCTGCAACGGTTGCAAAATGTGTGTCTTATAACAAACCAGTTTCATGCTTGTCCACATGATAAATAAATGACTGTTGCACTCCCTGTCTTAGTGTACTCCATGTGTGTGGGTAATGAAGTCCGGCCAGCGCGACCTCCCACTGCCCGGGTAGAACGATAATTTCAGCTAATTTTACCCAAAAATTTGCAATGGTATTATTTGGAAAACACCTCATAGAACTATTATTCGGCAGGGTGAGATAAAACTGTGTTGTCATGATGAATACTTGGACACAAATGATGTTGGGTTCAATGATATTTTATTTATACATCTTTTACACTTTCTGCTGGCACCCATGAATTAAACTTCTCCGGGTACTCACTGTCTGTCTTATTGACTTTCTGCAATTCTTGTTCGTAGAATGTTCCGTGTAACTCAACGTTATTGTAGTCAGCAATTCTGTAGACTGGTGGTCGTCCAGGTATAGGTTTCGTTACAGTAAATACTTCCTCGGTCCAATTTGGTAGATAACCTTTCTTGAATGTTCTTTTTGCCTTGCTGATCCGAACCTGATCGCCAACATCAAACTTAAATCCAATGGGTTTTTCGGGCTCTTCGCTGTAAAGTTTTTGCCATACAGCGCTTTCGTTAGTTTCGTTTACGTCTACTGGTCTCATGCCAATACTGCGATGCCTTGAGTAATGATAGGACTGAACCAATTTCTGGAGAACGTCCATGTACTTTAATGTGTTATTTGCTGTAAAGTATTTCCACATTTTTCCCTTAAGTGTACGATTGAATCTCTCTACGATTGATGCTTTCGTTTCATTTTGCGTTGTAAAGAACCAAATACCTTGTTTTTTTAAAAATGTTTGAAATTTTCGGTTGGTAAACTCCATTCCTTTATCTGAGTAAAACATTTCGGGTTTGCAATGGTTTTTAAGAACTTTCGCAAACGCACTGACCAAATTTTCACCCGTCTTTGTTTTTATCGGTTCAACCCACGCATACTTGCTAAGTACATCTATCACGGTTAAAATATACTTGTAGTTATTATTGTACTTTGCTAAGGAGTCCATAATGACTAAATCTGCCTCCCACTCTTCGTCCATGGCTGCTACTATAACACAATTACGCTTGAAACGAAATCGAACTGGCTTGTGAAGAGTGTACGTATCTTGAGTTCTCAACCATGCTCGTATTTTATTCCGTGATATTTGATACTTGCCATCGTCTCTAACAGCACGATAAAGGGCGTCTATGCCACCAAAACTTGCTGGACATTCTGGGCTGTAATACAGGTTGCTCAGATATTTTTCGGCCATCAAAGTCAGAAGCCTGAATTACAATACTGCCCCCGCAACAGGCGGAAATGCAACATATTTTGCGAAAGAAATTTCTGATTGAGATTTCAGGGAGCGCTTTACCACAGCAAGTCATCCTCTCGCCACAAAGGTTTCAGCAAAGTGAATGTCCTGAGGTTTACAAACTGATATATAAAGCTAATCACGTACATGAAAATGTTAAAACAATCGCCCATTTTTTGCTTGGTTGTGCTTTTGGAACGCTTATATTCCCGAAAGACGGAATACAATACCTAACATTGCGTTGTATACACTTCTCGCTTTTGCAGTTTAAGTATACGCAAGCTAAATAGGCACAAAGTTGACCAAAGTTTGAAACATTTATTTCTTTGTTACAACTGTTCGTAATCACGGCAATGACCTTGCAACATATCCCCATGGTTTAAAAGCATAGTGTCTACATAAAACTTTAAAGTTTCTTTATCGATTTGAACATGATTTTGCTGCAGCTCGTCAACAATCATGTCGAAACCATTCATTGTGCACGACCAAGATCCAAATGAATACAGACAAGCAAGCAGCGTGATATTTATGCAATACATTTATTGAAATTTAAATTTGTACAGACAGCTGCGAAATTAAGGATAAACATTTATCTATATACACACATAGTTTCACTCTACACTATGCATTATGTTATGCAGTCTATTAAATGTTATGTTCAGGATTACTTAATAACATTCTGTTTGTGCCTTTGTTGTCATCGGTAATTCTCCCATGTATTCAGCGTATGCGTGGTGAAGATTTTCCCGTGCGCTGGAAAAGGTAAGGCCTGTTTCGGATACCATATACGTGTACAGAGCTGGATTACTCTGCAATAGGCCAACTCTCTGAATGTGAGGAAAGTGATCTTGGTTAAAAGGATTCTCTAGTACGATTTTCCATTCAAAGAAGCCACAAGATTTTTCTCTGTCGTTTGGGCAGCAGAAGAACAGACAACCTTGATTTTCTCCCTCCTTTTTAACTTTTGGTACACAACAGTTTAACCCGTGCTGGCACTTTGGTTTGGGAAGCTCTAATCTGTCACCCCATTGCCAAAAGTTACAAGGATTTTTAAGATCGCAACAAACAAAAAAGGTCTCCCAAACTTACGTTTACTTTGATCCTTCCCAACTTTCATCTTGGTCAGTCTTTGGTGAGTATCACACAGCGGATGAATCGCACCATTCGCCCTCCACATCATCCTAGTCGTATCAAAGAGCGAACGATCTTGTTCAGGGCAAAAGAATTCACAACATTTAGGGTTGTTCTTGTTACAAACCCAAAACTTTCCTTTCTTGGTAGAGAGATTGCGGTCGCAGGCACTCCATGTAAGCACTCCATTGCTATGTTTTCTCGGGCAAATTCTGTTCGATGTGCGATATTTATGTGCAAGCTACCCTTTGTTTAGAGGCGAACATGTTCAGGTTTGTCCAGTCATTAAAACCTATTACCAGTAATGTATGCATAAACATGTTTGGACAAGGTCATTAACTGACAATGGGTTCCGTCATTTAGTTAATTAATGCTCAATTAAAGACGTGCTGCTGGAACTTGCCTGCTTAATGACTTCTTTCATTGTCCTACTGCGTGCAATTTTTAATTCTGCCTAACACCTACTCGTTTGAGAATATTGGTTGAAGGAAATATTCAAGTTGTACAAATTAATGTTGACAATTTGGTTGACAACCACGAAAGCATGACTTCAGATCATGAGAGGTTTATATCATAGCTGCCTAGGTCAATTCGTCTTAAACAAGGTACAGTTGTTCTAATGATATCGCTTGCTTAAAAATTAATATCGATTAAACTGCAATTCTACCAAAATTTAATGACTGCAAACATAAAAAAGCATAGTGCTAGGAGTAGGAATCAAACCCACGAAGTGCAACGCACATTAGATCTTGAGTCTAGCGCCTTTACCAACTTGGCCATCCTAGCATTTTGTATTTTAAAGTGATAAATATCTAAAAAACTTGCGTTGTTTGCGACTGGAATAAATTAACTGAAAGTTGTTATGAATACATAATCAGTGACACAATCTTCGGGTGATTGTCGGATGCGAATCGGGTTGAATAATTAATTAGGGTTAAGGTCTTAAAGGAGCAAGGCACGTCATGAATACATAATGTGCACCAGGCCTTTGCATACTAATTACTTTCAACATGCCTGCATGCATGCATATATACATACATACATACATACATTCATACATACATATACACATACACACATAGACACATATACACGTGTACGCAAATACGCATATACATGTACATATACATCCTAGAAAGTCATCCTAGACAGCATCAACACAAAAATTAGAGGTACCACAAAAGTCAACCAATCCGTCTGGTTCAAGAACATTGAAGAAAAGTCCAACTGCACCTTTCTGTCTTTTGACATAGATGAAGTTGACCCTTCTATCACGTTCTCGACCAAGCCAAGTCCTTAATATCAATCCCGAAGAAGGATATCTCTATAATCAAACATGCTCGTAAATCCCTCTTATTCCACGGCGGTAACGCTTGGACAAAAAGCAGCGATTTGTTTGATGTAACTATGGGCAGTTATGATGGTGCTGAGATTTGCGAGTTGATTTGTTTATTTGTCCTAAATAAACTTGCGGACATATTTGGCAAAGAACACGTTGGACTATATCGAGATGATGGACTTGCATTAATCAAAGGCATAAATGGCAAGGGTGCTGACAATGCGAGGAAGATCTCACATGACATGTTCCAACAAATTGGTCTAACGATAATGGATGAAGTTAACCACCAAGTTGTCAACTTTTTGGACATTACATTGAACTTAAACAATGGAAAATACACCCCTTAAGGCTAATTTCCACTCCGGAAAACGAGCAGCGGATCAGATCGGAACGAGAGATGATCCGCGTGTGGGCCATCAGTTGAAATTTTTGGCTTATATTGATCCGAAAGCGTCCGAGACCGGATAAAAAAAAAGTTAAAATAGTTTTATCTTTTTTTATCCAATCCGAAATCACTTAATGGATCGGACCAGCTTGGAAAAAAGTCCGATCCGCTGCTCGTTTTCCGGAGTGGAAATTAGCCTTAATTTCCACTCCAGAAAACGAGCAGAGGATTGGATCGGAATGAAAGATAATCCGCGCAGTCTGTTGAAATTTTTGGCTTATATTGATCCGAAAGCGTCCGAGACCAGATAAAAAAAAAGTTAAAATAGTTTTAACTTTTTTTATCCAATCCGAAATCACTTAATGGATCGGACCAGCTTGGAAAAAAGTCCAATCCGCTGCTCGTTTTCCGGAGTGGAAATTAGCCTTAATTTCCACTCCGGAAAACGAGCAGAGGATTGGATCGGAACGAAAGATAATCCGCGCAGTCTGTTGAAATTTTTGGCTTATAATGATCTGAAAGCGTCCGGGACCAGATAAAAAAAAGTTAAAATAGTTTTAACTTTTTTTATCCAATCCGAAATCACTTAATGGATCGGACCAGCTTGGAAAAAAGTCCGATCCGCTGCTCGTTTTCCGGAGTGGAAATTAGCCTTAAATTTCCGCTCCGGAAAACGAGCAGAGGAATTGATCGGAACGAAAGATAATCCGCGCAGTCTGTTGAAATTTTTGGCTTATATTCATCCGAAGTGTCCGAGACCGGATAAAAAAAGTTCAAATAGTTTTAACTTTTTTTTAACTGATCTAAAATCACTTCATGGATCGGACCAGGCTCGGAAAAAATTAAATCTGATCCAATCCGCTGCTCGTTTTCTGGAGTGGAAATTAGCCTTTAGCCTTTACAGGAAACCAAACAATGAACCACTGTACCTCAACAACTGATCTAACCATCCTCCATCAATCCTAAAACAAATCCCTACATCAATCAACAAACGCATCTCATCTCTTTCGTCCGACAAACAATCCTTTCATGAATGTAAACCATTCTACGAAGATGCGCTTGGGTAGAGCAATTACAATGATGCCAAAGAAACATCATCTGCTTCAATCCCCCGTTCAGCAAATAAGTGAAGACAAAGGTCGCTTGGACATTCCTGCAACTTATTGATAAACACTTCACCTCTACAAGTGCTTTGCATAAATTATTCAATTAAAATACAGTCAAAGTTAGCTACAGCTGCATGCCCAACATTAAAAACATAATATCTTGTCACAACAAACAAATATTATCAAAACCCGTAACTGCTCCAACTCAAGATGATTGCGACTGCAGGAATTCGGAAGAATGGCCTTTGAATAAAAACTGCTTAAATTAAAACATTGTGTATAAGGCAAGGGTGGCATCAGTCAACGGGAAAATTAAGGAATACGCAAGTATGACAGCAAATACGTTCAAGGAAAGATACCGTAACTACAAGAAATTGATTAACAATGAAAAATACAAAAAATAGGTCCGCTTAAGCGTACATGCGGCTACTGTAGTTTAGGTACAGTCACATTGTTTGAATTAGCCCTATTACTGTAATGTTCGTAAATAGTTTAATTTGTACATTGCCACTGTAGCAAATGGGTATGGTAAACACTGGTATTTAGCAGCTTAAACAAAGTTAGAAATTGCACAAAAACTCAAGAGGAGCGGACGAAATTTTTGGCTTATTATTTTAAAGGGGCGAGATTGGCAAATTTTACTCCGCCGTGCAGGGTGAATATCGCTGAAAATTGCTGCACGGGCCAAGAGCAGAAAAAACTTGCAGCAAAAACTTGCTAGCATGAATTCTAAATTTTAAGACGACGAGGTTTTGGATGCAAAATGTGCAACCCAAAATGCTTGGAAGATTTAGACGCTTTAGACAGATTTTATAGTTAAATAAGGAGCGGGCATGTTCCGGTTTGTCTCACAATTAGGTACTGCAGGTTTCGCGTAAGTACGAATGTACAATACGTTTGGGTGACCTGTAAATTAATATAAATGTGTTTGCTTCCTTGTGCATTTTGCATTGCAAGATATTTTGTGCAAGCTAATCATTTTATTATGTCAGGGAAAGGCGGAAAGCTATTTATGGTCGATTTCTTACTGTAGAGTATCCGATCCTAGAGGCATCTACTCCATAGAAGGGTTAAATTTCGAGATTAGAGAGGTTAAGATACCCCAGTTCCGGTGTATGGGTGCGGGTATTTTACCTGTACCCGTAGTCGTAAACCGGGTAAGAAATTCCGGTTAAGATTCCCGTTCGTTTTGGAATCCGGGTAAAAAACAAACATGGCGGCAGCCCAAGAAAGGTAAATACTTATTTGACGTTGTTATACCTTTTTATTCTTATTTTCCTCAAAACAGATTAAATTTTTTATAATTGTATTCTTGCAGGAGACAGTTGGATGATTTATTGTTTTGTCTTGCTGCTGAGGGCGATGAGGATGAAAGTTTTGAGGAAGATATTGAAAGTATCTTAGCATTTTATATTATGAACGAACCACAAAGCCATTTGTCATTTACAATAGATTTGGATAAAATTGATGAAAATGCGTGCATTAATTTGTTCAGGTATGTCATTGACTGCATCATAGTAAACTATTTGACTACGGAACAAATGGCTCCGATGTATTAAACCATATACTTACATTCATATCTTATGATTGCTTTAAATTTTGTTACAGATTTGCCAAGAACGATATTCACCAATTATTGTTGCATTTTTCTATCCCTGCATTTTATAAGTGTCCAAACGGAACTGTTGCTAGTGGATTGGAGGCGTTCTTAATATTGCTGAGACGGCTAACATATCCAAATCGCCTTTCAGATTTATGTTTCTTGTTTGGAAGACCCGAACCAGAACTTAGTATGATTGTCCATCAGGTAAGGTCAAATAGGATTCTGAAATGCTGGCTTCGGCTACTGAGACACCATGTATACTACTGGCCTGAGAACATTACCGTCAGATCTTTATTTGAGTTGTGTTTGATATTTTCTCTAGATTCTTAATGACATTTATGAACGGTATCATTACCTGCTTGAAGAGCTTGATCAAAACTGGATTCAAGTTGATGTATTTGCTCGAGCTATTCATGATTCCGGAAGTCCTATTAAAAATGGCTGGGGATTCATCGATGGAACGTTGCGGCCATGCTGCAGACCAATAAGAAACCAAAGAATTCTCTTCTCTGGACATAAGCGTGTACACGGTTTAAAATTTCAGGTTTCACTCATAGGTTTTATGTTTACTCCCATTTAATTAATTAATTTTGAGCTTTTGTCTTTGTTTAGCCATAATATTATTTATATTGTAATGTAATTTCAAAATGAATATTTTTATTCTTTAGAGTGTTGTTTGTCCTAATGGACTTATTTCCAACTTATATGGTCCAATTGCTGGGAAACACCATGATGCATTTATGCTGCATGAGAGCAAATTGTTACCTAAGCTTGAAGATTATTTTAGACCACCCCAAATATTTACATTGTACGGAGATCCAGCATACCCACTTCGACCACATTTACTTGCACCATATAGAGGAGCAGCAGTAACAAGAGATCAACAAAGTTCCACCAAACCATGAGTAAACTACGTGTATCAGTTGAGTGGACATTTGGTAAACTGGTTCAGTACTACTTTGCTTTCCTCGATTTCAAAAAGAACCTCAAGGTACTTTTACAACCAATTGGCATGTACTACGTTGTGGGTGCCATTCTAATGCCTTTATGCCTTTATGGCAGCACCACATCAAGATTTTTTAATTTGGCTCCCCCTGATCTCCAAAATTATTTGGGTCATTAAATTAAAGTCTGTAATTATACGCAATAAGTTGAACGATTCATTTTTAATAATTTAACGGCGTCACTCTAACATAATTTTCATTAATGTGGTGCTAGCAAATTATTTTATAACAGAGAAAAGCATTTACAATAAACGTGTGTAAACATGAACATTGATAACTTATTTGGCAAGGGCTATGAAGATTTGAATGGGGGGCAGATGTTTTCTAGGAAAAATTAGGAGAATCGACAAAATTTGTTGACCTTTATTCATTTCTAGTGTTTCCTGACAGTCAGTTGCTGTACTTCTAGTACATTAGTGTGAAATGTTTTGCTTTAAATACATAGCCCCATACCACAGAAGTTATGAATGCTCTCTAAGTGTTAATAATAAAATAATTAACATTTAATCTTCTTTTGAGAACTTGCTCATTAACGATTTTAACATTTCAAACTGTATTGCAATTTGCTTTTCTTGAACTTCTAATCTTTTCTTTTCCAATGCCATTTCTTCTCTTTTTAATTCAGTTTCAATCTCCAATGCATGGTTTTGAAACTCTAGCTCCTTTTCCTTCATTTCATTATTTGCCTCGCTCTTCTGTGACAGGTATGTAACAAGATCAGACTTGTTGATTCTTTTTCTTTTCTTACCTATCATTTACAATAGCACAAAGTGTGAACTGGTAAACATTATATTTTTAGTATATGGTAATTATTAATATGGTAAGGTTAGAAGAGAAACTATAGACTTGCCTTTATTAGTTGAGAGCTCACTTTCATTTGCAGCATCCTCATCTTCAGTGTCACTATTGTTTGGTTGTTCTTTTAAAAAAATATAACCATATATGCCAAAAATATGCCACCAGGACCATTCAAAGGGATGGGGGGGGGGTACTCTGGGCCTGAATGTATGCAAAACATTAATGATGATGCCTTAAAAAGCTGTTTTAATATTAACTACCCCCCTTCCATACCCGCTCCAAAATTTATTTGCAGCCCTGTTTGCCCCAAACAAAAGCAATTTTTTAACCACTCAGCTTAGGATTGCATCTTTATAACCTACTTTCTCTCATTGAAAGCATAGCAGCATCTCGAAACATTTCTGCATTCTTTCTATCAAATTCATCTTTCTTTCTTTTGGTTGTTGTGGCCTTTTGCATATCATCAATAAATGCAGATATGTCATCCAATAATTGCTCAATTTCACCATACTGTTCTTCAGTGCCTGATCTAAGAAAAAATAATAGGAATAACAAAATCTTTGGTTGAGAAACGGAAAGCCTCACAAAGACTGATGCTGGAGTTGAACATAGGTATTTCTCGCTGTTGTATTGCCGAAGTAGAATATTACGAGCCTCGTAGTATGTGCCTTCTTCAACGACGGTCACAAGCTGGTTGATTTTCATGTCTCGCAAATCTTGTACTTATGTAGCAGCGGGGGCTTCACTTCGACTTTGCTGTAGGGCAAATTGACTTGCGTATCGGAGCATCATCAATTCTGGTATTCTTGTTTATCCATACAACGTTTTCGCTGCTGTCTTGACTGCTTTTATTGTATCTGCTAACTTTACAAGGTATGCAGCTTTCCGCTTTGCTTTCGAGCATTTTGCGCTTTTCAGGCGAAAAGCAAATTGCTTTGGACACTCTTTGTTTGTCTTGTATGTAGAATGAAAAGTACGATGAACCTTTGCCACTGACTTTCGTGGGACTGACATCGTGAATGTAACCCACCAGGGAGTCGTCATTTATTTTACGCTTGGCAGGCTGTTTATTTTCTTGGCCTTGGGCATTTGTTGCTGGTTGTTGTTCAATAGCTGGGCTATTAAAGGCGGTGGACGGCGGTGGACGCCCAATCTATAAAGTATAATAAAAAAGTTAATAATTATAAAGAAAATTTCCGAGTTTCGAGGTTTATGTCTATTGTATTTTCGATTCTTTTACTGTAAGTATAAGACACATTACCTTTTCTTTGAGTATTTGTCGCAGGTGATTGTTTACGGGAATCAGCAGGGCCAGGGGTAGCCGAAGGCAAATCTATTAAACGAGAAAAAATAAATGCTTGAAGTTTGGGAAAATTAATTTGGTTTTGAATTTATTAAGAGTTTGTCATACCTTTCCTAGATCTTTGTTTCGCTTGTCTGCTTGCCATGTTTGATGTTTGCGCTTAGCCGTCAACACGAAGCGACAAACATGCCACATGCGTGTTATATATAGTAAGTTAAATCACGTGATGCGGGTTTTTACTGGCAATTTGCCAGTAGTTTTACTGGTGGTTGATAATTTTGCACAACTAAAATTAGCAACAAACGTAATATCTTTAATATTCCGGCTGAAGCGCAAAACTTTTTGAAATAGAGGGACGCCCCCTGTTGGAGAACAGGAGAGCAAAATTACTGCAAAAAAATAAATGCATGAAACAGCCTTTTGTATTGTAAAAATACAACGGTTCACACTTTGAAAAAATATAGTACAGTGCTACGTTTTGTAGAATTAAAATGAACACAATACAAAGAATAAGATAAAATGAGCAATATTTCAGCTATAGACGTCATACATAGTATATATAGTATATAGCAGGTATATAGTCAATAGATAGCTGAAGCGATTTCTCAAGCATTTATTGGTTCACAGTGGGACTATCGTTTGACTGTTAGTACATTTTAGTCAGTTGCAAGAGAAATATAAATATATATTTTTGTTCAATATTGCAATTAGACTTGAATGAAAACTTGTGAGATTTGTAAAATCTATTAGTACTATTAGTTTGCATATACTATCCAAATTGCTTTGTGATCACTAAAATATGTTTCTATAACACCAGAATTACCTTTATCAGCAATATTTGTAAATATGAGATCAATAATGGTTCCATTGTCGGTTGTTAAATCATTTATTGATTGTTTATAGCCTTTGTTTGTGACCATTATATTGTAAAGAGCCTGTCTTTGAGTGTCAACCATCCAATTTATGTTAAAGTCTCCAATGATGATATTTTGCTGGGAAGTATCTTGAGCAAGGATATCAGCTAATGCAGAGTATAATCGAGTAACAGGAATTCTTGGCGAACGATAGATTCCTATTATTGTTAATTCTTCATTGTTGTTAATTTTAACTATAGTAAATTCAATACCATTAATATTGTGAATGTAAGGATAGCCTTCTAGAAATGGTAACTGACTATATACTGCTGTCTCACCAAATGGTCTGCCATTGCTATGGTGTGTCATGTCGCTGTCATTTCGAAATAGTTGAAAACCGTTGATAGTGTAGCTTTCATCATCATCAAATGGACTGAATCTTGTTTCGGAAAATATGTCAGCAGAAGTCAAATTGAAGTCATTTCGGACATTTTCAATGTGTTTATGCAGTGAGCGAGCATTTAAATAACAAACCTTCAGATGCGAATGATCGATGTTGTAAAGTGGAGTAAAGCAAAGTTTCAGTTTCCTTTGTGTTCTCAACTGCTTCATCTCAGCAGTAACCTTTGTATCGACAATAATTTTTTTCTCACATAAGTTGGTCCATCTATCGTAGTTACTCTACTAAGGGCAACATAGTGTATATGAGGGATAGCTCTTTAATATCAAGGTTTACCACAATCTGAGACTGGGTATCACCTTGCGATCTGTGTACAGTTTTAGCTGCTGCTGGTCGCAACGGAAATTGTTTTCTCACTACTTGAGCTGACTTTGTTCTACCTATTAAAAATTGCGTGGTAACTGGTTTAATTGGCGTCCATGTATTCTGAATATCTTTAACATACAAATGTCTATTTTCGTGTCTAGTTTTCTTGCCAACATTTTCATCGTCAAACTGCACCCAAATAATACCAGAAGGTTTCTTTGGTTGATGAAGTTTGATTAATTTTATCACATTGCCAGCACCATTTGTTAAACCATCATCAGTTCTTACATTGAGAGCAATGTCTGTTCTTTCCCCTTCAGCTAGACCCAGATTTTTTGCCAATTGCTTTGTATTTTTCAATGAAAGGTGAGGTACTTGCCTTAGTATTTTGTCTCTCAGTTCAGTAGAAGTGGCTCCAATGACGCTATCTTGTGCCATGATAATACATTTATTTCTACTAGATGCGCGGTAAACAGAGTCATTATATCAGATTTCTACTAGATGCGCGGTAAACAGAGTCATTCATCTGGACATCTTGTTTCGTCAACACATCTCTCTTTGATTTTTGTAATATCATTCTTTGTATGTTTTCCTTCTCGTAAGCAATTCAAAATTTCAGCAAATATTTTGCTTTCGCTCTGCCTCATTATTTCTTTAAGTTCATACATTCTAAAGTATTTTTTCCATAAATTTGGTGAAAGTAAACTATATTCGGAATCCTGAATATCATTGAAAACATATCCGTCAAATACTGGAGGTAGTTGAAATAAATCACCAATTGCAATCATGTTAACACCTTCAAAGTCTTCTTTGCAGCCTTTTATGTCCTTTAATCGGTTGTTTATTTGAACAGTAAACATGTTGTTTCCAACCATTGATATTTCATCTAACAAAATTAATTTAACACCACACAGTACACTTCGTAACGTGTTTAATCTACTTGAGTCAAGTTGTCTGTAATTTTTTAACGATTGACTTGCTGGTATTGCAAGTGCACCATGAATTGTATTACCTCTGATAAGAAAAGCAGCTTTTCCTGTTGGAGCTAAGAGCAAAATGTTAACTTGATGAAAATCTTCACCTTCACAAGAATTATAGTACTTAAGTGCAGCTTGATAAATTGATTTGGTTAAATGAGATTTACCAACTCCTCCGCCTCCACTTAGAGAACAGTAAAATGGTTTTTCAGAAGTTTTAATCAAATGCAAAGCATGTGAAAAGAACTCTTTCCGCTCTTTGTTAAGTTTCTGTGCCATTGCGCGATATTCATTGTCTTGCATTTCATCTAGTATCAATGGTTCAGCATTGGGTTGACGTGACGGTACTCCAAGGTCATCGGATAAATCGTAGCTTTCATTGAAATCAGGATGCAAATCTTGGTTACCTTCATTTTCATCTTGTTGTTCAATGTGTTGTGTTACTGGAGCAATTGAGTCATATTCATCATCGTCGTCTAGGTGCTGTTGTATTTGATTCAAGTCCTCTGCACGAACGGCATACTCTTTCATCTGCTCGGCAATTTGATCTGACAAAGCTAAATATTTGTCCTTATATGAAGAATATTTTCCTATTAAATCAGATTCTTCATTGCGCCAGGGAGTAAAAAGCATAATCAGTTCAGATAATGTTTTTCTAGATGAGATTCTTTGTTAAACCGGGGACTTCTAATGATTCTGGCCTTTGATCTTTTCTTTATTTTTGTTGTTGTTGTTGTTGTCGTACATGAAATACTGTCATCGCATAGATCATCTTCATTATTTTCATCGTTAGCAGATCAATATCTAAGCGTTTCGTGCCTTTATCATACGGTTTACGGGAAGAATCATACCATGCTGCCCAGAGAGCCCACCTGAATGAATTTCTTCACTTTCATCTGGCATCTCTTCGATTTCATTTATTAGTTTTAAAAGCTGAACTCTTTCAGCAGGAGGTGATGTATTAATAAATATTACGTCGCGAGAGGATTTTCTCATTGGTAATTGCAAAATGATATACACTGCTTCCTGAGCACTGATTTCAACGCTGTTTAGAAATTTATTTCCAATATCCCTTACTTGTTGTTTAACGTTAGAATGACCTTCTTTTACTGAAGCACAAACTTTTTGCAACAATTCGCTCATTCCTTTTTGGGCTTTTGAAATGTAGGACACTATGTACATTGCACAAGCATACACATCAAGAATAAACTGCACATCCATATTAGCTCTCCAAGCACTTAAACACAGGGGATTATAGTTATTGATCCTTAGTTCATTTGGTTTTCGTTTTAGAAATATAGTGGGACAATTCAGGGATGACCTAATTGCCAGAATATAAGTTTCCTCAGGTACACCTAAATCACTCAAAAGTTGGTCAAAAGTGATATCTTCTCCCTCTTTCAGATCATTTAGTTTCTTCCTAATATCTTTCCAGGTTTCTTTTAGTTTTTTCACATTCGTTGAAGAAACAGTGCTATCCAGAGGATACAAAATCTGGGTTGAAGTCATAGGTGGCTGCGGATAGTTAAATCTACACACATTTTTCGATTTCTTTCTGCATGTACGAGAATGTCTGTGAGTTTGTCGGCTAACCAAATCAAGTAGGCTAGCATTATCCTTTGGTTTCGCACAAGTAATTATCTTATCGATAAATGATGTAACATCTTCATCTTTGTCAATTCCAAATGCTGGGGCGCCTTCTAACCATATCATCATGTGAATATGAGGTGAACCTCTTTGCTGGTACTCCACTCTGTAAAACCAGTCCTTCGGTTTCCCTAAAGGAGCGATGTTGCTCATAAGAAACTGTCTAAGAAATATGTTAAATTGATAGTCAAAATGTCTTGCACAAGTTACTGGGTCACTTTGAATTAATCTGCATTTTTCTTCCCAATTTAAATTTTGAAGTTCGTCGTCACTACAATTTTTTTTATCGACAAGTTGTCCTAGTATTCTAAGCAAATGAATCCATTTTGTCTCTGCAGAAGAAAAGCTACAGAACAATGTTGCTGGACCAAGTTACCGAATCATTGCGAACAAATCTTTCTTGGCTTTTTCAAAATATGGTGGAGATCCTCTAATAGCTCTTAAGAACTTGTAACCTTCATCATGATGTATTAGTCTTTCTAAACCACCTGGGTTCTTCAAATGTCCTGCCGTTAATACTCTATCATTACCTTTGCACTTTCTCAAGGCAATTTGTGACTTTCCTAACAGAATTTTCATTTGAAGCTTTTTTGCTTTAAAAAAAATGTTTTCAACACAAATTGCTGCTCTTTGGTCAGACTGTCTTAATTCTGATTTGCAAATGTCATTGTAGTAAACACTGGTTAATCGTTGTTTGTCTTCTGGTCTCTTTTGGCCCAAAAATATGTGAGGTTAAGCTAACTCTTCCGAATATTGATCACGAAATAGGCTAAGTGGTCTGCTGCCTTCTCTGGGAGCAAAATTATAAATTTGTTGTCTTTCACTGTCATCGAAAAAATCTGTTGCTGTTAACATTGTATCGGTGACGCCAGCTGGTATTTCTGCTTCGCCTTCACTAAAATCATCACTATTTGAGTTATCTATATTCTCAGTCGCGCAAGGAAACTCTGCATTATAATCACCAGATGTTTCTTCAGTACCTTGCTGAATGAAATTTTCATCCCAAGCTAGATTAAGTAAAATTCCCTCTTCTTGATAAAGGGCACTATTAGTTGCTAACCAAGCTGCTGCTTGAAAAACCTTATGTGGTCGAACATTAAGCGACAACACTGCACTCTTGTATTGTAGTTTGCGTTTCAGCTGAACCTTAATTGTACCAGTTTCATGAGGTAATCTTGGTAACATACTAACAGTGCTGTTAACATCTGCAAGTACATTAACGACATTACCATTTATTTTTAATTGATTTCCTCTAGGAGCCTGCATTATCTTCTGAAAAGCTAGTCTGGGAGCAAGTAGCCTATTCTAGTTCATTAAGATCGAAAAAATCGGGCTTCTCTGGAAATTGCATTCCATTTGTCACTGCCCAAGGAGGAACCTTACTTTTCTTTAAGTGTCTATTGCATGATTGACAGAGCCACTCTTTATTGTCAACACTGGTTGTATTTTGCAAGTGCTTAACCATGTTTGGATTACTTAATCGAACTCTAACTGCTGGACAAACACTATGCTTATACCATAATTGATGGCAACAACTACAAACGTACAAAGGTCCCTTCAATACAGCCTCGTGGAATTTTGCAACAAGATCAGAGATCGAGTTGGATTGACAAATTTGGGATTCATTTTGCCGAGACAACCTTTTTCTAAGACATTCAGTTTGATTTAGTCGATTTCGTTTGTAAATATTTCGCTGGTTCAGCAACCTTGTGTCTCTTTTTTCAGGTGTTTCATTTTAAAGTATTTTTCTTTTATATTGTTTGTTTCTTGACAAATGTTCGTCTCCTTTCTCAGGCGTTTTATTTCCGAGTGCTTGTGCATTATGTTGCTTGTTTTTTGACAGTCGTTTCTCTCTCATTTCTTAAGTTTCATTTTCACGTACTTTTTTTTGATATCCCCTTAACAATCGTTTTTCTTTTCTTTCTGGTGTTTCATTTTTACTTACTTTTCTTCGATATTTCTTTTGCCTTGATAGTCGTTTTAAAATTGCCAGTGTGTTGACACCGATAGTAAGCAATCCATAGTTATAGTTTAATTCAGAAGGTAAAAATATTTTACTGAGAGAATCTTCAAGTGAAAAATAGGGCTCATCACTGTAGGGTATAGAAACTGCACCAGCATATGGTTGACTGTACTCTAAATTGTAAATTTTACCATAAGCAGAAATCATTTCAGGGACATCAGTCAGCAACAGCAAATCTTTACCAACAGAATTACGAATACAAGTATAAAGACTGTTGCCATTCAATAATACATTATTCAAAGAAAAAGAAGTCCAGGTACTTGCGTTTTCTATTTGATTGTGTACTATTGATGTTAGTGACATTGCTACACACTGTTTACCTGCACTTGCACCAAATCTTCTATCACCTTGGCTGAAGTCTGCACAAACTGTTGCAGTTGGATCAATTATATCATACAATGTAGGGCCTGGGTTAGTCTCTACGTCATTTGATAATTTTAACAATAAAGGAACATATACATGATAATAATGTAAAGCTTTTAGTAACCAAACTTGAGTTTCAGTATTTTTTATATGCTTAATGCTGTACACCCATTTGTTTTAATGTGGGTAAATAAAACAAATTTAGGTAAAATAACATTAACAGTGTGTTTCGGAATTTATCTTTAAGATGCCTTTCAATTTCCTTTTGCTTAACAAAGTTTGCATGGGAACCTACTTTGGCTCTGTACTGTTCAATTGACACACCCATACTTACAATCAACCCAATTACTTCCAAGCTTTAGAAGAGTATGTACCTTTACTTTGTAGTATATGTAAGTATTTACTGACTTGTTCAATTTAGTAATATCCTATACAACTCAGTGATATTTCAATACTTTTTCAGTGATACTCAACAATATTTCAAGAATATGAGCAATACTTTTTAGTTCTGTCAACTGGTGTTTTCAGTACTTCAATTTCTGTATCTACTTTATTTAATACTCAAATAATATTTGCAAAGAGATGATTGCACACAAATTTAATAAAGAATCAAATAATATTGCAATTTTATTTAGTAATATATCTCAATGTAATATTTAATTCGATAAGATTTCTTATAAATTCAGCACTATTTCAGTGAAGTATTTCAATGAGTTGCTAGTAAGATCTGGTAAGATTTCAATGATATTTCAATGAGATTTTTTTGTTGCATGGACCACAATCTAGGACCACACTGTGAATTCACACAATTTGATGCCTGATTGATGGTGAGTTTGGTCACTTTGATCAGTGATGTTGTTACTAGTCACAACACAGCTGTCAACACTAACACAGCACACCTGAAAGAAAATAAGAAAGTATTTAGTTGACCTGGTTATGCACAAGTTTTTGTCTTTTTAACTTGTTATAAACTTGTCGGGTGCTGATATATACCTGTCACATTTTAGGAGGAGTTTATATTTTTTGAACATATGCTTCACTTTCTTTCCAACTATTTAAGCCCTAACCCTATAAATCCAACCCTAACGTTAACCCAGCAAGCACTCTCCCGGCCTTGACGAGTAAAATTGTCTGACGCTAGACACTGGTGCTAGACAGAGTAAGCAAAGCCACTGAATGGGTTAACTAGACACATGGACAGACACTAGACACTGACAATGAGAAATAGTCTTTACACAATAAAGAAATACATTGGTATTCCATGCGATCGATGCTAACGACAGTTACTACCACATACACTTAAGACAGAAATTGTTAAACTATGAAAAGTAAACATAAATATAAGGTGCAATTTTGACTGAAATATGAGGTGAAATTACAAGGTCTTCCTTAATTTATAGAATTTGTGTAGAAGCGATCCCGACAATAGGTGGTGTTCCTTAATTAATTTTATTAGAATTTATATATCCCGCAATATCGCACACATCACGATAGGTAAACATAATACGCCGTGGTTATAGGCCATTATAGGCCTGACACGGGATCTTTTAGTTTGATGGCTATAGATCCCACATTAACTATATAAAAACAATTGGAGATAAGACAGCTCGGCTGCAGAGTTCGGGTCTTACCTGATTGTTAAATAAGATAATATTCTTCCAAGCCTTTCTTCTTCTGATAATAACGGTATCCAAGCCAATAACGAACTTTTCAGGCTAAAATCGCTGAATGCAGTAGCTTTACTTTGTAATCATGTAATTGTAAAAATTCCAAAACAGGTAACTGAGGTAAGGTTATATATCACTATGTGCGCGAATGCACATAAATCACGACGAATCTCTCCTGTTATGTATAGAAGCGTAAGCAAGCGTAAATGCTCGTAAAATCTTCGGTAAAAATAGATGACGTATGTGCAAAGCGTAACTATCCCTCAATCCTTGAAAGACATGCTGGCATAGCAGGCTACTTCTTTGAAGTAGCTGCAAAAAGAGACAGAAATCTCGATGTTCATCTGGGGATAAAAAGACGGTACAGAATTCGAGTTGAAGTGGTCAGTATTGCAACATGCTTATTCTTACAAACCTGGTGGAAGACGTTGTAATCTCTGCATCGAAGAAAAACTTTGCCTATTGAAAGCCGATGAGTATATATTCTTTAAACAAAAGATCAGAACTGTAAGCTAAGCGCCGGCATCGCAAGAAGTTTTATACTGGAAACTCTACATGCACGCACAAGCATTGTCAGCTAACGGTAGATCAATTGATCACGCGATCCAATGTAATGAACCGAATTTAATAGAAGATCAATTAATTAAACTTAATTTAATTGAAGATCGAGGGAAACATCAAACTCTGAGTAGCAATAACTAGATAAATTTATTTTAAAACTTAATTTCATCTAATTAATTCGCTCTACTAATATCTTATAGTATTGAGCACTCTTTTGACTTTTCAAACAAGATTATACTTATTATATATATATTATCTGCTCTATTTATATTTAGATGCTCAGTCACTCACAACAAGCTTAGCAAAGCAAATTAATCATGTCACTAAGTCTTTAAAAAGAGACATAGAGTAGGACAACAACAACAACCATAAAATAGTTAAACGGGAGTCTCTTCTATTAGCAATAGCATTCTATGAGATAAAAGATCCTGATTCTCAATTTTGGTCAATATTAGATGGGCCTTGCACCAATTCCAATGAAAGCCAAATCACTACTCCATTCAATATTAAAAGGAAAGGAATAGATTTATGCCATTTGCTCGCAAGAGCGAGAGAACAGCAAGTTTTGTTGCAAAACGAAACGCGCAATATATGTATATATATATTTCAGATTTTCTGACCATGGAATAGCCAATAAATAGACCATGTGATTCAAAATGATTAATTTGCATACAAGCTGAAAAGGTCTATTGCTCAAAGCATTTTATTGGCATCGTTTCTGTTGAGGCTTTTGTTTACAAATATGTGAAGTGGGTACTCAGATACATACAAGCACACTGAAGCATGCTTTCTCGTAACAATTTCAGACAGATACAAGCATACCAAAGCATGCTTTAAGATAACGATTCATGTGCAGTATTTTATTCTTTTCAACCTTTAATTGATATAGATCACATTAAAAATCTGCTTACAAACTTTGAGCTTTGGGATTTAGTCTTAAACCAAATATGCTTACGGGGGCCTTGCGCTTTACTGTGCCACGCCCATTTTATGAGCCTTGCGCATTTAGGGTCCTCGCGCACTTGGGGCTATCTCAGTTCCCACATATAGGGTATTCTTGATTACTTCCTCTGGGTTGAAATTGAATAAGTGGGAGAAAATGGTTTGGTTGAAAGGTTGCATCCAAACCAGGAAGAGTCGTAATACCATCAGTTGACCACAAAAAGATGAGTTGGACATCTTTAACAGATTTTCCTTCAAATAATGCATGTACTGCTCTTGGAGAGATTTTGCCATTCAAAAACTTAAAATACTTAGTCTCCTTGCCAATGTTTTCTGGGTAAACAGTGGTGATGTCCATTCCATCACAGTTGCCAAAGCAAACATACAGAGAAGGGAACAAAAGGTACCATTTACTGCATTCCGTAATGCCTCTCGAGTAACAACTACAGCTCTAGTAGAAGGATCCATTCTGTCATAACCATTAGCCAAATCACCATCAGAAGCAGTTGCAGAAAAAGCAGAATTCTCAGTATGAAAGATATGAGACTTCTCTTTAACATAAGGATGGAATGTATAAAACTGTTGATTGGTGAATAGCTCTATGCTGGTCAAGTCTGGCAATAAACACCAGAGGTCCTCTTTTCCACATAGCAGTTTTGAGAAGGCTCTGTAAAGACAATTACTATCACCTCCAGCTTTAGGAAAATTTTAATAATTATTGAAATACTGAAATCAGTAGGGTAACAGAGTCCTGCTGATTGTGCGTCTATCTCAAATAGACCACTTGCATCACGCATGAGTGCCTGTGATGCATGATGGTAGGAGGCTGTAAGTTGCTTTACGAATGAAATGGATGCTGTGAGTGGCAACTGTTCTGTTTTGGAAAAGATATTCTCAGTTTGCTTCTATTCTCAACATTGATCGAAACTTTTTTTGACATCGCTTGAGAGATTAGATTATTTTCTTCTGGTAAAGGAAATTTAACGACAACGAAAATGGGCTTGGAATGTGATGAAATATGAACACGCGAAGAGAAAATTTGCTTGATGAAGTATGGCTACTCGAGCTTTAATAGGTATGTTGTCTTTTCTTTGGGCAATCGGCTCTATATTATTTCAAAATAAGGTTTTTTGTTTGTGTTTCTTGGCAGATCCGTAGTTACTTCACTCCTAAGCCACTAGTAACATCTTTTAAGACCAGTCTAGTCCTCAGTCTTACTGTGTTTATTTTGGCGGGAAAATGCTAAAATTTAAAAAGCCTGTCTTTAAGAACGATAATTTTGAAGTTTTAAATCGTCTTGCTACATTTGGTTTATTTCTATCCTGAAGAGAATTGTGTTTCTGGCTCGTATTTGCTGTTTTTAATATCGAATTCGACCTTTGAGAGGAAAAAATAACAGTTTATACAGTCATAATGCAAGCTGAACTCAGCACCTCAGCTGAGGTAAACAATGACCTTGCTCAAGAATATGAGACAACTAAAAAATGGACAAAACGTTTGACTGGACCTCCACCTTTTACATATGAATTACTTGTGAAACACTTAGAAAGTGAAGATATTGGTGGTCCATGTTCTCACAAGAAACAAGGATACTAAATGTTTAAACAAAAATACGTGCACCACGTTCAAGTTAAAGCAAATATAAGCAAAGGTCAAATTTCTTGCTTTTTCGTAAAAGGATTTGTAAATGTGGCAATGAAAGTAATATATATTCAGTCTATATCCATTTAACAAAGTTAAATGCTGAAGTACAATATAATAATTGCACATGTCCTGCTGGCAAAGGTGGAGAGTGCAAACACATTGTTGCACTTTTATTTCAAATTATTGAGTACAAGCAATTAGATTTTACTGAAATTCCTGATGAGCCTACATGCATACAATTACTACAACAGTGGCATGTGCCTAGGAAGGATGAATTGGACGAAGCAGTTCTTTATGAAGATATTACTTTTCAAAAAAAAGTTTATGAAAAGGATGAGCGGGTTAGAAAGCGGAAATTTATTCAACCAAATCTGTTGTACAACCCCACACCTGAGTTTGCCCAAGTTGTCAATGACACCAAGATTCTCAGATATGATTGAGGTACTAAAGCAAAGCACAAAAATAACACATGAACAATTAGTTGAAATAGAGCAGAATACCAGAGATCAATCTGGGAGTTCAGCATGGTTTGAAGAGCGGCAAAAAGAATAACATAATCAAATTTTGGAGTGGTGATTAAAAGAAGGAAAAGCATTTACCCAAAGTAAATTTTGTCAAAAATCCAATGTTTAAAGTCAGGTGCTTTCTCCACTCCAAAACCATGTCAGTGGGGAAAGGACAAGAAATAGTTAGCTATAATGGAATAAATTTAAGAGTGCTGGATGTTGCGTTGATGTGTGTTCAAAATGTGTGTCTTTGACCCAACTGAACAAGCACAAATTGTTGTTGAAGAAGTGAAATGCTCTTTTTCAAAAAGAAACATTTCATTAGAAAAGGCATGTAAGGACAAAGATTTTTTTCTTCAAATGAATAATGGAAAGACAGAACTGAAAACAAAACATAACTATTTTTTTAAAATTCAGGGTTGCATGGCCACTCTCTGTGTTAAGTGGTGTGATTTTGTTGTTCACACTGAGGTTGATTTGCATGTAGAGAGAATTTATTTTGACTATAAGTTTTGGGCAGTATTGTACCTGAACTAACCAGTTTTTATTCACAATATATGTTACCAGACTTGTAATATTTTATCAAATGTTGTCATGCATGTTTTAATTGTTTAATTTAGAAGCAAGACTCTAACTTTAATCAATGGAGGTAAGAACAGAGTCAAATAACAACAAACTCTCCATATATGATCTAAATTATCAGCTAATGATAAGGGTATAATAGGTTGCAAAATTCTGTAGTTCTTAATTCTCTCAATATGGACCCTTACAGATGCAATCTTTCTTGTTAACTCTTCTTCCTGGGAAGATAGTTGGGGCTGCCCATTTAGAAAAGGTGGAATATTTAATGATACTTCTTCTGGCATATCTGTCTCGATATCAAACCCTCTATCTGCCATAACCACATCACCCATCTCCAGAAGTTTGAGTATTCCACAGTCAATAGTAATTTTTTGTCGCTTGTTCGACCAGCATATAAGTTTGAGACAAAGCTTGGATAGCCATTGGAAGAAATTCCAATTAAGCCCTTAGCAGTGTTATGGTTTTTGTAATTTGAAAATGTAATAGACTGGCTTCTACATGATGACGGTGTCTCAATGTACAATTCTGTGCAGTCTATGATGACTCTAGTTTTTGGATGTACTTTCTTGAAACATTCAGGCATGTTATCTTAAATAAATTTTCGTTCAGGCCATATAGGAAGGACACAAAGGTTATGTTAAAATCGAATGTTAAACCGGCGGGCAATATCTTGTTGAAGCAAACCCAAGCGCAAGCAGACAAGAACAAGAAAAAGTTCATTTTCTGGTGATAGGGATCTTACTTTGCCACATTTTGACTGCACTTCTGAAGTTATGGGGGCAGTTTTAGAACCATGGTAGATAAGATGTTCACAAGCTGGGGAAAGATAGTCAAAAAATGCTTTGAAGGTTGAATAATTAGGAAAACCAGTGTAAAATCGGAACTCGTATCTCAAATAAGCGAAGTGTCATTTTAGCCATTTCTTCATTATGTTTGGTTTGTAGTGCATTGTTTTCAGCTCGAAGATGTTAAATTTTCTCATTTAATTGTACAACTACTTTCTCATGCTCCAAAATGCCAGCTTCATTCTCCTTAAGAACTTGAGGTAATATTGTCAAATCAGGTGGAAGCAACATATCATTCTAAACTTGTGCGTTTTCCTCAATTTCTATTGTGTTTGGAATTGCAACTTCATTTCGAACAAATGTTCTTACAGTGGAGGGTTTTCTTTGTTTAATATTCTCTTGAGTTGTTAAAATAGCTGGAATGTTATTTAAATGTCTTTTTACCACCAGCAAAATGCAAGGAACACACTCTATGGCTAGAACCGAAATCGTTCACACCTTTTCTCTTTAATATTCGTAACCACTTGCATTTTAAATCCTGATTTTTTGGAATCTTATGGAATGACAATTTGGGGTTTCTTCTATTGTTACTTGCAAATTCTGGTACACAACAGTACCTTTTCCACATTCCAGGTTTTCCTTCAAGTATGTCATTGTTTACCTAACCCGAGGGGCTGGGTTCAGCTTGCAATATGACTTTATAAACAGTTATTTTTTCCTTTCAAAGGTCGAATTCAATATTAAAAACAGCAAATACGAGCCTGAAACACAATTCTCTTCAGCATAGAAATGAACCAAATGTAGCAAGATGATTTAAAACTTTAAAATTATCGTTCTTAAAGACAGGCTTTTTAAATTTTAGCATTTTTCTGCCAAAATATGTAAAACAGTTTCTATCAATGTTGAGAATAGAAGCAAAGCAAATCTTTTCCCAAACAGAACAGTTACCACTCACGGCATCCATTTTGTTCGAAAGCAACTTACAGCTTCCTACCATCATGCATCACAGGCACTCATGCGTGTGACGTCATAATGCAAGTGGTCTATTACCTATTGGGAAGTGGGAACTTTTAAGGGTTGCATAAAAAATTTCCCTCTAGTAGTTTTTGTGTACTTCATGTAATAACAGCAATATGTAGTATTAGGCTATTAGCCTCAAGCCAGAGGGCTCAAGAACATGCCATATTTTAGTATTTTGTAATATGTAAATTTATGCAAATTTCAGCATTTCACAGAATGCTAATATTTGCAAGTATGAATGAAATAATGACAAAGTTCATCGTAATTATCGCTACTCTGGTTTTAGTAAATGAAAGTAATCACCACACAAAGATTAACTTTCACGACCCAACGTTTCGACACTCCGGTCTAGTGTCTTCATCAGGGGTGATCTGATGTTGAAACTCGGTTCCTTATATACTCTCAAAATGACGTCATCTATTAATCAGATGTAAATACTCTTTTGGCAAATAGCTTCCGTCATCCCTATTAAGGGCACAAAGACTCGCATTAATATGCCAGGCTTCCAAACAACGCCTTTGTCCATAACGATCATTAGTGGTAATGACTTTTGAATCGTTCCACCCAATTTTATGGTTAGTTTGACACACGTGTTCCGCCAAGGCTGATTTTGAACTGTTTAAGTTCGATACGGCCTTTTGATGTTCTTTTAAACGTGTGTCGAACTGGCGTTTTGTTTGACCTAGATATTCTTTCTCGCAATCACCACATGGTATAGAGTATACAGCATGAGTTTTTCTGTTTAGTCGCTACGCGATCCTTGGGTTTCGCGAAAATATGTCCTAATGTCTGAAAGGGTTTTAAGGCAACTTTTATACCACAATTATTCAGGATCCTCCTGATTGGTTCTGCAATTCCCTGAATGTATGGAACTATAGCAAAACCTGTTTTTGAGGAATCACCCTCTGAGGGATTGCATCTAGTCGAGACAGGGGATTTTAGACAATCATTTAAAAAGTTTCGAGGATAGTTGTTTTCTCTCAGTACACTGAGGACATAATCACGCTCGTTGTCTCTAGCAACGCGATTGGATGGTAACGATTCAGCTCTTTGAAACAAAGTTTTTGCAACAGACTTTTTATGACTTTTTGGATGGTGTGAGTAGAAAGATAGATATTTGTCCATATGTGTAGGTTTACGGTAAACGTCTGTTTCTAACTGCCCTTCGATATTTCTATGAACATAAGTATCCAAAAAAGCCAACTTTCCCTCACTCTCGCGCTCTACAGTGAGTTGAATTGATGGCTCAATAGAATTCAAATGTTTCAACAAATTATCGATCTCATTTTTGTTAACCGCAGAGGCCACATCGTCAACATATCGTTTCCAAAACAAAGGTTTGACCGGACTAGAGGCTAAAGCTCTTTGCTTGACATCTTCCGTTACTAGGTTAGCAATTACTGCCGAGGCCGGGGATCCCATCGCCGTCCCAAAAACCTGCTGGTAATAGTTGCCTTCGAAAGTAAAATAAGTCGTATTGAGACAAAAGGATAAAAGATCGATTATATCCTCCACAGGTAACGATGTTCTTTGTGATAAAGAAACATCTTCTGTGAGTCTTTGTTCAGCAACTTTGATGGCAAGATTGACAGGGATTTTGGTAAACAAGGAAACGACATAAAACGATACGAGCACTTGGTCTGCGTTTAGAGTTTCACCTCTAATAAATTCCGCGAAATGAGTGGAGTTTTTTACTGTATAGACAGTATTCCCAACAGTAGGAGACAATATAACGTATGTTATATTGTCTCCTACTGTTGGGAATACTGTCTATACAGTAGCAACCTACTGTTGGGAATACTGTCTATACAGTAACAACCTCTGCGGTTAACAAAAATGAGATCGATAATTTGTTGAAACATTTGAATTCTATTGAGCCATCAATTCAATTCACTGTAGAGCGCGAGAGTGAGGGAAAGTTGGCTTTTTTGGATACTTATGTTCATAGAAATATCGAAGGGCAGTTAGAAACTGACGTTTACCGTAAACCTACACATATGGACAAATATCTATCTTTCTACTCACACCATCCAAAAAGTCATAAAGTCTTTGATACTGTTGATCATTCCATACTTCTACATAAATTACATCATTATGGCATCCGTGGAGTGATCAACAACTGGTTCAGATCTTACTTAACTGATAGAATACAAACAACCCAAATTGGTGGTAACATATCATCAAAACATACAGTTAACTTGGGTGTTCCACAAGGTTCAGTTCTTGGGCCTTTACTCTTCTTAATTTATATAAATGATATTCACAAATCATCTGAGGTATTCAAATTTTACTTGTTTGCTGATGATACGAACTTAGTATATTCCAATAAAAAATTAAAGTCTCTAGAAACGATTATCAACAGAGAATTGATACAAGTTTGTGAATGGCTAAACACAAATAAGTTAACTCTTAATTTAAAGAAATCCAATTATGTTATCTTTCATCCATACCAAAAAAAGCTCGATTATCAAGTTCAATTAAAAATGTTTGACAATGATTCCAATATATTAACTAACATTGAATGTAAAGAATTTATAAAATATTTAGGTGTCGTATTAGATAGATCTCACATGGAGATATCATGTTGATAATATTGCATCTAAAATAAGTAAAACAATTGGCATAATTACAAGGCTTAGATATTTTGTACCTCTGTCTACTTTACAAAACATTTATCGATGTTTAATTTTACCTTATATAACATATGGTATAGCTGTTTGGGGTCAAGCGCCAAAAAAATATTTGAACAAGATACTTATTCTCCAAAAACGAGCTTTACGTCTAATGAATTTTAAAACAAACAAGGAACATGCTATTCCACTTTTTATTCACTCCAATATACTTCCTTTAAATATGCTTTACTTTAAAACTATTTGTAATCTAATGTACGATGTTACAAATAGTTCTTATTCAATCTCTGATTGTTTTATCCAATCAAAAGAAGTCCATACTTATAACACTAGACATTGTGTATCCAATAATCTTTATATTGAATACTCAAAACTAACTATAACAACCACATCCTTTGTAAAATCAGGGGTAAAAATTTGGAATAGTATTCCCACTGATGTTCGAGAGATGGGGAGAAAAAATTTCAATTTGAAAATTCAGAAAAGTCTTTTAACTATGTTTGAGATTGAGGATGACTATGTTGATGTACCCACATTAATTCAATATATGAGTAAGCTTTGAAAACAGTGCTTTCAGGGAAATAAACAGGAAATTAATGCTTCCTTATAATAATGATATTTTATGCTGTCAGTATATTGGGCCACTTTGTAAAATAGATAAGGAATACTCTAATTTCTTATTTAAACACTGAGCACATCTTACCTAATTTCGCTTCACTATCCGCCCCGATTAGCTTTGCTATTAGCGGATAGTATTATTTAAATACAGACTGTAACTATTTCCTTATTAATAAAATTTGATTTGATTTGAAAATTTTGATTTTGATTTGAAAAAAAAAGTCTGTTGCAAAAACTTTGTTTCAAAGAGCTGAATCGTTACCATCCAATCGCGTTGCTAGGGACAACGAGCGTGATTATGTCCTCAGTGTACTGAGAGAAAACAACTATCCTCGAAACTTTTTAAATGATTGTCTAAAATCCCCTGTCTCGACTAGATGCAATCCCTCACAGGGTGATTCCTCAAAAACAGGTTTTGCTATAGTTCCATACATTCAGGGAATTGCAGAACCAATCAGGAGGATCCTGAATAATTGTGGTATAAAAGTTGCCTTAAAACCCTTTCAGACATTGGGACATATTTTCGCGAAACCCAAGGATCGCGTAGCGACTAAACAGAAAACTCATGCTGTGTACTCTATACCATGTGGTGATTGCGAGAAAGAATATCTAGGTCAAACAAAACGCCAGTTCGGCACACGTTTAAAAGAACATCAAAAGGCCGTATCGAACTTAAACAGTTCAAAATCAGCCTTGGCGGAACATGTGTGTCAAACTAACCATAACATTGGGTGGAACGATTCAAAAGTCATTACCACTAATGATCGTTATGGACAAAGGCGTTGTTTGGAAGCCTGGCATATTAATGTGAGTCTTTGTGCCCTTAATAGGGATGACGGAAGCTATTTGCCAAAAGAGTATTTACATCTGATTAATAGATGACGTCATTTTGAGAGTATATAAGGAACCGAGTTTCAACATCAGATCACCCCTGATGAAGACACTAGACCGGAGTGTGGAAACGTTGGGTCGTGAAAGTTAATCTTTGTGTGGTGATTACTTTCATTTACTAAAACCAGAGTAGTGATAATTACGATGGATTATATACCTGGTTGCCGTGAACTCATAAACTTCAATTCGTAATGACAAAGTTAACACCTAACAGCCAAAACTTACTGGAGTGCTCGCAGTTTGCCATATCTTTCACACTGCTTCGTACTTGCATACTTTCCGCCATGATGACTCAATAATGTGCGTACAATGTTGCATGCAAAGTATCACAATTGAGCGCTTATTATGGATTTGCGCATCAGTCAAACGCGATATTTTGGATCGTGGGCTGAACGCATCAGTCAGCACCCATTTCCCAATGTTGCGTATGCACAATAGTTTTTATGATGTTGCCTTGGGGAAATTCGGCCAAAGGGACTTGGAGACTGTTGCACCATTTATGTGCATTTCTCTCAAACATTACATAGTGATGTAACATATCCTCACTCTAAGAATACCTATTATAGGTATATGTCAAATGCCATCAGAATATGTATAATACATAGTTCAAGCCTCAAACACTTGTAGGACCCAGAGCCCAGATATTGGTCCGTGTATATGCGCATATGGTAATATCACACAATATGGTGGCTGCCAAAGAGTGCGCTAAATCGTCAAAGTGGTCATCACAACAACAGCCTTCCTTGGAGGCTAGTTTAGAAAACGTACGGGAGTTAACCGGTACAATAAAGAAAAAAGACCCCGAAGCAGAGTGACTTCTTTCTCACGTACGATAGCAGTGGTAAAAACGCATTCTGATCTGAACGTGTTCCAGAACGCGTTCAAAACGCGTCCTTGAACTCGTCCGGAACGCATTCCAGGACTTCGATACAGTTTGAATGCTGTGTTGTCGCCGACAAGAAATGAAGTACAGTTATGAACAAACATGCAATTGTTAACTGAAATAGCTTAGCTGAGAGCATGATCATTATAAGACCTTGAATACCAACAGAGTTGCCTGCAGAGGAGGCTAGATGTAAGCCTGCACAAGTGAGTACATAGCCTGTTCTATTCTATGCCATGACTATGTTGATAAGAAGACTGATGAAAATGGTACAAATCTGGTGAACGAGGGGGTTCAAAATGTAGAAAGTATTTGATGGGGTTAATGTAGCTGAAGGAAGCAATGATGTGATAGAAAAGTCTGGAAGTAGTAGTGATAGTGGGAAAGTGAACTAAGCACAATCCCAAATCCTGAAGCAGTAAAGCCCAGTACAAAGTTGTTTACCGTTTAGCATGATGTGATGCTTCGGACAGTTCACTTTCGGACAGAACTTTACCTCTTTTATTAATTATACTTGTTACGCCATATTTAATTTATCTTGATTATACTCTGATTCAACTTGATTTGCTTGCAATAGGATAGGTGTTATTTGGTAATTTGATTCTGGACAGTTATAAAATATTAGGATAAGAACAAAGGGATTCATTTTTGTTATTGAGCACTGCTTATGCATAAAATGAAGTGCTGTTTCAAGCCGTAGAGACCCACTCTTCAGGTAGTATAATCTTTATTTGTAATGTGTTAAGTTCTTTATTAACCAATCAATAATATAGTCCATGTAATCTAATCAAACACACTTATCATCTGCAATTTCATGTTGGTGAAACTCAAATCAAGGACGGTTTAGCAGTCAGAAAAGCCCTCTTGGATGGGTAGCCTTTGGAGTACACAAGGAGCCAACAAAGCAGAAATGCACATGAGTCCTGACTTGCTCAATAACCTCCTTGGGGTAGTGCTACGGTTTAGAGAAAGAGGAAAACAAAGAGGAAGTGATACTCGGAACAAAGGAAGGGAACAATGTGCAAAAGGTTCTCAGAACTGTTTGGCATCCACAAGAAGATCGGTTTTCATTTGTAGTTAAATAATGATACTACTCTTGAAACACCCCGTAATGGAACAAAGTCAACATCAGCAATGCCTGGCAAGATGACAAAACGCGTTATCCTCAGCAAATTATCTGACATCTTTGATCCCATCAGGGCTGGAGCGGCGATGTTGGTGAAAGCAAAGATTGCTATGCAAGTTATTGGTCGCCCCCTCAAAGGAGGTAACCATACCCCGTCTTGAATTGCGAGTTGCCATTGCCCCGTATTGTATTGCCTGCCATATTGTATTGCAAGTCGTCCCAAATGAAGTTCATAAGAACAATCTTTTTCTCTGACAGTAGAGTAATGTTGGCATGCATTCGAGAAATGCCACATGTGTACAAGCCATTTGTCTCATGCCAAGTCAGTGAAATTCAGTCGAATTCCACTCCTGCAGATTGGTATAATTGTATAAAATAAAGTATAATTGTATAGAATAAAGTATTGGATCATTAAAGCCCACAGAATTGCAAAGGTTGTCACTCAATATGTGTACTTCCAGCTCTTTGCACTTTTGTTAGTTTAGGTTGACCTCAGCCTCAAAAACATTCTCAAAAAAGGCTAGTAGACCTTCCTTTGCTAAAGTTTGTGGTTCTCTTATTCCATAAGGTTTTTCAATACATTGAACAAAATATTCATTGTTTTCTTTCTTTAAAACTTTCCCTAAAAATACCTGATCCTCATATAACACCTTTACTCACTGTCCAACAGTAACATCATTGTATGTCATTACCCTTCAGTTCTGTTGGAATCGTTGAGGTTGTTTCAGTTTCAATTTGTTCAACATCATCATCACCATCATCATTGCTTAATCCTGAGCTACTATACACAACAGACGCATCTTGAGCTGACCAAAGAAAGCTACATCGAGTGGCTGTAAAAGATGAGTGCTGTTGGAAACCAAGCAAACAAAGTGTATTTCTTACCCCTTTTGAATATCAATTTTTCTTGGACAGGGTCATCAGACAAGTTAGTTTCGTAACAGTTAAGAATATTCTGTGTTGGTACATTTTGCACAACACGGCTCAGATTGTCAAAGTACTTTTTAAAGTCGTCCTGTTTTAATTCAGCACAAGAAACCTTGATATTTTGACTAAGTTCTTTTGACTAAGTTCTTGATCACTTTGGCTAAGTTCTTTTGAATGACGCTTCAAAAAGCTTCTTGCCCAGTCTTCGCCAGGGGTGTTATTTTTGAATTAACTTGGCAGTTGGCTTTACCCAAGTATGCTTTCACCATCAACTGTAAGTCTAAATTTGAAAAGGGAAACCCCCACTCAGCCACTGCTATAAGATGCCTGACAAAAGATTCTTCTCCTGGAGATAAGTTTAGCGGGTGACCAAATGGCTTCATTTGTATCCCTTTAAACTTTCGAAGTAACATTGATTTTGGAATATTAAACCACGAGCAAAGAAGCCTCACAAATTGACATACCTCCATTGACATGCCTCAATTAACATACATTCTCTGCAATCGCCATATTTTTTCTTTTTGGATCCAATCACCCTCTTGTATTTCCTCATTTGCATAATCTTTCAGAATTTAAGTTAATATTTAAAATAAACATGGATGCACATCAACCGTTTTGACTAACACAAATTGTTTGAATGTCCCAAATTACCCCAATTTTACCCTTAGGTCAACAACTAACCTCTTATAAAAATATGTGTCAGCAGCATTAAAAACCCATTAACTTAGCTTGGCTAGGAATATGTCCTTTAAAAAAATTTTACATATAAATGCATTGAATGTTTTTGGAAGCATGGAATTTTTTTTCAGTTTATGGAAAAGTAGAAAATTTAAAAAATGTTAAAATTAGAAATATCCTGAGATTAATTATAAACATTCAACTTGAGTTTGTACTGTAAAATTGAGCTTGTACTGTAAAATTGTTATGAAATGCAAAGCAACAAATGTATATCCCAATTTACACCATTGGTATATTGCTTCATTCATATAAAATGTTGAGAATGCCCTGGCCTGCTCAAGCCTAGCAGGGCAAACACCATCATCATATGTACTCTTCAGTCTTTACTGTGAACTCTTTTAATGGTGCTTGACTGTGTGTTCCTTCCTCAGGTCGTTCCATTGAACAAAAAAGAATGGAAAGCTACCTCCAGCTGGAAATTTGAAGCCAAATCTTGGGGGTTGTGTCCAGTCTTTCCATACGCAGGTTTTTAAATGTCAAAACAAAACAATGGTTCTGTAGCGGGTGGCATGACGCGTAATGTTACCCGCGAGTATTTTCGCGTGTGTATCCCGCGAGTCTCATGGTGGCGGGAAATTTGTATAAATAGGAAGGAAGCCATCTTGAGTAAGTAGAATTGCTGTGTATATTCAACATTATAGTCGACAAAGTTCAAGGAAGAAGTCGTTTAGTATTAATTTAGATGTGTCTTGCTAACCTTAGACACAGGAAAAGAGGTACGAGACAAAACCATGAATTCAATCTACATTATTTAGTTATTAATTTAGGTTAATTATCGAACACGATATAGAATGTTTATATGTTAGTATTTTGTACTTATTTTATCTAGTTTTACGTGCTACTTAATAAAGCGTTATAGATGTAGCTCAGTACAAGTTCTTCCCAGCGGTTATAGGTTCAACATACAAGCAATAAAAAACATTGTCAAGTGGAGGTAAAATGCACTCCCATCAGCATTTTATTTTATTTTAAATCTCCTTCAACACTACAGAGTGATATATTTTAAACTTATACATAAAGAATTCGTATTTAAATTGTCTTGAATGAAAAACGTCAAATGATCAGTGCAACTTGCATCTGTACATTTTCTTTTAATTAATTTTTTAATTAATATGTCTGAAAGTTTGTAAAAGGTATTCTAATAAAATTAAACTACCAACCACAATTCAAATTTATGTTTTGCACCTTTTAACAGTAGAGAATATAGCTAAAAAGTGATCTGAGAGGCCTAAAAAAATCCATTGTGTAATTTTGTATTGTAAAAAACATGCCACTTATATGCGTCATTCATGGGTGCAAAAACAAAGGCATTCCTCACAATGAAGGAGAAAATACCATTGCGTTCCACAGGTAATGACAGCCATTCAATAAGTGCTTTCACTCTGAGATTCTGCTTATGCATATATCATAATAAAAATTTCCATAATGCCACTTATATGCGTCATTCATGGGTGCAAAAACAAAGGCATTCCTCACAATGAAGGAGAAAATACCATTGCGTTCCACAGGTAATGACAGCCATTCAATAAGTGCTTTCACTCTGAGATTCTGCTTATGCATATATCATAATAAAAATTTCCATATTTTGAGTGGAATTTCCATAGATTCACTCCCAAAATTTCTATAGATTTTCCATTAAGTAAAAGCGTAATACAACTTGTATTATACAAGTTAACTCACTGGTGCTAAACAAGGTAATAAGACAAGTGTGTTTAATAAAATTCTTGCCCTAGTTTAGCATCTAAACATTTTCATTTTCAATAAATAACAAAAGGATGTAAATGTAAATGAAAACTATTTTTGTTTCCTATCTTATCTAAATATCTTAATGTTGGTTTTGTTAGTTTCAAGCGTTGTTAAGTTCTTTCAAAAATTCAGCTCTTAGTTTTCCCGCATCTTCGTCATCAGCATTGGATTTCATTCGTTTGTGCAGGTAAAGCATTTCATTTGAAGGATCCATTATAACAGCCTGATGTTTTCCTTTCTTTAGGAAGGAATACTTCGTTGAAAGCAAAGCCAACAAACTTTCTTGCTTGAGTGTTGCCCGATGATCATTCTTGATAAGCTTTAGTTGGCTAAAAACACGCTCAACAGCATCATTGGAAAATGGCAAAGATAAGGCTGTAGCTACAACGTTGGTTAAATTAGGATAAACCTTCTCTCCACCTTGGATTTTTTCACTGAACACCACTTTCCAATATTCCTCAAAACTCTTCTCACCATTCAAATTGGGGCTAAGTGCATGTTGCCGTCATTCTCGATCAGTTTCCCTCAAGTCTGCAACATCCTTTAGACTTGGAAATTAACTGTAGACTTGCAATAAAGATGGTGGAGACAGGGAGTAAGCGGAAACAGGTGTGAGAAATGATAAAAAGTCAAACTTGCTACAATCATCAAATCGTAGCAAAATTTGCTTTACAGATTCTATTTGAAAATTTCTACGATGAGTGAAAAATAGCTGCCCATCAAGATGGTCCTTGCCAATACCATCCTCTATGGTTTGGATGGTATCAATTGCATAAGGTCCAACATAGACTTTGTTGAGTGAGACGTAATGCTTCTGGTCATTAACATCAATATGCCATGGATCATTTTTTCGCACATATGATACCTGTAATCAGAATTTAAAAGTATGAGAATAAAAGTAATTATTCACTTGTTTTGTATGTCTACCATATCTTCATTCGGTAACAGGGCCACTTAGATCTAAGTTATTTTCTACTTTACTTACCTCCATGAAATCTGAGAGTATTGATGTTAGCAGGGTTTTGAGTTCACTTTTCAGCAGATACAGCACAGGGATTCCACTTTGGAATTAAGTGTTGAAAGAAGTAAATCTATCAAGGTTGAAAGCCATGAACTCAAGATATGCTAGAGTGAACTTGTTGTTTAGACTTTTGAGAATGCTGTCATTGGTATGTGTTGGATCCTCAACTGCTGCACCTGTGAAATAGAGCTTCAAAGCATCATATTGTTGATGAGTGAAAAATAGCTGCCCATCAAGATGGTCCTTGCCAATACCATCCTCTATGGTTTGGATGGTATCAATTGCATAAGGTCCAACATAGACTTTGTTGAGTGAGACGTAATGCTTCTGGTCATTAACATTAATATGCCATGGATCATTTTTTCGCACATATGATACCTGTAATCAGAATTTAAAAGTATGAGAATAAAAGTAATTATTCACTTGTTTTGTATGTCTACCATATCTTCATTCGGTAACAGGGCCACTTAGATCTAAGTTATTTTCTACTTTACTTACCTCCATGAAATCTGAGAGTATTGATGTTAGCAGGGTTTTGAGTTCTGCAATCATTTTAACGGCCTCCTTATGTTCTTTCACCTGCATGTGTCTACTAAGGGCAGTTTTCGAACAAGACAGCTTCACTTTAAAAACCTTGCAGTAAGGTACGCTATGCTCATTAGTTTCTCGTTTCTCTTGTATCCATTCCTTGAAATTTGCATAGGAAAGCCAAGCATTACAAAATTTCTGTTTGTATGTAGGCTTTTTCTTTTCCGTTGGTTTATTCCGGGCATCTGTTTGCTCATTATCGGTGTTATAAATGCTTTCATCGCTTGTGTCACTTTCACGCTCCATTGCATTCTATTTGTAATTTAATGTTAACTTTTGGCGCCAAATTGCCACACTATTATGTTTCGCGCCAAATTGTCAATGTTGCCCATGTTCCCGGTTATCCATAAAATTAACTTAATATTCATAAGTGTAAGATTGAAATTTAAAGCAGATTTATGACGATTTTCTCAAAAAACTCTAATTTCCACAGAATTTCTACATTTACTTCATTTCCATAAAAAATTCCATTTCATGTTAAAATTTCCATAAGATATAGAAGTTTCCATAGATGTGGAAATGCCGCATTCAATAAATTATATAGTAAAAACAAAAGAAACAAAAAAACTAAGTTTATCCCTTATATTCAATCATGAACTTTATAGATACAATCATACAAAAGTAAATTTCTAGCAAAGCAATATTTTTATTCAAAGAATCATTAGTCAAATCTGCACAAAATAAAAAAATTGTTTTGATATATGAGCAATGACAATAGAAGCTGGAATTAGAAAACTGGAAATGTTTTGTTCAAGAAGCTAATAAACACGCATCATGGATGGCAACAAATTACAGCCGTATAAGCAGTGACCACTGTAAAACCACAGACTACATACCAGGTGACAGTTGTATGAAAGTCGGATAGTGCTATCCACCGGATAGTGATTTTTTCAACCGTTCTAAAAATGCTCGATAAGCGATAAAATATCATTTTTGGAACAAGCAATTATTAAAGAGGATACTCAATTTAAGAATACTGAGATTTAATCAAAGTTATAGCAAACAACGGGCAATTTTAAAGCGATTGAAAAAACCACTATCCGGTGGATAGCGCTATCCGGCTTTCATACAACCAACCCCAGGTAATCTTTCCTTCATCAAGTTGAATATGCTGTTTAAAAAAACACGCTATACCATCAAGACCCAATGCCACACACACAGCTCCATCACTCCTAGATGAATAACCAAGTGGACAGAAAAAAACAAACAAGAGGCCATCTATTTCATGAAGAAAACCTGGTTACCACACCAGCCACAGTTGTCAAACCTCTACCTGAAGGAAAAAAGGATACATTGGAGGAAAAACTGACAAAGAAAATACGTAATTTGCAACGAAAGCTACGCCGATCAAAACAGAAGGCCAAAAACTTGGGTGAAGTGATCAAAATCATGAAAGATACAAATTAGAAAAATACAAATTTGTAATTTCTATATAATTTCAAAGAGATCATCGCAACTTTGCCATGTGGAAGGAGGACACAGACAAAATGAAGGAATTTGCAAACCATTTTTGATAAAAAAATGGTCCACTTTCGTTAAATGCGACCCAGGATTTATAGAAGAAGCATTTACATTGTTATCCAACTAGGTCCAGGTTTCCCCTATTAATAGGGACTGCTGTCTTGTTATCAATGCTATGTTAATATGCAAACAAACATTATAGAACCCCAAGAAGGGCTGGTATTCAGGTTTTGTTGATGTTGCAACATGCTGGCGCGAACTAGTCATAAAATGAGTAATTCCCAGTTGATTTTTACTATGCAATTTTTCACCTGTGCCCCCCGGAACGAGTTTGGGCAAGATTAATTTTGTTCTAACCTGCAATTCCTGTCTGGCAAATGGGCTTGTGTAAAAATGGGTAATATTTAACCAAAAATGGTGGCAACAGGAAGGATCTTTGATTTCCAAGCTTCAATTTGATATGTATTTTTCAACTATGTTTTTGCTTGGAATTGTTTGATATTTATCTATGGTTGGGAGCAAAAATGTGCCTCTTGGTGTTGTGCAAGATAATTCTAGAATTAAACGAGACTTACCTGTAATTGGAAGTTTGATTGGGATTCTACTAGTTATCAGTCCGAAACGAAGGAGTCACATGAGAAGCGCGCTTGTGTTTCGCTGGTATGGTTCATCTTTCGTGTTTTGCAGTTTTTAACTTGAAGAGTTGCAGGAACAACAGAACGAAGAGTCACGGGAGGAGCGGGTAAATTAAACCCAGGGCATGTGACTCCTTCGTTCCGGACTGATGACTAGTAGAATCCCAATCAAACTTCAACTTACAGGTAAGTCTCTTTAATTTTAGAATTCTACTACATTATCAGTTCACGTCACTACGGAGTCACATGAGATTTCAAAGTACTGCAGCTGTGAAATGGAGTGCAAATTCATAGCCCAATGAACAGGAACATAAATATATTTTACACAGTACAAAAGCCTAACACAACTCTAATTAGTTATTTATTTCCCGCTTTACTGTTAATAATCGTGGATCCAAAGTTTTCAGTTTCTATATACTTGTCATAAAACCTTCCAAATGTACAGGAGCTCAACCAAACAGCCGACTGCATTATGTGTGGTAAACTGAGTCCCGCTGCTTTCGCACACAAAGTTGACAGAGCATGAGTGCTGTGGCAACTAAACTCATCTGTATTGATACAAGAATTCCTTAGAGTTGACTTTACCCATCTTGCAATAGTGTCTTTGGTTACTGTTTGATGTGGTTTGTTAAAGCTGATTAACAATTGGGATTCATCTTTTCTCAAGGTCTTCGTACGTCTAATGTATTCTTGGAGGTACTGTATGACACAAAGGCTTTTGTTGTGTGGGTATGACCGTAATTGTAGAGGTGTTTGATGTTTCCCTGCCTTTGTGTGTTTGAGGACTTCCTGAATTGCAGTAACACATTCCTCCCCATGAAACTGGATGAAATTTAGGTTCATTTTATAAATAGTTTGGCATCTTTGTCCGGTTAGCAGACAAAGTAATGTGGCTAAGTTCAAAGTGAGATCTTTTAGGGCAGTCTGCTCTACTGAATCAAAGGTTTTCAAAATAGCTAAGCAGTTTATTTACGTCCCAAATTCGAGAATACTTTGGCAAACAGAGTCTCGACTCAAATACACCTTTTAAGGATCTACAAACAAGAGGGTCTTTCCCAAATGAAATCCCTCTATCTGGTATAATAGTTGCTGAAAGTGCTGACTGGGAAGTGTTTACAGCACTGTATCCCGCTCCCGAATTGAACAGTTCAGTAAGAAATTCAATACCTTTGGCTGTCCCAGGGTTATGAAGCGGTAGTTTCTGTTAACTGCAGAATTTGTTCCATCGTAACAAATATGAGCTGTATTGCTTTGTCGTACCTGTACGCTATGAAGCCAAAATAATGTCTTGTGCAGCATGTGATAAGTTTTGGTATACCTAAATTTTCCCTGATAAGAGGCAGACCATCATTGATAAATTTTTGTACAGAGGATGAGTTTCTTCCAAGTGACTTGGTAGTTGTAATAAGGTCTTTGATGCTTGTAGATGTATTGGCGGCTTTTCCAACATCGCAAGTGCCTTTGGGTACCATGGTTGGGTCGGCCAGTTTGGCAGCACACACACAGCCCTCGCTTTGTCTTCTCTGATTTTCTTCAGCACACTCCCTATAACGCTGAATGAGGGAAAGGCATAATGTTTTGGCACTCTGCCCCGCTGCCTCCCAACCCTGACCGGAGGCATCTGTTGTAATAACAAGGAATGGCATGTCCATTGAGATTGGTTTAAATGATTTTAAGACATTGTGAGACCACCAGGTCAATTCAGAGACAGCTTGATGGGATAATTTCATTTTGGCATCAAAATTACCATTATTAGAAGTTACAGCTGAACTCTTATCTCTTTCGAGATGGCGATAGTAAAGCGGTACCCATACAGTACCCCTGGAAAACTTGAAACTAATTTTCCCAAAATTTGAGCCACTTCTCTTATTTGTAATCTTCTTTGATGATTTTATGATAAATGCTTCACAGTCTACTTTTAGAGCTGTGGCTTTGTCTCGTGTTAAGGTAACAGTCATTAATACAGAATCAATTTCAAATCCCAAAGTCACTAATTTTTGGCAAGGTAGGAAAATAGACTTTTCAGGTAAAAGTCGTCTAGATGACCTGAAATAATATGCCCTTTTGTGTGTAATAAAGCAAATGGAGGTTTAAAGATTTTTTTTAAACTTTCTAGGCCAGCTTGATAGACCATTGGGTAAACAGGTAAATTGAAAAAGTTTACTATTCCATTGGAACTTTAAGTATTTACGATCACTCTTCCTGATAGGTATAGAATAATATGTGTCTTTGAGATCGATATATGCCATGAAACAGTTTCTTTCAACAAGCTTTGTTATGGTAGTTAATGAATCCATTTTAAAATGGAAATATGATACACATTTGTTAAATTCTTTAAGATTTAATATCACTGTATGAGTGCTATCCATATTTGATCTATGAAAAATGTTGGAAATAATTTCATCTGGCTCATGTGCAACTGGTTCAACAATATGTTTAGTAACCATTTTGCTGACCTCATGTTCAATTATCTCCCTTTCTGCACTGGTAAATTTAGTTTGTGCAAAATGATGCTGATGAGGCATTTCTGACAGTTCAATTGTCATGCCCTTTATATCTAATAGGATCTCTCCATTAGTCCAGGTGGAAAAATATTGGATGCATTGGCACAAAATCTGTCCTTTAAAACAGGAACAAACTTTTCCCAATTACTTACCGATGAGTTCATTATTTTGTCCAAGTGTCCAATTATTTCTTCTGTGCTTTCGCACCTTTCTTTCGGAAGTGATGCGGCTTTCCGCCTCGGTAAAAATCCGACCCGGAGCTAGCATTGTAATTTGACCCGCCCTGCCCTTGGCGCCAATTCCGTCTGTCGACATTATTTCTAACCTGATATGTACTTTGCAAACGCTGTGAAGGGCAACAAGCTTTGCTGTTTTTGATTACCTGACCTACATTACTGGTCTTTTGGTGTCTTTTAACCTTTTTGGTAGATCATCCCCAAAAAGAAACTTGCTTTGTTGGCCATGGTCCCCGCAAACGGGGGCATACTCCGGCTTCAAGACCGACTTTATTTTATACCTACGAAGACTTGCTAGCTCATGACAAGCATGGCCAAGAAGAGCTACCGAATCGACTTGTTGAGTCAGTAGTCCCTTTATGTTAAGCTTGTTTGCCCTAGTGTTACTGGACGCTTATGCCGTTTGTATGGAAATAAGGGCTGCTTTCCTTATTGCCTCCTGTATGTGTGAGGTATTCAAATCCGCCCGTTGCTGATAGTATGGCAGTTTCGACCATATTTCTGGGTTAATGGTCAGTGTACACACTGCTGGACAATTGGCGGGTCTTTTGTGTCTTAAGCGTCTGATTGTTGAGGAGGACTGTGTTCGCCCTGCAATTGTTGCCAAATGGCTCCCTTTGAAACAAATTCACATTAAAATTCATGCTTTAGCGTTCGTTGCACTTTAACTTAGAGATTCTACAGCAACTTACAGCAGAGTACCCCTTGATGCAGATTTGATTGAATCATTAGATGTTAAATGCAAACAGTAGTATTTCGATGCCAATTGCTTGTTTTTTTTTAGTAAACCCTTCTGTTTGCTCAATTGGCTTATGCAATTCCTTACCACACCAGACAGCTGTTTCAAAGCATAAGGTTTGGTTTAGGACTGAACACTATGCAAGGGTGTGAAGCCAAGCACATTAAATTGGCAAGATATATTCAAAATACATGCAATATCAAGAAAGACCAAAGATGGTGGACAGTGTTTCGACATGAGTTTATTTCATTGGTTTGGTTGAGGGAGCTCGATCCGCTCAGCATATCCTGTCATCAGAAATGTGAAACCAACTTAAACCAAACATATGTCCCAAAGAGAGTTTCATGTTAAACAGGGGATTACTGCAACTGTGGAAACAAGAAATCAAGAGAACAGAGTAAATGTTCTATCTGTAACAGCATAATTAATGCAGCTAATACAGCAGAGTGCTGTTAACCAAGAAGTTGCCAGTGAGCGAAGAAAAATGTTATAAACTGTTTTTCTCATGTTAAAGATCTGTACATGTTTAGTGGCACCAAAACTGCTCATACCTATGCTTGACAGTATATCAGGGCATTGACAATGATCTTATGTGGAAGCAAAAATATGTACTGCATTAATGCTCAAAACTGATTTAAAATTGCGGGGAAGCTAAAACAGCTAGTTACAATGAAATGAATTTTGTTACATCAATATTTCAAGGTTGTTGGGATACAAACTCAAATTGTATTCATACAATTTCATTGCAATACATCATGGCCCTCCCTCCCCCATTCATTGTTGTCTAAAAGCTTGCAAGTCTACAACACTACAGGCAACATTGAACAAGGGAAGGGAGTACATATCCTTGTTATTGTGGTCAGTATCATATTCTGCACAGTCAGTGTCAAGTATGCTAACATTTTTGACCAGGATTGTCGAAAGGGTTAGTAGCCATTCTAGTTTTCCAGTAGCCATTCTATTTCAAATCAAATAGTGTCCAGGTTATAGATTCACACAAATGAATTAAATGGCAATGCAGTCAGACAGCAAGTTAAATATAAACTAATTCACTTCGCCATTCAGTATAAGTTCAACTTATATAGTTCTACTGTCTACAGTGATATAAAATCTAAAAACAAACAGTGAACACGGTAGATTGTCAAATTCCACTTAGCTACAAGTTTCAATTAGTTCAATGTTGTGGTACCCCAAAAATATTCCAATAGCCCTAGTAGAAGTGCACTGAGATTACCTCTGAGTTTTTATAATACTTTAATTTTAGTGGTTTATCACAACTTCAGACCTTTCCAATGACCCATCTTGTGCGATAGGCAATTTCTTTTAGAACATATCTTCCTTGGGTATTATCAGACATACACCTTTCCTTATATTCGTGATCGAATTATCAACACAGCCAAGTGTTTCTTTGTATGTATGGCCACAACTGTTTCTTTGGATAGTATGCTTGCAAATTATCTCAAATATTTCTCTTAGGATGTCCATAGTAAAAATCACCTCGCCATGGTGCACAAATATTGGCCAAGGATCACAGCTTTTGGCATATTTTAAAATGCATCTTCTCAAGAACATTTCTAACCATACTTCTGCTGGTTACAAGGTGTTAAATACCAGGTAATTTAACCGTAGGTTGCAGGTATTTTGCCTCCAAGACTGCCATGGCTGCTTCTGCTTCACAGTAAAATTGTGAAATGTTTTGATGTGCATCAGTGCTTTTCGTCTGTGAAAAATACTTATGTTTTTACCACACAAATAGTGTTTATTTCTTTTGTTGGCAGATTATCTGTAAACAGATTACTGACACTGACATTCACCATGTTTAATAATAAAATAACCTTGCCACTGATCTCTGTGAACTGGAATGCCGAATGACACATTTTCCGGGGGAATGGCACCAGCGTGCAATGATACTCCAAATTTACAGTGTGACAAACTGCTATCAGAGGCATTGGTATTTCTCCTGGTTGGAACAAGAAGCTATTGGAAATGCCCAATCAGATAAATAAATAGCCATTTAACAGAGAGAAAAAGTACAAAAACTGTATTTTCCCCAACCAACCCTTTCAAGTATCTGTTAGTCGAGAAATGATAAAAGACTAAATGCAAATACTTTAGGAGGGGCGTGGGTCGGGAAGGGCTATTTGAGTTTGCTTTCTTAGTTAAAACACTGTCTAAAGAATGTTGAGTTGCCTAACAATTGGGTTGATTTAGTTGGAGATGGTGGATCTGGGGTTGGGTGAAACTGACAAATTCTATATTTTGGAGCTGTTGAGTGTGAGATTGAGTAGATTGAGAAGGCTTGGTAGGTCGCAGTTGTTGAGTACTAGGTAGAGTGCACTGGGAAAACTGGGTAGGTTGGAGTTGCTGAGTGCAGGCTGGAAGTGCGAGTTGAAATATTAACCATATTTTGCGAGATGAACCTATGAGAGGCAACAGTTTTTCCAACAGATGGTGTTTGGTTTGTCCTTCCCTTGCCATTTTTAGTGCAAAGTTTCTTTGAAACTTTGCAGTATTGTGATGAGTGGCGAAAATTCAAACGAGTCATGCAGTCAGTCAGTCATAGTGTAAACTTTACGGGGGGTGGGTTGATTTATGCATATAGTACCTTTTTGTATATGATGGGTGATTTAGAGTTTTTGAATCAGTTTAACTTTGATGCTCTACATCTCTTTTTCTAAGTTCACCAAAATACTGAGGAATTTTGACCGTTACTGTAAATTTTAAAGCATTGCTTTAATGCTTTTCCGTGGTTTGGGTTTTGTTTCAAAGGGATTTGTGCAGATTTACCCCCCGGAACACCCGATTTTTTTTATACGTCGCAACTGCGCATGTGCCGTTGGGCCTTGGACATTGTTCACGATGAGAGAGAACCAGGAGCGACGAGCATTGCTTCAAAACATTCCGGGCGTAAAAATCGAGCAATTCTTTAAGAATCTATGCAATGTATCAACTTATGTTATGAATTACGAGCATTCAATTTATCACAAATATAATTTGGAAGGTTTATTCCATAAATAGAGCTAAGAGGTTACGAAGAAACGACGCTGTGTTGTTTATGTATTGATAGATCTCTAACACGAATATATATTATATCGACAGCAAGTCGATACCTGGTATTCTGCATACAGTACTGACATAAATGATAATATACAAAACGGACATTTTGTGCAGTAATCAAATCATTTTGGCGGTATACAGTACTGATTATAATTATATTGCTTTGTGTCGATTTATGCGTCTAAGTCTTCACATCATAGACATAAGTCATAATATGCACGCAGTTTATTCGTTTGAAATGACGGATAAGTTGTTCAGTCATACATGTAGTCACACGAACACGAGAGACATGGTGTTTTTTGCTGAACTTTGTAATACTAAATGCTGACTAAACTGAGAAAATCGCGCCCGCTCAGTTGCATAAGACACTAAAATTATAATTTATAATTCGGCGCAATCCTCGAAACAATCTGTGCAAAATATAAATGCGTGTCGTCCACTATACGAGCATTTAATTAAGTACAGATATAATTTGGGTCTTAAATTCAATATGCTGGGAGAAATGACGCTGTGTTGTTTACGTATCTTTTACCTAAGAATATGATATAACGATGATTGATATTATGGTCAAAACTAATTTACACTATGTAACCCAGACAAACAGGCGCGAGTCCAAGACGCCTGATTTGGCGTTAACTCCAGCGGGCCGCGCATGTGTCATCTTCAATATAATAGTAAAGCTTCCGAACATAAACACTACAGTTCAATCATTTAGAAGCCTTGCGAACGAAAATGTTGTTCAGTATTCAAAGAGCGCACCGTGTCGTTCAAAGTATAGAAGTGTTGTGATTTGTGAACCTAAGTGTTGTTCGACATTCAGAAACACATCGTACTTTAAATGTTCAAAAATGTGAATTATTATCTTATATAATACAAAACAACAACATTGCCTATAAAATTTTAATTTCGCCGAGGAAATTTGAATTGTCGCCGAGTTTTATGTGTCGCAACGTTAACACAAAGATAATGACAGTGTAAAAGCAATCTGCAATTTTATTTTTCAGTTTCGGCAAAGAGAACAAAATATCAATAAAATAAAAAAACAATACGAATACTGCATGTCAATGGCATGGTGCAATTATTCCACAAACTTAATTTTGGAAACAAATAAAAAACTTTCGATGCTATGTCTTGCACCATTTTCAAGTAATTATGATAAATCTACATGATTGCGTTAGCTTTGTAATTTAAATTACAAAGCTAACGCAATCATGTATATTGAAAATAATGCAATAGCATCGAAACGTCATAAAATCAAATTTATATCGCTTTTATTTGTTTCCAAAATATGCCCTAAAAGTTTATTACTTAATACTTAATTACCCCAAATTGGCCAAAATATCAATATAACAGTCAAACCAGGTGTTCCGTTGCAAGCAATATTCCTTTGACTTGTTGCTATATTGCCACATAATTCTATATTTATAATGTTTCTACAAAGGAATATCATGCAATGTTTCCCATCAATAGAGCGTTCTAATAATATCTGTGTGCAAAGTCTAGAAACGCATAACGGTAGATTTCCGCCATTTTAACATTCCTTGCATTCGACAGCTAATTCAGTGACCACCATAGTGGAGGTATTGTATTTGATGCACAAATTTTCAAAATTTAGAAGTATATGCGCGATTTTTTCGTTATCAAATTCCGAAAGATCGCCTTCTACAACGCTTGGCAATGTACTCTGAAAAATTGTCAAATTCAGTTCATCAGTTCCACATTTGACAGCAACGTTCGCACAAATTTGCTTGTTGCAGTCTCGTATCCTCATGGTCGAACCACACCTGTCACAAGAAACAAATTTACAGTCGGTAGATTGTGACACTTTTCTTGAACAGGCGAAGCATCTTATCGACGACTCAACTTTCTGTACGAACAATATATTCAGGACCGTAATACTTCTAACCAAATCAGTTTGGATATCTTGCTGTTGGACAGTAATTGGTTCAAAGCTGTCGTCGTTTAACGGTGTGATAGTGGAATTTATGGTCGTGCTAATTTTCTTTTTACCATTCCAAATTCGAAGGCGAAGATCCTGAAGTAGATACATTTTCTCAGTTTCGATCATAGAAATATGTTGTTCCCAAATATCAGCAGTAATTGATGCCATTTCATCAGCCAATGTTGCCTGCGCCAGTTTTAATTTCTTTTGGCCACCCACCTCGGTTGCTTCAGACAGATGAACTACTTTAGCACGTATAGAAACCGTATCCCACTCTTCACCTGATTCTAACACTTCCTTGATTTGGGAGATTTTGAAATCCAACGGCTTATATTGAAAAGAATATTCACTTTGGTTAGCGATGGATACTCTTGTCATGTCGTTATAATCAATTTTTGTCTGTCAGAAGTTTTCGTAAATCTTCGTATTTTGACTGGCGTATGGCTAGTGATGCTGTCGGAAAGCAAAGGTCTTTTGCTTTTGGAGTAGATGTTAGGCTCATCCGTAATGTACAATTAGTTAATTAATCTATGACGTAGTTTTGAACTGACAACTGACAGGTTGAAGTACTGTTGAGATATCATATATCATGGGAGTCTGTAGTATTATTGTTGTAGTTTTGAAGTCAGATATATACAGGGGAAAAGGGTGTATAATCACCAGTATTAATAAAGAGTTTCGGAGTACAACGTGTAGTTTTGGAGTATATACATATATCAGGACCTGTACCAACGAGGCTAACATTTGGCGACCCCGCCAGGATAAGGTTATTTAGACAATTTATTATCGAAACGAAGCGAGACAGCGAGTCAAGGACGCGCAACTTATTCGAGGTGAGATCGTTTTAATTTGCTTGTTAAAGGAAAACATGTTGGTAGAAAAAGTTGACGCTTCGTGCGTTTATTCGTGAAAGAGACTGCATGAATCGGGAATTCGCTTTAAAGAACGATAACATTGCTATTAGACAATCGAACAGTGTTTGGATCAATTTGATGCTAGTATTAATATACTATCATACTATAGTCTGTATGATTGAATTTGCGAAATCTCGCGTTAATTGTTAAAACGGTAAAACGTAGACATTTTAAGTATTAAACAACATGACTACGGAAGAGCTCGAAGAGTTACAGTTTGAGCTAGAGTCCCTATTATACACTAAAAACCAGGGTGAATTAAAAGAATTCGCGGGTTGGATTAAATTAGACGTTGGACTCGAGGGTAAAAGCAAAATAGCCGCAACGAAGCTTATTCAAAAAGCGATTGAGCAAAGTCTAAATGCAGAGGGAGAATTGGCACAGAAAATCGAGTGGGTTCAAAACGCTATTAAGTCTTTGAAACCTGAATCGCAGAAAAATAAACCCGACGATGCGCTAAGCGAATTAAAGAAACAAATTGATGAGCTAAAACAAAAACAACAAGCGGAAATGGACAACATGTTGTCTAAACTAGAGACAAAATCGAAAGATAACGCAGATAAACCAGAAAGCCCTAGAGAAACAAAACTTTCTGCCAGCGAGTCAATTTTGCGTCGCGAATTTAAGATTTCAGGACAAATTGGCGAGCCAGGTCAAACGGACAAATTAACATTTGTGTCACTCACTCATCAAATCGATTCCGGATTAAAGCGCAAGTATAAGGAATGCGAAATTGTCGACGCTGTAATTCGCGCTATTTCCTTGCACAGCAGCCTACGTAGTTACGTAGAAACATTGAATGATTTGTCCCTCCCCAAGCTAAGAAAGATCCTTCGCGTGCATTATCGAGAGAAATCTGCATCGGAACTGTACCAACAGCTGGCTACGATCTTTCAACACCCGAAAGAGACAGCACAGCAATTTCTCCTTCGCGCGCTCGACTTGCGTAACAAAGTAGGTTTCGCAAGCAAAGAATCAGACTGCGAAGTCCACTACGATGAACCTCTAATCGAAAAGACGTTCATGAAATCGTTTGAGACCGGTCTTCGAGACGATATTCTCGCGGCGAATTTGCGGCCCATTCTTCGATCAACGCCATTGACAGACGAAGATTTAATGAGACACGTCAACGAGTTGGCGTCCCATCAAGCGGAAAGACAAAACAAGCTCGCATCTGAAAGAAGGCTTGCCAACATTAACTCGTGCGAAATTGACGAGTCGAAGAAATCTGTTGACAGCAACCAACAAATCCTGGCAGAAATTCGCGAAATGAGGACGGAAGTTGAAAACCTGAAACGACAACAAGCCACTCGAGGTGATTATGTGTCGAATGACGATCGGAACGAGTCGTATCACGATCGGGGACCACCAAAGATCACGCGGTTCCGTGGACGAGGGTGTCAAGCCTGCAAAAAACGTAAAATTGGCGCCACCTGCAGACACTGTTTTGCATGCGGAGAGTTGGGACACATCGCGTCTGAGTGTGAAAAGAATATGCCTCGACAGAATCAGGGAAACGGAAGACGGCTACCCCGAACGTGGGACAGGGATTAGCCGAAGAAAAGAAAGGGTCCCATCAGTGCAACGGCTGCAATCAAGTGTTGGAAAAGACTTTTTGGCGTTGTGAATGTTGTAAACTTGTAAACTACTGTGGTACGAAATGCCAGCGGAAACATTGGTCACAGCATAGAATATTATGTAATGCCATCAAGCAGCACATCCAAAACAGGAAACAGACGACGGAAGACGGGTATTTTCGTCAGCCATCTAACACCAGAACAACACCGAAAGGTAGTTAGCCTGGTAGGTAGGAGATGTTCAATCAAAGCGAAGCTTAACGGGAAAAAAGCAGAAATTCTGTGGGACACCGGGGCCCAAGTCTCTATCGTTTCGGCCAGCTTCATAAAAAGGAACTTTCCTACCATGTTGGTTAGAGATGTTAGTGAGTTACTGGATGGTGATCTTACCTTGACTGCAGCCAATGGTAGTAATATACCGTACAAAGGATGGGTTGAACTGGATCTCCAAATCGGAGATTCTGAGTATGTACTTTCTGTTCCATTTTTAGTAGCAAGCGAGGAAATGGAACTTCCATTGATCGGTTTCAATGCAATAGAACATTTGATCAAAGTCAATAAGCTACAAGGTAGCGATATGGCAAATGCTTTAGTTGGCGTGAATGTTTGTAATGCGACGGCTCTTGTTGATTTCGTAAACAGAGTAAATCACGATGAACTATGCTTCGTAAAGACCTGCAAAAAAGATGAGGTCATACCACAGGGAAAATGTTTGAAAGTGAGCTGCAGAGTGAACACTGGTCCGCTAGATAAACCCACACCAGTTTTGTTCGAAGCCGATGAGAGCGGTCAGTGGCCATCTGGTCTCCAAGTTTCCGACACATTATTGACAGCAAAGGCTGGGAAATCTAGCCGTGTGGAAGTAGAAGTGAAGAATACCACCAAACATGATATAGTATTACGGAACAGGACGGTTCTAGGACGCCTACAACTTATTCAATCAGTTACCCCAGTCGAGGTGAAATTAAAGACAGACACAGTTGAAAAGTCATCTCCAAAATTAAAGGAAGAAACCAAAATCCCTAACGACAAGGGTGAGCAAACAACGAACTTGCCAAAACACTTGGGCGATGTGGATTTGCGAGATTTAAACGGTGAACAAAAGAAAGCTGCGACACAGCTGCTTATGGAAGAGGCTGGTGCGTTTGCTGTAGATGATGATGACGTTGGGTGCATCACAGAGCTTCAAATGGAAATCAAACTAACCGATACCACACCTGTTCAGAAGAATTATGTCGCCGTGCCACGACCACTATATCCGGAGGTGAAAGCATATATCGAAGACTTGTTGAATAAACACTTTATTCGCAGATCGACTTCATCTTATAGCTCGCCTGTGGTTTGTGTCAGAAAGAAGGATCAGAGCCTACGCCTGTGTGTCGACTACCGTGAGTTGAACAAGAAAAGCCAAGTAGACCGTCATCCAATACCGAGGATCCAGGAAACCCTTGACAATCTCGGCGGAAGCTCGTGGTTTTCAGTACTTGATCAGGGTAAAGCCTACCATCAAGGGTTCCTTAAAGTCGAAAGTCAACCTCTTACTGCCTTTATAACGCCATGGGGGCTGTACGAATGGGTTCGGATCCCATTCGGACTATGCAATGCACCAGCATCCTTCCAACGTTTCATGGAAACATGTTTGGGAGATCTACGAGATGACATATGCGTGCCATACCTGGATGATATCATCGTGTTCAGCAAATCCTTTGACGAACACATTGAACATCTCCGGAAAGTGCTCCAACGCTCAAAACACACGGTGTCAAGCTAAAACCCAGAAAATGTACCATGTTTAAACGTGAGGTCTTGTTCCTTGGAAGAGTCGTGTCTGAAGAAGGATATAAGTTGGATCCATTGCTCCAATCCTTCGCATGAAAGAAACTCCACCAAAGACTGTAAACGAAGTCCGCAAACTAATGGGATTCCTAAACTATTATCGTCGGTACATTGAGAACTTTTCAAGAATCGCCAAACCGATATACGACCTCGTCAAGCTGGTTGACCATGATGAAACTGACGTTAATCTCAAGCGGAAATATCGCAATCAGCCACCCCCAAACCAACAAATCACTTGGACGGTATCCCATCAATCGGCCTTGGAGAGACTCATTCAATGTCTTGTGAGCGTTCCAGTAATGGCTTATCCAGAACCTAATAGTCCATTCGTGTTGCACACTGACGCATCCGAAAGCGGTCTAGGCGCTGTTCTATACCAACAACAGAATGATATTCTACGTGTCATCGCTTACGGTTCGCGCACGTTAACGACAGCTGAGAAAAACTACCATCTTCATTCCGGCAAACTGGAGTTCCTCGCACTAAAATGGGCAATTTGTGAACAATTCAAAGATTACCTCTATTACGCACCAAGTTTTGTTGTATTCACCGATAACAACCCATTGACGTATGTATTGTCGAGCGCGAAATTGAACGCAACAGGTCTTCGGTGGGTCGGAGAGCTAGCAGACTTCAACTTTACAATTCGCTATCGACCTGGGAAAGCAAACGCTGACGCCGACACATTATCTCGAGCGCCAAAAGACATGGAGAACTACATGAAAGTATGTACTAAGGAGACAACACAAGACGAGTTACGGACAATAGTCCAAACAGTAAAACTCCAAGAGCAGGGAAAGATAAATTGGGTATCTTCATTGATCGACGACCCAAGCATCCTAGAAGTCGACGCATCAAAAACCCGAAAGAGCAACGAATCAACATTGGGGGCGGACGACATAAGACAAGCCCAAATCGAAGATAGTGTTATTGGTAAAGTGTACTCCTTTATTAAAGCAGGTAAGCGTCCAACGACAAATGAGCGAGCCCGTGAATCAACAGAGACACAATCGCTTCTACATGAATGGCAGAGACTGTCAATTGGTTCTGACGGAGTGTTACGGCGGAAGAGAGGAACACACGATCAAATAGTTCTACCCAGAAAGTACCACGCAATGGTACTAAGAGAACTCCACAACAACATGGGTCATCTTGGTTCTGATCGTGTTCTACATCTAGCCAGAGATCGATTCTACTGGCCTCGCATGCAACGAGACATTGAACATTACGTGAAGAAAGTGTGTCGCTGCGTGAAACAAAAACCTCCACGGCTGAAAATACGAGCTCCACTACAACCGATTATAACTTCGTCGCCATTCGAGCTGGTGTCAATCGATTTTGTTCATCTGGAGAAGTCGAGTGGTGGGTTTGAGTACATCTTAGGTGATCGTTGATCACTTTACGCGATACGCTCAAGCTTACGCTACTCGAAACAAAGCTGGAAAAACCGTTGCAGAGAAGCTTTACAACGATTTCGTGTTACGCTTTGGGTTTCCCGCCAAATTCCATCACGACCAGGGCGGGGAATTCGAGAACCAACTTCTCGGAAGGCTGGAACAACTTTGTGGTGTGAAGCATTCCCGAACCACCCCTTACCCCGCAGGGCAACGGCCAAGTGGAAAGATTCAATAGGACGTTGTTGGATATGCTCAGAACACTTCCTGAAAATCAAAAGTCACGCTGGAAAGATCATGTCAACAAAGTTGTACATGCATACAATTGTACACGGAACGACACAACCGGTATTCACCATTCTTTCTCCTCTTTGGACGTCATCCCCGACTACCAATTGACCTTCTACTAGATCCCGACCTAGTAACCACCAGTAAGACTTATCCCCAGTACGTGTCAGAGTGGAGAACGCTATGCATGAGGCATATCGGCTGGCTGGACGAAAGGCGAAAGAAAAAGGTGAGAAAGCGAAGAAACACTACGATCGTTGGGTACGGAGTTCAGTGCTACAGCCTGGCGATAGAGTATTGGTACGGAACTTGAGTGAACGGGGCGGTCCTGGGAAGCTGAGATCATACTGGGAAAAGGACGTTCACGTTGTTGTGCGAAGGAAGAGTACAGAAAGCCCAGTTTACGAGGTTAAACCTGAAGGTACTGGAACGAAGAGAAGAACATTGCATAGAAATCTTCTCCTTCCGTGTGATTTCTTGCCAATGGACAACCAAACGACCGGTGAAGCTCCATTACCACGCCCAAGTAAAAGACGGCGACCGGAACTCGTTAATACGAGAGCAAACAGTAGAAACAGTAGCGAGTTCTCGAGTGATGACGAAGTCGAAGTCGTAGTAAATGTCAATCCAGAGATACAGGCCCTAACCCTCCAGTCGAGAACGAGAACGCAGTCGAGACGAGAACGCAGTCGAGAACGAGAACGCAGTCGAGAACGAGAACGCAGTCGAGAACGAGAACGCAGTCGAGAACGAGAACGCTGTTGAGAACGAGAACGCAGTCGAGAACGAAGACGAAAACGCAGTCGAGATTGAGAATAGGAACGCATTCGAGGACGAGAACGCAGTCGCGACGGAGGTTGTACCAGACGTACCAGAACAGAATGAACAACTAAGAGCAAGAAGATCAAGACCCACCTGACCGCTTGACATATTACGGCCCTGGCCAGGTCGAACCAGCAAATGTATTCTACATGACAGCAACAACCCACCACCACCTCCAGTTATGTGGCCACCTCCCATAACGTTTCCAGTGAATAGACCCTTTCCCTTGTACACCCACCACCTGTGTATTGGCCACCCTTCGTGGACAACCCACCTTATCCATTTCCCCATTCAAACATACCCTTTCCACCAGCCAACCACCAGCAACCAGTGTATGGACAGCCAGCGATGCCGTATCAAGCAAACTGGAATTTCAATTATTAGATAACCTTTACTATTTTTTATATAGAAAAAACGCTCCAAACTTTACAAAATTATTTAGGATGTACAACATCCAGAAGCTATCGAGCAAGATAAGTAGACGTTTACACCACGGTGATACGAGCTGCAGCGTATTATTTTGGTTACGAAGTTAGCAAAGTAGATATTTGATAAGTAGGATCCTGGAAAATACTTAGTAGGGCTGTGATAGATTCATGAGAAACACACGTTTCTGGACTAACAAAGTAACACATAGTACTGTAATTAGAGTAGGAGCATGTTGAAAAATCCCAAGTGTCACGGGACGACACTTATTTCAAGAGGGGGAATATGTTAGGCTCATCCGTAATGTACAATTAGTTAATTAATCTATGACGTAGTTTTGAACTGACAACTGACAGGTTGAAGTACTGTTGAGATATCATATATCATGGGAGTCTGTAGTATTATTGTTGTAGTTTTGAAGTCAGATATATACAGGGGAAAAGGGTGTATAATCACCAGTATTAATAAAGAGTTTCGGAGTACAACGTGTAGTTTTGGAGTATATACATATATCAGGACCTGTACCAACGAGGCTAACATTGACAATAGTGTCAATCCTTTCGTTTTCGGTCTGCAGCGTAAGAGTAGCGTAGTCTAGAGTGTTTTTCTTGTTTCGCTTTTGAGGAGAAAGCTTATGTACATATCCAATGATTGAATCATCCTCACTCTTTGACGCCCAACTCTTCAGCGAAGTGCCTGGCGATTCATGCTCAACACCGCTTCGATCAGTTTCTGTGCCAATTGGAGCGCTTTGTTTTACGCCTTTCGTTACTTTTGAGAATTTTTCGTGACATTTCGTTAGTTTCTTCCTTGAAGACATTCTTCTCTCTCACTCTAGTCGCTATTAAATTTAGTAAATGTACATGTGACTATCGTACCGTATCGAAAAACATGTGATTCAAATGTAATATTTATTGGCTATTTTGTAAATGTACATGTGACTATCACGCATGTCAAAGTAACAAAATCCTGACCAGCGCGCGTGAGCAACACGCTGCTCATAAAAAATTTGATTCCCTTGCGTATAAATTTATTAAACATTTATTATGCGACGGCAGCATCCACCGCCGCTCATACATCGAAAATAGCAGAGTCTGTAAAAGTGTAAACAAGGTTGTGTAGAATGGAATTTACAAGGAAGAATTGTTTACAAGGCAAAACTCATATTAGGAAACTCTTGACTCGTCAGAGCTTTTTATTAAAACGAGGAAGACGAGAAGATAGCCAACGTGTTATCGCCAATCGCTTGACTTGCCAGCGAGCCTCATGTAATCGAGGAAAAAGGCAAGCAGATAGCCAACGTGTTATCGTCAATCGCTTGACTTGCCAGCGAGCTTTAAGCAATGGAAGAAGAAGGCAAGGAGGTAGCCAATGTGTTACCGTCACAAACCCTGTTCACGGGTCTAGCACAACGGTGCAAAATAGTGTTCATTGCAAAGAGGAATCTATGACTATGGGATCTTATGAGAAACTATGTCAATCAAAGCTTATTAAACCTGCTATAAACACTGCTATACAATTTGTAATACAATTGAAACCTAAAATGACATTGAATGACAATATGAAAATGGTTAATGTAACACAACATGATCTTGCGAATTTAAAGTCAAAGGTCAATGAGACTTGTTCTAAAACATGTCAATATCTTAGTACAGAAACAAAGAACGGTAACTATACTGCATTACCAAAATGTGACAATTTAAATGGAAATATAGTACAAGAAGCATTATGCATGCCAGATACTCGTCGTCCATGGAATAAATTTGATCGAAGCAGATCGCGAAATAAACAATTAAAACATGTTAAAAGGCGAGATAGAGAGCCGTCTAGAATTAATGTTGGAAAGTTGGTCCATTTAATGTACAAAAATAGAAAATGTAGGCGTATAATAAAACGGTTTATTAAGCAGTCTATTCCTGAATCATCCGGCTTTCACAAATTGCTTTTAACTAGGTACCGGGAAAATGTTATTCAGCAGCAAACAAATGCGTATATGTGGAAATATAGAAACTATAGAAGGCGGTTTCTTGCAAAGTTTATTAAGAAAGTACAGAGAATTGCACATAAACATATCTTAACGGACAACATGCCAAGTCGGATACATATAAATACTAGAAACCAGACGAGAACGAAGAAACACAAATCGTTTAGTACGCCCAACAGCGCTAGACATATCAAATTTATACACACTACTAAATAGAATATGCAAAGAGTAAAAACATCTGCCAGAAATATCTTATTTTTGTCTGGTGATGTAGAGTTAAACCCAGGTCCTGAAAATATATCAAATATATCAGTATTGACCACAAGACTAGCTCGAATAGGACGAAAACCAGTGAACATTGTCGGCGATGGTAACTGTTTTTTTCGTAGTATAAGTCATCAGCTTTATGGAACAGAGACTCGTCATGCCCAAATAAGAGCTAATGCAATCCAACATTTAATTCTTTGCCCAGAATATTTCATAGAGTCTAATACTGAACAATCATGGTCCCAATATTTACAAAACATGTCAAAGCTAGGGTCATGGGCCGACCATATTATCATACAAGCCGTTGCAAATATAAATAATTTAAGAATTCACATCACAGAAAGTTCCCAAAATTTCAATGAAACTACAATTGTGACTTCTATTTATGCTCAGTCTGTAGCAAATGTAAAAGAAATTTACATTGGACATCTTGAGGAACTACATTATGTTTCTACCACGCTAATTAATCAATTTCGTGGACAAATAGAAAATCAGATAGGAGCTAGTAAAACAAAATTACAAAATTCTGTATCAGATAGTAATAAGATTATCTCAGAAAATCTCGTTTATGCGAAAACTATTCAAAAAAGGAGAAAATACATGAAAGAATATATGAAAAATAGAAGGATGAATAATGAATTCAAAAAGAAAGAAAGTGAGAGAAAAAAATCGTATAATAACAAGTACAAAAATTCCAATGATGATAAAGTTAGGGACTCCTGGCAAAAAGCCACCGCAACTTATAGACAAACAAATCCTGAGAAAGTAAAAGAAAGTTTTAAGATTGCCACTGCAACATACAGACAATCAAATCCTGAGAAAGTGAAACAGAGTTCTAAGAGAGCCACTGCAGCATATAGAGAAACGAATCCGGAGAAAGTAAAGCAGACTTTTAAAGCAGCCAAAACAGCATACAGACAATTAAATCCCAAAAAAGTCAAAGAAAAAAATAAAACAGCTACTGGAAAATACAGAAAATTAAATCATACAAAATTTGCAGAATCATCCAAATTGTCAAATGTTTTGTATAAGCACAACCATTCTCAAAAAGTAAAGGATACTCAGAAAAGGCAATACATGAAAAGAAAGTTAGACTATATTGAAAATGGCTGTAAGATGAGAAAATACAATAAAATAAAAGATTTGAATGACAATTTACATGAAGCTTATCAGATAACTGGTAAGACCAATGACTATAGACAACAAATTAACATAACAAAGGCACTTGAGTTATTTCATAAAAAAATTGGTAAAATTCCAGGTTGTGCAAAAGCAAAAAAATGACTTTCCCAGAAAAGCCTGAGGTCTTAAAAAACTTAACAAATCTTGAAGAAAGATTAATTTCTCCAAGAATACCTTTTATGCAGGTGCGGGAATTGCCTAGTGGAGGTCAATTAAGTATTCATGGTAATGTAGTTAATGTTCCTGCCGATGTTAACACAACCGTTAGTGTTTTACCAAGACCATTGAACGAGTCACAAACTATTCCAATTAAATTAAAACGTCGTCTCGGTTATAAACACCATTATCAATTTCCATCTTTAAAGCGAGAGCACATGCATTATGTTGCACTTAGCAGACTTAGAAACATTTCGGGATTACATATTCTTAATTTGAACGAAAAGAAAATAGCAGTGAGCAAGAAAGTACAAGAAGAAATGACAAGACTAAGACAAAATTGTGTACTTAAAAGTCATCTTCAATTTCTCTATAAAGATAGAACTGAGACATTTAAAGTATTATTCCAAAATATAAGATCATTACATCTTCACGTTGCTGACGTTGCTCGTGATTATAATGTACAAGCAGCAGATATAAATATGTTTGTGGAAACTGCTCTATGTAATAATGACGACAGTGAATTATATCAGATCCAAGGCTTTCAACTATTCAGAAATGACTTCATCCCTGATGGTGCTAGAACACCTTATGGAACTGCTGTAATCATGTAGAAATGACATTACTTAAAGTAAACCAACCAGTAAATAATTTACATATTGTTGGAATTTATCGCTCTAAATCAAAAGTAAAAATTTCAAGGTTCATTGATGCTTTAAAACATTTACACTCTACGTATATAAATGATCCAAATACTCCTGCTATCATTCTTGGTAATTTTAATGTCAATCTTCTTGAAAATGCATCCGACAAAAATACACTTACTAAGTATTTAATCGAAGAAAAGCAATATGTGCAACTTATTAACCAAGTAACAACAGACTATAAAACACAAATTGATCACATATACACTAATATTCCTGAAAGAGTAAACAATAGTGGAGTTTTAGAATCGTACTTTAGCGACCATAAGCCTATTTTCCTCTCACTAATTGGATATTTAAGTTACTACAATAAATATCAATCGTTAATATATAAAAAACTATACAAAATTTCAGTTCACAATAGTAATATAGTCAAAATCTATAAAAAAGTTATTCTTCACAGCAAACGTAGAATGTCCAGAATGCATGACTCAAAAACCAAAAAAGTTATTCTTCAAAGCAAAGTAAAAAGGTCCAGAACACTCGATACACTGACTAAAAGATCCTGGCCCTTCTCTCTAATTAGAAGGTCTATGTCCCTACGTACTCGGGACAGAAAAAGACTTCCCCATGGTGACCTCAAGCCTTTGACTACGTAAGTTTTTTTAAATGTCATTTTGTGATTGTCATTATGTGTATTCTTATATTCTCTTTTCATTATTTCAGTAACATGATCATCAATCGTACTCAGTAAAGATATTTGCCTAAGATAATGAAAGCAATAACTAAGGTATTGGGACGTATTATTACGTAAAGTTTGTGATCAAATCTAATTATTTAAAAAAATATTCTTTTAGCTGTTCAAACTCATGTATTGCGTTGAAGTAACTCCTTATTTTCTATTGCAGACAAAATCACACAAATCCAAGAACAAAACTACAATATTGTAAACGGTCAGGTATTCTCATACATGAAAACTACCGAACTGCAATCAAGTTCAATCATAAAGAGCGAATTCCAGACAGAGTGAAAGATAACAAGAACACACAGGTTCAACATAAAAGCTACGAGGAATTAATGCAGACACAAGAAGAATCTTATTCAAAAGTGGACTGTCAATTTCTAGAAACGGATTTTTCAGTTGAAAGCTGACGTCAGTGTTCTATCTCAAACGAAGAAAAATGTGGTGAAAGTAAATAACTACGATTTATCTACCAATCAATCTAAAAACGCATGCATGTCGAATACTAATGGAAACAAAATATCACCGAACGTATACAACAGTCAATGTGCTGCAAAACTTATATCATTTCCATGCAATGATACATTATGCAATGATATACATGATCGTTCATTTCTGAATATACTGAAATATGGTGTATAACACGTCCATTAATGACCATGCAGTGCAAGAAACAACTGATGGTAAATCGATTAATAGTACCACATTGTAACAAGGTGTGGAACTCGACGAATGGTTAGTTTCACAAACAGTTATAATTTTAAAGCTTCCAACATAATTATATCAAATACGCATCATTATACCGTTAGAGGAGACACCACCAAATCTCGTACTTCAAACGAATAGTCTCTCACTATATGTAATTCCATGTGTACCTTGATTTCTTTATAGCAAAAAGTGTGAAATAAAATAGATAAATATTATACCACAGATGAACTCTTATCACAAAGACTAAATGGGGAAATAAACAATTCAAAAAGCCTTATCGTACTTCTCTGATCGTAATTTGTGAGACTGATTCCAAACCAAGTCATAGTATCGTCATATTTCCGTTCAATCTTTTCTTTCAAAGCAACTAATTAGGGAACCATAACGGATGCTTTTTAATAAAATACGGCGTTCTTCTCAGCATATTCAGATGCAAAACGGTTTGCAACAAGAATAATTTTTACGTGAGAGCACCTAGCGTTTGGAACATTCTCCCAAGCGATATTCGTGACACTTCAAGATCATTAGCATACTTCAAAAACTCTTTAATGAAGTATTATTTGAACCTTCTCGAATATGTTTACGATTCGGACAATCCAAAAACATTCAAATCAGTGTGCGTTAAGTGCCACACAACTCGGCCTCTTCTAAGTCTATCAGAGAGGTCATGCTGTTGATAATCAATGCAAGAATTTCGTTTTAAGCTCGTTCGTAATGTTAAATATTTCAGTTATTCTTGTTTTACAATTGTGACTTTGTGTATGGGACCCCGTTATTGGAGATTACCTCTGTGGTCAGTCTTTGCTAGTGTTGTATGTAAATGTGTCTGTACTAAATTTGTCTGTCATGTTTGGCGAATCTTGTAAAAATAAAAAAAATTAAAAAAAATAAAAAAATAAAAATAAAATAAAAATAAAAAAACTTTGCACTATCCTTGGATCCCTAGTTGGATGTAGGTTTTCACCTGTGTTCTGGGGCATATTCACATTTATTAACACAGTCAGGTTTGGGGTTGTCCTCTATCAGTTTTTAAACCACTGAAGAAATTCCTTTATAATGCCATTTATTTCAATATTTCATATTACTTTGTTATGAAACTATTAACATTATTCCCACAAATATTAGCAACTACTATTATTTGATCATTACAGGGCTACATATGCTGGTAAATTACAGCAGTTGGTGCATGACTGCTTGTTGGACAAACTGTTCATATCATATCCAAATTAATAAAAACTAACATGTAGGCTACCTATACACTAATATGCATATAAACTATGTTTGAAATAATTCAGTGCATTTACAACATTTTAATTTCAATTTTTTTGAAAACCTAATTAATATAAAACAAAGTATATCCTATATAAACATAATAGGGGAAATATTCCTCATGACCCGTGATTTGAAATGAATTGATTTGATATGAGTTTATTCAAATTATATTCGTCTACCCTCATAGAACAAAGGCAAGCAATATCAGTAACAATAAGATTTATGTATAAACCAAACTTGATTAGGTTCGCGTAGTTGGAATTACAACCAAGTTTAATGGCTTATAAAAAATGCAATGCAAGGCCTGTAACTAATGTAAGAGCAGTTTTCGAAATTTTACAAGTTTAAAAACAAGGTCAGGAAGGGTTTTTACGGAACACCGCCCCGTTTGTTTACAAGGGATGAAATTATAAAAAGTTATAACTCTGTAGTTTTTTATTGATTTTCATATGGTATAATAATATGCTTTGGTGGACAATAAATCAAAAACCAATTGCTTTTTGTTGGGATAAATTGGAGGAAATAATTTGTATATTAGTGTAGGTCTGTTGACAAATTTTCATATTAAAAGCCGTTATAATGTGTCTTCAGCGAGCTGCCAAACACGGGCGCCCAATTTCAATAAAGATTTACTCAAAAAGTCACCTGCACTACTAAAAACGGTCTTGTAGATGAGGTGCAAGGTGGGTCAAAAAGGGAACTGCAGTTTTTAGAAGCAATAAGACATAATTTTCACTTATGTTAGAGGAAATCACAGAACTCTAACTTTTTGCAAATGTGTAGCTATATTATTGAAATTAACCAGAACGCCAAACAAAATAATTTACAAAACATAATTCACAAAACAAGGCTGGTTACTTCAGATCAATGTGTTAATTTCCTATTGTATTAAATCTGTGAGATAACATACCTTGGTAGATTATGAGTGAGAATTCCTGAGTTGATTAAGCAAGTACAACTTGTTGAACGGACCACCATAGGAGCACGGGAATTTTTTTGGCTTGCGCTTCACAGAAAATCACACCTCTTATACGGCTTGCCCTATTTCATGTCAACCAAATTCCTTATAACTCGACTATGGTGCCATTTGATAACCTGTATTCCACCATTACAAAATACCGAGTTAGACCTCATAGTCTTTATCCATAAGAAATTAAAGTTGAAATAAAACAAGTCCTTCGTGCAGGTGTTCTCGTCCCGTCGCACGCGTATTTTCGAGACATTTCTTTCGACGCGATCAAAACATCAACAAAAACCCCAAATCCTTCGATACATCGACGTATGAAAGACGGACTACTTTTCTTTTTGTATAAATAAATTTCAAACCAAAACATTGTCCGATTTTTCTACAATCCGGATATGAAAATACTATGTTTTGTGTTTTTTACTTCCTTTCACGCTTTGCCCGCGCTTGGAACAGAAGCCTGAAACTAATCTAAAAATCAACCAATCAGACAAATGTTGCCTTATTTGGTTAAAAGTGTCAAAAACTCAACGATGCCTACCCCCTAGGGGTAAAATAAGCCTGGAAATCGATTTCTGGGATAAATTTGTCCCTAGAAGTTATATATTCGGCCTTTTTGGAGCGAAATTTTCCCGATTTTTTGTCAAATTTTTGCCAATATGGTGATAATTATATGCAAATTTTCGGGTTTTCCGTGTGTAAACACATTTGTTGGAAATATCCACTATATAATAATTTCTGGAGGACTGGCTCCTAATGTTTTGGGCTCAAAAAGTGAAGCAAGAAACATGGCGGATTTTTCGTGCTGACGCCAGATATGGTCCCACTAGGCAATGGTAATGACCACTGACGAACCGTGATCCAAGCCTACAGACGTTGTTCTTCACCCTCGGGTTTTTTGCAAAAAATTCCCGCCTTGAATAGTTTTTTTAAAGTGTTTACACGTATTTAAAACGTTAACCAAGGTCTTTGAAAATTTTTCATAAATATGCCGCGTTTTTGTTCAGCTTTTGGATGCCGTAATCGATTGTCAAAGGAAAATATTTCTTCCCATCGGTAAGAATCTTCAGATTTACTTTTCAAATAAAATATTTAAATGTGTTTTAAAAAACGCGACATAATTCTTAGGTTTTTACAAGACTGCATTAACTCACGACAGCAAAACAGCGGATTAATATTGAAATAGGCTTGGATTTATTTCAGGATTAAAGCGCTATAAATATAGTTTTTAACAATTTCATACTCTTTTATATTTCACTTATTGTATTTCTGTATATTCTAGATATTGCATTTCTGTATTTGGATATTTTAATTATATTTTGAAGTCACGAAAGACGCCATCACGTTCAACACATCGCCGTGTAATTGCAATAATTTAGGTAGCCTATAAATGTAAGTGCCCTAGTTTTAGTTGTGTTGTCAGCAAATTAACAAAGTTGAAGAAGAGGTATAAAGTATCCAAACAAAAGACTTGGCGCCTGAAGAGAAAGGTTGTAACTCTGAGTTCAGTGGCAAGTTTGTTAAAAAAGAACAGTCTTATAAATAGTGATTGTGCTTCAATCTTGAAAACAACCTTTTCCGGAGTTCCAAAGGAACAGATGAAAAGGTTGGTGTCGCAAAAGAAAAATCCTGGCGCGTATCCACCTGAGCTAAGGTCATATGCTCTCACCTTAAAGTTTTATTCAATGAAGGCATACAATTGTGTTCAGAAAAGTGCCAAGCTAGGGCTGCCACACGTATCTGTGATCCAATCGTGGTGTACGTCGATGGATGGTGAACCCGGTTTCACAAAAGATGCCGTGACAGCTTTGAAAGCTAAGGTGTTTGCTGCAAGAAGAGATGGTACAGAAGTTGTTTGCGCTCTCACCTTGGATGAGATGTCTATTATCAGTACAAGAAAAAGTTTCTGGACCAGGCGAGTGAGTACATCCGAAATCTAAAGGGAAAACCGGATTTCTTGGTTTTCTTATTTGCATCAAAGCAGTTTTGGGATTGGCCGACGATCTGGTTATGCCGGAGAAACCTGAGTTGTTCTTCGGTGCTGTGCCAGCATGCGGTGGATGGAATAACAACCCAACGACATGGCAGTTTGTAGGTGTTTACAAGCAACTGCTGATAAGGCACAATATTAAAGGAGGTCATGGAAACTGCGTTGCTCAAGATGACACTCAGATATTAGACCGCATCACAGACCAGTGTGAAATTGAAGACACGCCGAATGGGATCTCAGATGTGGCGATTGCAAGGCGATACGACCTGGAGTTGAGAGAGCCAGCTGCTGTCAATCATGACTACTGTGATGTGTCTAATGCCATTGAACTGTCTGAGTACAAGAAGGCTGCAATATCGTCTATCGGCTGGATATGTCTTGAAGATGGTGACGAAAAAGATCCATTGCACCCAATCTACAACTGTTTTGACGACAACGGAAGAGAACATACCGGACTTGTTCGTAACATGGAAAACGAATGGAGGTTTGAAGCTACCGTCACATGGACTGAATAAGATTTGTGAAGAAACAGAGAAGTGCTTTATGAGAATGCTGAATGCTAACCAAGGTGGTTTACCTTTACATGTTTGACTCAAGTGCAGTGGACAACCACCTGTTCACTCTGATAAGTGCTGTTCTCAGAGTTATGTCACGATTCAAATGCATCATTTATGTAAGTTAAGGAATGCAAGTATGAATGAGAAGGTAATAAGTAAGCAGTTTTCAAAGCTTGTGTTATTCAAAGACCAGTAAAGCTGACAAGTGACCTGGGCACAGCAGTGGTGCTTTCGAGCTTTGCCTGTATGCCTTGGAATGCAATGTCAATATAACTTGCATGAATTTAACCTTTTCATTTTTTATGATGCAAAATCAGTTGAAATTCCTTCATTTTCCTTTACATGTTTCAAATTTGTTTTTAATCTTTACAAAGTTAAGCAAACCTTTGACTATAAAGACAAAAGTTGCTTATATTTGTAAACAATATTATTTATATCTGCAGCCTTGTTTCTAATGTTTCAGTTATAGACATTGTATTTTCGAAAGGTTGGGTGTATCCTGGCACAATCATTTGTGTTTCAAGGAAGTGTGCATTGTTGAGAATGCATTGTCAACGTAACCTGCACATTTTAGATGTGTCTAGGGGTTGACAGAAATAATGTGTATGTATTGTGTTTGATAACTGGACAAACAAATTATATATCTGAAATTTAATGATGTCCCTAGATGTAATATTACATTTTTGTTTTCTAATTATTTTTTTTAAATGTTTTTATTCAGTTCTAGTGCCATTGATTGTGTGCCGTTTAATCTATCTGCTATAGGTTAAGAGCAAATGGAAAGATTTCACTGCAACCATGAATAATAAATTAAGAATTAAATTATAATTTTGTGAAATATATTGTAATATACTAATTATGTTTTATATTTATATATGTATGATGTAAACTTGTTGTTAAAATCTTATGGGCCTAATCTGGGTGGTTTAATCAATCCAAATTAGGCTTTGAACTGGTCAGATCGAAATGACCTTATTTTGTGAGTCAAACAAGATATTTTAAACATGAATATAGGAACACAAAGACATAAAAACATTATATGTTATAAAATACTGATGTTGAAGTTTGCCAAGCAAGTATTCCATTTTTCTTGATACTTTATATACCGAGTTGAGAACAACAATTAACTCACTGGAAAAGTATCACTCAGCCAAAAAAAACACCTCAATTTTACTTTGTCAACATGGTAATCAAAGTTTGTTGGAATATAATTTTACATCCAGTTTGTGGTATGAAAATCTCATTGACTTTATGCTTGACAAGAAGAATGGCATTCTTCTGCATTGAGAATTCATCCCAGTGAATATACACACGATGGTGAATGAGTTTATCCTCACAGCTTAAATACTGAAGAAAAAAGTGGCAATGTATTGACATTATTGCAAGTGTAATCCTCACAGCCTAATGCAGGAAAAAAAAGTGAATGAATTTATCCCTCACAGCCTAATGCTGAAAAAAAAGTGGCAATGTATTGACATTATTGCAAGTGTAATCCTCACAGCCTAATGCAGAAAAAAAGAGAATGAATTTATCCCTCACAGCCTAATGCTGAAGAAAAAATGTCAATGTAATACAGCAACTGTTAGCATTACTGCATTTTATCAAATCTATTTGATTATACAACTACCACGAAGAGATACCACACATTGTGCAAGCCGTATATAGCATCCAAAACATTGCCAAAATCATGGGATGATATGTAATGAAGAAAACGGGTAAATTATATACTCCTGGCAGAGTGTCATTTGGTTGTGGGTAGTATATGATCGAAGAATTTATCCTCTTACTTCTGTGATCAATCATTTAAGCAAAGTGTCACAGATAGAATGCTTTATATGCTTTGGCACCTGACAACAGTAGATAGATTTTTAGATTAATTGTAAAATAGAGATAATTAAATACTAACATCTAAAATGTACTTTGCACAATACATTTATACTGCGTGCTTAATTTTTAATAAGTTCACCAGTAAGTAGGTTGTTCTTATCTTTTCCAATTATAACAAATACCATTATTTTTAAGGCAGACAGTAATCCAATCTTCTGACCCTTTGTCGGGGGTCTATTATAGTTTCGCGGTTATACGGTTTTAGCCATATTTTGAGGTCGGATTTCGGTTATATCCAGTTATTTTGTACGGTTTGCGGTTAACTGGAAATCGTGCGGAGACGGAAAATGACGAAATTAACCCTCCGGATTCGGTTATCGACCAAAATATACAGCGGTTTTCGGATAATTTTTAACATGCGGTTACGAAATATTTTACGTTGTTCATGGCATTCAGTTTCCGATCACGTGCGTGTATTTTCCCGCGGGGCCTCGAAATGACGAAATCAAAGTGGAAGTGCGCAAAGTTTATCATCTTTTTATGAAGGCTTGAGCCTTGAAGGCCCTTGATTAGATTTATTTAGATATTCAGAAAACGTTCGAAGCAACTCGTGAGTCATGATCTGACATGGAAGACGTACTAAAATGCGTAGCTTTGTTCTACAAGGCTGGGACGTCCGGCAAAGAATACGTGCGGAAAGAGAAATTCCGTATCAAGGTGCCAAGAGGCGAAAATGGCAAGGAAATCAAACTGGCACGCTTGAAGGATATAGTTTGGTATGTATGCCGCTTTTTATTTAAATTAATCACATTAATATTAATGATATTAAAACTATCTGATTATGGCTATATTTTGTAGGTAAATATACCCTCTAGTTATTAAATTAAATGGCCCCATAGCCAAGGCCATCTGATAACACAGCAACTATAATTACCATACACATTTATATGGGCCTTATGTGAACATGGTGGTCTGACACTACAATGGTTGTCATTGTTTGCTTATAAAGCCTGTACAGGTATTATTATTATTATTATTGGCAAGGACTCTTATGAGGAAATATCAGTAATCACTAAAGCCATTATAATTACTAAATCTACCTTCAGGATTAAATTTTTTATTTAGTGTCCAAAGTGGTTTAATGGAAATTGCCAGGCAAACTGGCTTGGCTGACTTCAGTGTAGAAAGTCGAAAGAAGCTGGATCTCAGAATTGGTAGGATTGACGAAGCTGGAGAGAGGATAGCAATCAATACTGACAGCCAAATGGAACTAGAAATGCCATCAATAAGGAATCAAGTCGACAAACTTCAAGGTGACTTTTTATATTCTCAGGCTTCTCATATATTTGTTAGGTTATTGTTATTGTAAGATTGATACCGATATAGTTAATTGATGTGCAGAGTTGTTATACAGTATATTGTACATTGTGTGATGGTGGCAGGGAAGGTGTTATCAATAGTACAATAAATAAACAATATAAATAGTAAGAATATACATACATGTAATATGATATAAACAAAATTACATATTTGTTATGTGCTTATCATTAGTGTAAACCCCCCCCTGCCACAACTCGATCTGGTGCTTTTCCTGCATATATGGGCTATATGGGGATTGATCAATACTTTGCTGACAAAAGGGTGAATGGGGGGGAGTGTTATTCCAATAGCAAGTGCAGTCTTTTTACCTCAGTCTGCACAATGCATAATACGAAATAGTCGATTTGGTAGTATGTATACAACTGTATTCAAAAATCATTTCTTAATTTTATTGTGTATTAGTGATGGTATATCCTATAGAAGTTGTGTTTGCACCAAAGAAATCCACAATTGTGATTGAGGTTAATGGCAGCAGTAAACCTACATCTTCTTCCTATAATGTTGCTTCAACTGGACCAAGACTCCAGAAAGTATTGTCTGAAGAAAGCCAGCAAAAGTTAAATGAAGGTATTGCACTGTACATGGTCACAAATATAGCAGAGGGTGTTGTAATTCTCTCTCTTCACTTACACAATTCTTACAATTTTTCTCACACTGTAAGGCCTTTAACAAGCCTTCAATTTGAAACTACAATAGCTTATATTAATATTTGGTATTCTTCTGGTATTAGGCCATTAATTCCTGGCATTTGCCAACCAAATGCCTTCATAGTCATAGATGCATACTTCTCATACATGAGAAAGAGATTCCACAAGTAACTCTTCAAAATGCCCCCAATGTGCCCTACTTTAGTATTTACTCTCTCTAACACAAGACTTTTTTACCCATTTAAGGGAAACACCATGCCGAAGGCTGTGCCAAACAATCGTATACTGTATCTTTAAACTTGGACATGCGTATTTATGATACTTGTAACTATCGATTTGTAGAACTGAGTAAACTGCAAGGAAGCATGTTAATACAAGACAAGACACTAACTACAAAACAAAGAACTGGAGAAAAAGTTCTGTGGCCATGGCGTATTGAATGTGGATGTTGCCATGCAGTTCCTGGTGTGATGCTGCGATACGACTCCGATATGCTTGGAAGGATAGAATGCTTTAAAAGGCGAAAGTTGATCTGTTGTTGCCTTTGTTATGTTAGATTAATTTCCCATTTGCAGAATATTTAATTGATGGTTAATGCCTGAATCTCTAAATTCTTGATTTAGAACACTTTAACAAATGTTCTGAAAAGGCTAAAAGACCACAACCAAAGAGAAATCGATCAATCAAAGATATGCTTGCTAAAGTCCCACCCAAAAGGAAGAAAAAGGATGCTTTTCACCTACATACAAAGTCTGGCGATAACATTGATTCTGATATTGACCTCTCTGACCAAGAACTTGATAAAGTGTAATTATCAATCAACTAAAAACGCATATTAACGCTAATAAATCCAAACAAATTGCTTTTATTTATGTTCATGTTCCAAATTTTCAACGACCTTCAAAAAAGTTTCAATACCATACAAAGGGATACTAGATAATATAAAAAAAGTGGTCTACAGACTACAGTAATACTTGGAATACCATAGCATAGGATAGCCTGGGATAGTATCACGGGAATAACATTTTGTAAATGCCGTGAGTGAATAAATACGAACTGTTAAAAAAAAACTACTTGTTATTGGATCCTACGGGAAATTGGGTTAATTTTTTACAGGAACCACGTACTGTAGGTCTAAATACTAGTTATACTTTTTAGACGTTCTAGTGAATCCAACATGGATACAGATGATAGTATTGCATGGACTGATAGCGACGAAGAGCTTGAACATTCTAAAGATAGCAAACCTGCTGATTCTGAAAATGAGCAAGTAGATGATGACGTTGATGCTGACATGGATGAAGATGAGCGATGGATAGCATATAGTGTGCAAAAAGCTGACCCTCTTTGTTACAAGTTTGACGACCTCATACGTAGAGGTTTAATCGATAAAGATGGAATACTTTATAAGTATCTTACGGACGTTGTTGAGATATTTTATGACCGATGCCATCAGTACGATAATGACGTCGTTGAATTTTTTAATAGTATTCGCCACCTAGGAGGTAGGAGAACAGTCAACTTCATTCGTGGGCCCATGCATATAGGGCAAGGTAAACGAGGATCTGCGCAGCCCAAAGAGACTTGCAAAATGAACTTAGGTGGCCCGTCTGAGACGGTGTGCAACAAAGCTCAGGCTGGTTACACAGTTAAATCTGGCGTTATCAAACCAATGAGTCTTGCACATTTAACGCTTGCAACAAATAACGATGTTAGACATATTACACCACTCATATCGTCTAACATCGTTCATGTTATTCCTTGCTCACTTAGCAGTGATGGTAATGCAATCAAGCCCAGTATTGAATATGACCCACGCCTCAAGAGGTGCGTTGGCCTAAATTTTGATGTCGATATTGACTTTGTAAAGAAAAATCCGGTTGTTACACCGGAATTTTTAAACGAACATATTGTAACTGAGGTTTTGGTTACATCAGTAACAACGCTAGATAACGAAGTCAGTATGCTGTGTGCTACTAACTACATGTCTAAGGGAGGGAAAACCGGCACTGCTATTTTTGATTCATTGCTGCCTACCATTAAGGTTCTGCAAGTTTGCGAAGCCTGTGTTAAGCGTACTGTACCAACAGAACATATCATTGACAACTCCATCACTTGCAACAGTAGGTGTAACGAGTGTCTTTCTATGAAATCTGTGTGTTTGGAGTGTGCAGAAGCTGGACAGTCTAGCTATTTGCCATGTCTCAGAGCATGCGACCACTGCTTGGGCTGTGGTATTCTGTGCAAACGAAGAGTCTTTCTTGTTGCGACAGCTGACTGTGAGGAAGGGAATAAAAAGGCGTTCTACATAATCAAAAAATCAATTGCAGATCAATCGATCGACCCCGAGTTGTCTTTGTTGTCGATCATTCCTGATGTTCCTCATGTCGGAAAAAGCTTAAAGGCTGATTTCTCAAATTGGTTTCTAAAGATTGGCGAAGAAAGATCTAACCTAGCTGTGATTTGTTCTATGAGAAACAGATCATCTTCCAATGTGAAAAAAGTCATGAGAAAGCTGATCCCAAAGAATGATCACGTTAGAAATAGAGACCGCCAAGACCCCTCTGCAGTTCTTTGCCTCACAAGTGATTCCTTGCTAAATTATCTTTCTAATGTTGGATTGGTATCTACTACGATAATACCTGAGACATCTAAATTCACCATTGATAATCGACCAGGAATGTACCCAAGACCAATAAGTGTTGCAATTGGTTCTTATGGATGGATATACGTTCTTTACAATTACGACGAGGTAAATGGACTGTCTGATTTACTGAAAGCTCGATTGCATTCACCTGTAGACAAGGTTACAATTGTTAAGAAGCAAGTAAACGCGACAAGTGTTCATTTCGTGGAAGGCGTGGTGTATTTATGTGGAGATAACAGTCCCATAACTGTTGTAGATGAAAACAGTGTACTTGCTTTGGACGTCGGAAAGATAAAGACAGGCGCAGTGGCCAAGCAAGCCCTCCAAACTTATGGGCTACCTGTTAATGGGACTGTTGCACAGATGAAAGAATGCATTCAGCAATACAAAAACAGGGTTAACGATGAATACGCTGCCAAACGATTTCAGAGTACAACGATAAATTTTTGGAGCAAAGGACTCAATGAACAGCCTTCCTTTACGGCGATATGTCTTACTGACGCCAACTTATTGTATCCAGCATGTGCCACGGAAAGTATTGTTGCTTCTGTCGTTACTTCTAGAGATGGCATTGGGGTGCGCGGCACACTTCAGCGTACTTTTTTGTATGACGAAAGCTGGCGAACTATCCATAGCTTGTGTGTCATTCGCTCTACGGCGCAAATTTTTGTCGTTACAAGTTTCGGTGTGGACATGCTCGACCTTGAAAGTCAGATCGGCCATGTTCACGTGGTTGATAATGAAAGAGATGGCTTACATCCATATCACATTAGAGCAAGAGGTTCTGACGTGATATTTTCCGACCCAATCAACCGTAAAATCTATTAGTACACTCCCGAGTCAGGGAAAACAGAGATCATTTCTGGTAACGGAGACGAAAACTGCACAGATGGACCTGCTTCACAATGCAGTTATCGACAACCCTACGGTATTGCTGTAGAATTTGACCACGTCGTGTACGTAACTGACGCGATGTCAGGGACAGTCCACATCATCTCTCCGTTGAAAAACACGGTGAAATTTCTACAAGTTATTGGCGGCTTAGACAAAAGCTTTTCTATGCACGACAAAGGCGGCAGCTTTGAAAAGCAAAGTCTTCACTCAGCACTGGAATTGGTAAGAAAGTGTAAAGATTTCTTGGGAGAAAATGAGCGAGCTATACACCGAGATGTCACTTCAAAGCTACCACGGACTTTGAATGGTCCCCAAGGAAACGTTGCATCAAAGACTGTTGATTCTGTGCGACTGATTGAATGGGGTTTATCCCGTTTGAAGGATATTGTAGAACAATACAATTACCAGGAAACAAATTTGCTCAGCTGTATGACATTGGACACAGAACACTTTCATTCAACCACTCACTTTAAATGCGAAGTAATGACCATGCTTCAATATACTCGGTCATTCAGAAATTGTGTTAAGGAGAGCATGAAGAGATTGTCATCTTGGAGTGCGCACTATTTTACGAATCCCAACAGCTGGTATCCTTTGCCCGAGGGGACAATTCATTTCAGAGAATTGCCGAAATTGAAGCCTCTACAAGCCGCTAACCAAAGCGACAAAAGTTGCCACCTTTTGAAGGAATTCTCTAGCATTTATGGGAGAGCTGTCAGACAGCGTTCTGGGCGGCAGGAAACGACCATGGCCAAATCTGGTACTTTGCCACCTACTTGCTATCAGGTTAATCTACCGATACAGGAAGTGACTCTTTATCGTCAACTGGCTCAACTGGATGAAGAGAATGAGCAGAATGGAATCGTTGGACCAGGGGATCAACCAAACGTAGAAGATGACCAAGATGTTGACTCCAGCGAGGGGGAAATTGAGTATGATTCTGATGAGAGTGAGCTCGAGCCTGAAGATGACAATGATCAACAGAATCAACATCTTTCAACAGAACATGCCGATACTCCTGAACTAGCAAGAGAGGCTTTCTTCCTGATCGGCTCCAGGTCAAGATTTGGCAGAGCAGCGAGGTTTAATGGGAGATTTGTACAGTAAATGATTTACAATATTTTGGTAAGTTTGACTTTAATCAATAGATTTGACCATAAACTAGTTATAGCTCGACCTGCTTTCAAAGCAGCATCTCTTAAACTCATTTCTGAATTTGCATTAAAACTTTCCAGGCATCTGTAGGCTCTGTAAACTGTAGCTTCTGTCGCAACCAGGAGGCACAGGCAAGGCCAAGGATTCAAAAGAATATTGCACCTTAAAAACTATTTGAACTGCTACAGGGCCGTAGCTAGCTCGATAATTGGGGGGGGGCAGTTATTCATATATTCGGTTCTGCCCGACGGATTATTTTTGTAAGCGATTGCGCTCCCGCTACAATACTTCAATAGGAATAGCGACTACGTACCGACCATTGCCTCACCATATGTTGCGGAATATGTTGCAAAAGAGTGTGCAGTTTGCGGTTAAAATTTGAAAAATAGCGCGGTTTTCGGAGATGCGTACCCCCTATAATAGACGCCCTTTGTCCCTATTTAATTTTTACATACCATCGATCTTATTACTTCATGTTAGTAATAATATTTTTTCCACTGTCTGGACCAATCAGATTGTATTTTTTTTCGCGCTCTTTTTTATTTTATGTTTATTTCATTTGTAATTGACCGGAAATTGCTTTTAAAGTAATAAGGTACAAGCTGGTCTTTAAATATAATAAATTATATAGGGTTTTATCACTTTATTATTTTCAACATTTGAGAAAAAAATTATATTTTAGAGCGCTCAAATGGAAAACGAAGAAAAAAACATCATGAACGATCGGTACATATGTGTTTCGCGATATACGTATTTCACATTTAAAGCTTAAAAGACCCTTAAAAAGTTTAGGATGCCTTTCAAAAAAAGCTAATTGGGTAATAGTGGTTATACCTTATTTACACTTCAGTAAAATTCTGTATTGAAGGGCCTAACAGAGATTACAAAAATGGCCAGCCGAAGTCGGCCGAAGTTGGCGGAGCCAGAGGAAATCGCCAAAATGGTATGAATTTTTAAGACATACTCATAATAAGTTTGGACCGGTAATGGACCAGCTATGATAAAAATATATCATAGCTAGAGCATGCCTGTATCTATCTTTGTTTCTAAGCATATAGCCCGCAGAGCTACAGCCATGTATAAAAAAATGCTACCTTTCCTGTACACACGTAAAAATCAACAACTGAAATCAATCAAGTTGTTCAACATTGTTCTTGACAGGATTGAACAATGTTGTGCTGCACCCCCCCAAACAACAGTTGTTGGAACAATATGGTTATGATTGATGAAATAACAGGGCTTGAAAAATGTTGTTGGGACAGCATTGGATCGACATGATATCAGTCATGTTTTATATTGTAAACAACCACAAAAAGTTCTGTTTCATTAATACGTAAACAGCCTTGATGTCAAGCATTTTCTACGCTGTTTTAACAGCACTGGGCATGTTTGATAAAACAATCCTGTTCATCGCTATTCCCCCCTAGTAAGAAAAAAGGACACAATATTCATTTCTTCGTATTCAAATTCATTAATTCATTTCGAAATCGAAATTCGTATGTAAAATACAAAGATTAAAATGTTTTAAAGTAAACAATGATCATGTTTAAGCGATATTAAAGTATTTGAGTGAATTGCTAAGATAGAATTTGTAGATCAAATAGCATTTGTGGTTGGTATCGTGAGCGTACGTGAATTTCACATTGGTTTCTTTTTCCCTTTCGAAGATACTGGTTGTGGCAGACTCAGTAAATGTGCACAATGCATTTAAGCAATCATGAAATGGACAGATCTGGTCAATCACATCATGTGGTGAGATTAACGAAAATTCACAGGTTTGCATAACTTTGGGGCACTGAAAACTTCCCAAAATTGGCTGGCCCACATTGTCTCAACAGAATTGAACCTTCTCAATTACTACGAAAGTCTCTGCAGACGATGTATCCATCCTAATCCCCTTTTTAAATATGCCAAGATGATGCTAAAATGAAAGCCAATAAAAGTATTGTTATAGTAAGCATATATTAAGCATATAAAGCCTATTTCAGTCAAGAGATAAAATTACTGTCTTGAAAGTCTTCAGCAATGTTTTTAATGAGCCTACCTGGTTTTGGTCGTCCACATATACTATTGAGGTATTTGAATTAATCAGTGTTTTAGATTCACTGACAACTGCTTTAAAAACAGTGCATTTTTCCTCTTGTGGCTGACCTGCAGCTTCAATAACATCCTGAGGCAAACACTTTGCTACATCCTCTGTCTGCAGTGTACTTTTAATGTATTTTCCCTGCAAAAAGATGTTGAAAATGTTCAAGTATTTATTAGAATTTTTGTGTGGGATTTCTTTCTAAACCTTTCAATGATTGGTTTGAAATGAGTGACCTATATAAAAATATATGCATGAAATCCATTGACAAAAAATCAATTGGCAAAGTATCATTTAGCATTACCGGTATATTGTTTAACATGGCAGATGAAAATTTACAAGGTTCATCGCTATTTCCCGGGGTGGGAGTAAAAAAAGGACCAATATTTATTTCTTCGTATTCAAATTCAGGTTGATATATTTCTTTGTCTTCCATACTATCCTTGAAAGATGTGTTATTAAAGTACCTATCTCATGATTGGGGTTTTTACGTATTTACCATATTTCAACAATTTTAAGACGATTTGTTTAATATTGCCTTAAGCAAAAATTTAATATTCCTGGTCATTTTTTATCTCAAAGTTGGCTTTATCAAGTGTTTTCAAGGGGCCGCCGGAGAAAAAAAACCGGGAAACTAATTACCAGAAGTGACCTGTACCCAGGGAGAAAAAGCGAAGCGCAGTGATTGCAAGTGATTGCATTTATATGAACATGTCTACTTCGAATATAACAATAGAGTTGATGTTCGCGGGCATAAATGTGTTTTTGGCCCGACTCCGAACTCATTTTAGCCTAAGCGTAGCAAGGGTTAAAATGTGTTCCGAGGAGGGCCAAAAACACATTTATGCCCAAGAACATCAACTTTATTACTATTATACTAGAAATACATACCTGCTGCAACCCCTCGCCTCGGTTAAACGAAATTAGTTAAGCGCAGGGATGGTAACATGATTGTTAGAAAATTTATGTGGGTTGAGGGTTTTGAAGGGTACATGGTATGTGAGAAATAGAAATTGAGAAAAGTATGGAAATATTTTTCTGCACGTGGAAACACTGTAGTCATAGCAACTCGCTACAACGGCTGTATATTTTTTTAAAAGAATCAAAGTTTACCCTCATATTTTTGTGAAAAAATGGCAAAAAACGACAAGATTCTTACCTTTTTCTGGAAGTTAAGTTACTCATCTATAGTCAGTGTTATGGTAAATTATTTCAATTATTAATTACCAAGAAATTTAACATCAGACGTCTCATACAACTTCCGAAGTTTTATGTTACGCTTCGACTGGTTTTTGCATGCGAATGTTTTGATTTTCTTTCTTTTTGTCATCATGAAAACGGAGTTTATAAATGAAATTATAATGTTGTTTATCACATAACACATTCAGATTTAGAGTGAAATACATTTGAGAATATATTAAAGTTGTTTTTACCACAAAATAATCACTTTTTGTGCCGGATATCAAGTGTAAAATCGTCTGACTTTACAGTGTCATGAATTCAGTCGAAAATTTGGTTTTGTTATTTGTTAAACCGTGAAAAGTCCTGATCTAATTCTAGTTTTCCCTCTAATTTAGTAAAAATACATGTATTTATGAAAATATAAATTCGTAAATTTCATCAAAATTTTGCTGAATGACAGTTATTCATTGACGTTTGAAAACACAAATTTTTGTCTCGACCAATCAAGAGCTTGGTAGTTCACACTGGCGCATGCGTATAACGTGGAAGACCGTCCATGGCGTGAGGTCCATTGCATAATGGCGGATGACTTTGATTTCGCATTTGCATATCGTGGGTGTAAATATCCGAGCGGAATTAGTACCCTTGCACGGTGCTCCGCACCGGCTCGGGGATTAACTTTAAAGGGCAATTTTTATATGAAAAAACTACGCAATGGGCAAACACTTCAATCACTTGGCATCCACCCCGGCTTGATGCAGACTTGTTATAGTTGAGGCCCGTACACAGTGTGCGGTGTAGACTTGCGAAAGGCCTGCCTTTTTCGATATCTTGGGCATTAATTGAGAAATTGTATTTTTTTTCCCATTGGTTTGTTCTTGAACCAGCAAATCCCTGACATATCGAAGTTTAGCAGTGGAGTTTGAAAAAGTGCTTCACAATCCAGATGAAGTTTTGTGAGCATAAATTTTAGTGCAGCTATAGGATCTAGTTTTGAACCTGGTATTTCATACATCCTTACATCTGAGTAATCTTGGTCTTTTTGTTTATAGCCGCCTTGGTGGTTCTTGGTCTGCTCTGTGTGCTTAATTATAACATATTCTTTGTCTTGGTCGTCCTTGTTAAACTTGAGGGAATCTTTCGTCAGGTCACGCCAACCTTCCCTGCCTCTTCTGCCCAAATAATAACACAGACTAAACCACACAAACTCAACAAGCTTTTCAGGACTTTCACACGAAAAATAAGACTTCAGTTTTTGCATATCTCCAACTTTCGATTGGGCTCTTGTGCTTTGGCTTCAGATTTCCTTTCTTGTAATACAACTTGCTGCAAACAGCTTCGAACATTTTGTTTGCTTGCAAAAATTCGGGATCTTTTAGTATGTTGATGGGTCTTGAAATGGGGTGGCTTGTAATTTTGTGGTGAATAGCTGCTCGAATACCGGTCAAAGCACTTGGTGTGAGATCCTTTTTGTCCTTTTTGGTTTTTACTTCAGCATAAAATCTCCTCAAAATACCGCTCAATTCAGTAGCGTCTACGACAGCAAGGTCACGAACAATCCATCTCCTTCGGCACCACTGCTCGAATTTACTAATGGCCCACAACGTTAGTTTTTTCGTATTTTTCGGTTCTGAGTCCTCCTCGAGTTTTTGCAGCTCTTCTTCATCCAACTGCGACGATTGGGAACACGCCTCTTCGGTAAATTCTGCCATTTTAAACTATATTAGTATAACAGTAACACCGACATAAACAAACCGACAAATCGAAAACATACGAAATGAATTTTTAGCAGCAATGTAAAAACAACCCCTACTTCTGATTGGTTGGATACAACGTTCCCTTTCTTCTGATTGGTTTAGATCAGCAGGCTAAAATATATTTCAGCACGGCAAATTTATAATTTTAGCCTGTATAATACACCACAATGCCCGTCAAAGTTAATATAATAATTGTTTGTCTGATAGCGAAACTTCTGTCGATACTGATAACAGCGAAAACGACTCGGAAACTAATTTTATATCAGGGTATGTACTCTATAAAGATGATGTTGCCAGTGCAATAGCCGGTGATGAAGAGAAGCCGAATGATGGCTTTCTGCCGTACGAAGGCAAGCCTATAGCAGATAATGTTTGGCTTGCCAACTACAGAGAGCAAAAATGAAAACAAGAAGACCGGCGAAAAGAAATGGAAGGTCGTTTGAAACAGCCTGATTCTGTGCATATGTGGTAAGTGACTTGAAAAATGTGAGAAACAAAGAACATTTCTCGCAAGTCGTGACTATATATAAATATCACCATCATCAATTCCTTTTATAAATTAATACGATTCTTGTTGATAGGTGTAAATGTGGTAATTGTTGAACTGATTTGCTGCAAAATAGTAAAGAAGCACAGTGCTGTTTGGAGATAGATAGCTGTGTTGAGGCCATAAACAGCGATCAAGTCCTCAGCGAAGTCGAGAGTCCGCCAAGTTGTGTTACATTTCATCCTGGCTTTAATCCCGTTTGTTTAGAAACGTGGTCACTGCGCCAAGCAGGACGAAATATTGAAAGGTTAATGGGTCTACCTATCATAAGTCGGATTCGGAGAACAGGTAAATGTCGAGAATATACTCATGCATTACATGATAGTTAGACCTGGGAATTTATTTACTATGTTTATTTTAACAGGATTTAAATAAATTGTCATAAAAATGTAACACTTATTTATTGGAGTCATGGTTGGTTTTGCCCCCACCCCCAAAAAATTATATTCGATCCTTGTCTCACTGACAGTAAGACATTTGTTCAGTTGTTAGAACAGCACTTTACCTACACTGTGGTAAACATTGTTTTATATCCCTGAAAGCTTAATTGATGAAATAACTTCCCGCATCTCCATTGAGGTTTGAGAACTTCCAAATGACTTTGATGACCAGCTGTGCACACTCCACTGATTATGAAGTTTCCATGCATTTCTTGAATGTAGGTAGGATTGGTACTTATGAAGTGCTATTGAATTTTCAATTATAGATATCTTCGGGCAGTTTCATATAGGGAATTCACATACCTGATTTATGGCTACCTGGGACAAAGGAGATATCCATTACCAGCATGTGCATATCATGCAATTAGAAAGAAATTTGTTGATGAAAAAGATCCTACTTACACAGGTTATGATGATGAACAACTAGAGACCGAGTAGAATTTGACTTTGTTCAATAGAATACATGTACAAGAGGCTGCATGAGCAAGATGTTTTATTGCTTATACAATTACATTTTTACAGTAGTTATTTATTCACAATAAATTAACATCAGTTGATAAACAGATTATTAATTGATCAGCTGAACATTGTGAAATTATCAAGATAGCACACTGCTACTATTCAACTTTGGTTCTTTGTGCATCCTACAACAAATTTATGTCCCTTCATTGGGTGTCCACAGGATTTACATTGAGGCTTTTGTCTTGTTGTCACTACCACACAGTCTTCAGCTTCACTAACTACCAGAACAAAACAGTGAGCTACAATTTACATGTACAGATTAGTCCTAGCATTCAGTATAATTAGATGATCATGATGATCTATGATTTCTGTATTGTAATTGTACAATGTAACTTAATATACTAAGGTTAAAATGCATTTTTTAGTGCAATTAGATAAAAATAGTGATTCACCTTTTGCAGTTTCTGGGACATATTCAATTACCATTTGCTTTCTTTGATTTCTTTTCGCTATGGCTTCATCTTTGGGCTGTTTTTCCAGCATGGTGTCCATAGATGATGGAGTTATCTCTGCCAGAGCTTGAGATGCACGTTCAAGTTCATCTTCAGTGGACTGTACAAATGTCTCAAAAATATCATCTACATAATCTTTAGAAAAATATGTCCGAATTTAGAAAAATAATTGTAAACCATTCAAGTGGCAATGCACAAAGTGTATTACAATATGATTTTACTCATCAAGGGGAGAGCGCTGGTGCTTAAAAGCCAGGTACTTATGAGCAAAATCCTATGGTATTATAGGCTGAATAAAATAGCAGGTGAATCTGGGCACATTTTCAGCTACTACACAGTATATAGGATAATATAATTTATGTGTATAAATAAAAACAAACTTGGCTTACCAAAGTTCAGTTTTTCTGTGACATTTCGAACAGTGGCTTCCCCATTCTTAAATTTGGGGTAGACAACTTTAAGCTGTTCTGATCAATCAACCTCGTACCCAGGGCTCTACGTTGTTTTTACTCGCTGCGGAGGGAAGAGCCCTGGCGAACTCTGCTCACGTGATTTCAAAATACGGAATAATTAAATAGTTTGTAAATTTCTAATCCGGGGGGAGGAATTCAGGAGCGAAAGCATTTAATAAATATGGCGAAGCTACTATGACTAAAAAGTGAAAAAGCACTCGCATATTTTCTTGTTTATCTCCGCAACGGGTAATACACAGCTACAAGATTTCTTCCAGCAAGACACAATGCCTTTAACCAAGACTATAACCTCAAGATGAGTTTAATAACAGCGTGAATCGAACCGGTAGTACAAATAAAAGTCGAAGTGTTGAAAATTGGCATTGCTGTGTCGGTGTCAAATATACTGACAACATACAACGTATGTATATGCAAATGGTACATCATGACAGTGTAAACATATAGCAGATATATCTCATTTGTTTTTGTCTGTCCAAACTCCAAAGCCCATTAGGATTTATGTTTTGATTATCTATGAGGCAGTGACCTAAAATCTATTATGTTACTTAAGTGTAGTGTGTTATAATCCCTGTTTAAATACTGGACAAATTGCTGATTTTCCCCTCATAATCACTATTTGCGGTCTCCTAAATAATATGTACTTCATGATATGTTATACAGGCTTTTGTTAGATAATAACTCCATACTTATTAAGCTATATACAGTATGTTTATATAATTGGTGTGTATATATATATATATATATATATATATATATATATATATATATTGATAACTGCATATTAATGTATTAATTTTAAAATATTAATGTAGCAATAAAGTTAATACAAACAAATTTGTTGTAAAAATCAATAATTTTGGTCAAACACATTGATAATTACAATAAATTATCAGGTATTAAATGTATCTAATATAGAACTGGCAAATGATTCTGAATAAGTTCCAATGTAACTGTACCAGTAAACATTTTAATGCTTTATAACAAAAGTTTGTTTTCACAAATATTTTCAATTATCTCAAAAAAGGAATGTGCATGCTCTATGTCCCAAATTTCAAATCTTGAATACATCTCTTCAGCTGACTTAACATTGTCACATTCAGAAACTATTGATTCAATGAGTTCTAATGTAACACCTGTACGGGTGTGAATACTTCCAATCCGACAACCAGTTTTTCCCAACTTCAGCCTATAATCCTTCATCTGTTTTCTTATCTTACTACGCTGTGCATTAAAGACACTGCAAAGCAGAGGTTTTGGTTCATGTTCCTGAAAACCATATGGTAACTCCACTGGATCTTGTTTGCAATTCAGGCACATGCACATTCTTGAGCAATTGATGCAGCAAGAGTGTTGTTGTATACACTTATCTTTTGATGCTAATGGAGCAGGCGATCCTAAGTAGTCCAAGACTATCTTCCTTAACCATACATCTTTTTGTGAACAAAAATCGCGCATCGCAGTTGTCATGCCAGGTTTACTACGCGAAATGTCGTGCCCGTTGTAATATAGGGATGCCTTTGCTGGCTTCCCATCCCTCCCCGCGCGGCCTATTTCTTGATAATAAGACTCCGTTGTTCCAGGCAAGGATATACGAACAACGTGTCTAACGTCAGGAATGTTAACGCCAATCCCTATTGCAACTGTTGCAAAAATAACACGAATAGATCTTGATTCATTTGGCCCTTGCAGTTGTTTCGAGATTTCATTTTTCATTTGCTCAGTTTGAGGAGCATGAAATTGCGCGAATAGACAATTCTCAGGCTTCTTATCTCCAGGAGGAAAGTAACTCTTTTGGCGCAAAATATCTGAAAACAATCTAAACGCATAACCACACCACTTCAGTGGCAAATATATTAACGTTAGTGGATAGTCCTTTAAAAGAGTGTTTAAATCGTTCGCAATAGGAGCCAGGATTGCTTTAAAACTCTCTTCACCTGTTGATGACGGCAATCGTTTCTCCTTGCTAATGAAGATATTGGATCGATCCAAATTAGCAACAACTACTTTGGGTTTACTAAGCACAAGTGTGTTTTTTAGCGCTTCAATTACATGTTTAGATGCTGTTGCAGTGAGGACTAACAATGTGCAGCAGGAAAAAGCGAACCTAATTGGGATAATTTTGCAAAATCCTTACGAAATTCCACTCCCCATTCCTCAACAAGGTGTCCTTCATCAATTACACACGCTATAACGTTCTGCTGAAGTACTTTAGATAAGAGAAGTCGCCTCCTTTCTTTACAAGAAATGAATGCTTCAGGATGAGCGAATAGAATCTTGAACATTCCTTCTTTAATGTTTTCTTTAGTTGTACTGTTAACTGAAAGTTCTGCCACATGTACATTATTTTCACAAATGTCAGTTGTAGCGGCCTCAGCGTTGCATTCTTCATCACTTTCCTCTTTGCTCTGGCTCTTGCTAAACGTTTTTAAAATTGCTGCTTGAACCCCTTGCTCTTGTAGAATGGTGATCTGGTTATCAATTAAAGCATTCAGAGGGGTAATTACCAGAACAATGTTACCATGCGTTGTAGATTTCCTTCCCTTACATGTATGCTTGTGTTTAGATAGTCTGCCACGTATGGAAGAATATGGAAAATGACTGATTTCCCATAGCCAGTAGGGAGAATTCCGATGGTGTCTCTCTTTTTCACCAAAACTGATTCTAATATTTGGTACTGTTTAACTTTAAGAAATAAATTGCTATAATTTGTTACGCTTAAAGCGTAGTTTATAGCATTAAAAAATCGGCTCAATGAACACATAATACATATATTATTTGCTTTTCTCACAGTATAAACCATAGTTGAAAGGCACACGCCGATATTTTATTTTTAGACAGTGAGTGCAGTCATACCTATTTAAAGACATTACAGCTATTAATTATATCAAAAGCTCTCTTGCATCTCAGAGACAGAGTTATATATATTTAAACTGCGATATGTCTACTTCGGAACTTACTCCGCGAAAACAGTATTATAAATGGAAGAATGTCGATTTTTGTTGTGTTTGTGGCGAAGATAAATCGCCCGGTAGGTTTACGAAGATTTTCAGCACTGTTGGTAAGAAAAAGAAGTTATGCGAACAAATATATTTGCTAACAAACTTTGTATTGGAAGAATCCGATAACAACGCACAATTTTTGAAAGTTTGCCGATCATGTGAAGGGAAGCTCGCTAAAACAGCTGATTTTAAAACATCTGCCATTTCTACGCTTCAAAGCATTCGGGAAAAGGGATCATCGAAAAGATGTTTAACGTTTTCTCCAGATAAGTCCGTATCACCAACAGAGAAGAGAGTCAATACATGCGAAGAACCTATAGGTGAAGCAAATCAGGCGGCAATGAATGTTGTTGATTCCATCCCTAACGTGGAGGTATATCTATATTTATTACTGATAATATACAGTGTTTATTGAGGAATCTCAATTGAGAAAGCAGTATTAGGAGTCGTGGCGGGAAAATTCTTGGCAGGAAAAAAGTTTGTTGTATTATAACATAGAATAGACACTGAAACCTTTGACACTTTGGCCTGATAGATTTGCCTTCCTATATACTAACCTCTTGGTCGAGAATCTATAACAGATATCTAAAAATTAGAAATAATATTCGGAACTTGTTAAAACAGCATTTTGTTGCATCATCACATGCAATGTGGTTGGTAGTTGCGCGTTGTTTTAGTCATAATTATTCGACCAGACTGGTCAAACCCTACCAACTTTTCATCTTTAACATATTGCCAACGCCTGACGCGCATGCCCAACGACAGCAATGTTGTAGTAAAGTGGTCAAACGGTCACAACTCCAGAAATTTTGACAAATTATCATTATTATATGTTATCGTTAATGTTTGACAGGAGTCAAACCCGACGCAACATGTCCTAACATCATGCAACAATCAGTAAAAGGGTGCATGGTCAAACGATCGCAACATTTTGTTGGAACATTGTTGGACGATGTTGCGAGAAAATGTTGCGACCGTTTGACCATGCAAGGCTTAAAAAATCAATAAAATGTTATAATTTGTAACAATTAGAATTATATTTCGTTATGGTATAGGATTTAAATGGACCAGATGAAGTTTCTTTGAGCATGCAAGACATGATAGAAATTCGACAAGTGTTAGATACTGGAGTGCCAAGAAATATAATCGACGTAGTGGCATCGATTGATTCGTTGACACGTAGTTTCAAGGACAAAATTCTTTATGAACTTGACGAGCAGTGTAGAAACCTCTGTATGAAAAGCGAACCATCTGTACTACGGAAAAACAGTTTCCACGATATGGCTTCATTTGATTGGCCAAAAATTGCATCTGAGATGTCTAGTCGTTGCCCATTTTTACTTGAGTTGCTCCTCACAGTCATGAATATATCTGAGGATGAATTAAGTGAGTTTCTTCCACGAATTAGTGTTTGTTACTCAATTTTGATGCAGACAAGGAATCGAGAGCTAAGTTTGGTTCAACGACTGAACACTGTATTGATGACGAATGGAAACGCAAAGAAAGAGGTATACTATATATATATAAAATATGCATATACAGTAATTGTAATTATAACCGACACCATAGATACAGACCTTACCTGTGTTCACAATTTCTAAAGAAATACCATAAAGGCTGTTTTCCACTTACGCGTTTTTCATACGCACGCACATAAAAGTCTAAATCCTTATACATGTTACCTTTGAAAAACTAAATGAATAAATCGAAGGAACTTAATGCATATTTTAGTATGCATTAGTGTACCTAGATGTTAAATAATAAAAATTTAAAAGCATTTAAAATTTTCCGTACGTGTACGTTCTTATAAAAAACGCGTAAGTGGAAAGCAGCCTTAACTAGAAAGCAGCCCTAATACGTGTTGCGCGATTTTTATATTTAGTTTGATTTTAAATAAAGTCAAGGGAATTAAAAACAAAATTTTAACTGCCAGTATTTTACAGTAATATAGGTTTATATTGACTACATGACACTTTTCTAAATAACCGATCGGTAAAAAGGATTAAATTGCCATTCCGGCATTCAAATTGCCCAAGATAACGTAATGAAAGATTATAAAGCATTTTAACATTCTCATGCCAATAACAAAATCAAACTGATTATGGTTTTACTCACTTTCTGTTTGAAGTTGTTAAATTTAGATAATATTCTCTAAATGTCAACCATGCAGCAATATGTAATAGCAAGTGTCATGCATGATCACGTTCGAGGAACATTCTTGTCTAAATATTTTCTAAAAATTGTTACAGCTCTTCAGACAATTTCAAAAAATGGGTTTCTCTTTATCACATCAAAGCAAGACAAATCTTTTAGACATAATCGGCAAACACTTTTCGGACAGCATCGTGGAAGCCATTAAGGATGGTAAGAGGTTGCAAGGAACTGGTGATAATTGGGACATGAAAATTCATGTTCATGATATGCAGTCGTCCAATCAAAACCAAGATCTTCATTACTTTGCGTCTAACCTGATCGTGGAAAGAGTACCATGCGAAAATTTGTCAACAACGGTTCCTCATAGAGATATCGAAAAACTGCCAAATTCAGTTTTTCTACTAAATGATGATGAAGAAATTAAGTTATGTGAAGATTTCAAAATTTTGGTTGGAAGAGTCCTCGCCTCTTGTGTTGAAAGTTTGTCATTTTTGAACAGTGTAATACCTGATCATATATCACATAAATTCCAAAAAGAGATGTCTACAAAGTCCATTATCGTTCCTCTTCCCATGCAGTTAAAAGATGAAAAGAAGTACAGTGAGGTCGTTGACATCCTGGATTATTACGAGAATGAGCTGGAGGACATCTATACTAAAGCTGGAGTCATTCAAAAGCCAACCAAACAAACGAAACAGAATTTGGCATCAATTGACGGGCAGTCGTCCAGACCAGATCAACCAGGGCCACACTTCAATAAATTAGATGAAAATGACCACATGAAAGCTGTATCAGTTCCATTTGGAGGAGATCAAATGACCCGCGTGAGATTTGCTGGTGCAAAAGACTTGCGGGCAGGATCACATACAGCAAAGGCACGACTGGATCACTGCAGTCCATTTGTTTCTGAGTTATTTCACACCAAGCTGCAGGTATATAAAAGTAGAAAGTCAAGTAATTATATATAGTTGGTGAAAGATCATTGACATAGCCCATAGCTAACTTGATAATTGGGGTATACCTATTCATATACATTCATGTTTTGCAGTAATCTCTTTTGAAATTGATTACCATTGATAATCCATAAAATTGCTTTTATCAATAAAGCAACTATTTCATAGGACACCTTGTACCTAATAGGCTGACCTGTTTAATAATTACAGAAATAACTGCACCATGCCCCTGAACATTTTATTCTTTCTCTATGTGTGTTGTTTATAGTTTATAAGGGTTTCAAACACAGATGAAATATTAAACTATATAATGTACTGTACATGTATGTTCAATATAATTTTGTGTTTTTTAGTTTGTCTACAATCTCCTTCACAACTCTGGTTCTGTAAGAGAAATTAGTACCTTGAAATACTTCAGAGAGAAATATAATCGATTAAATGTGACACCTCAAAAGGTTACAAATTAGTATGAGGGTTCAGAGCAGTTCTTATTGAGTGTTGGGAAAGCATACATTCTGGAAGCTGCAATGGAGTTTTGGGGACTGAAAGATGTGAATGGTCCTCCAACAAAACACCATACCACCACATGGAATCATGCATATGAAGAGAGAAAAGAAGATGGAATATTTTGACAGAGTCATCAGTGCATTTGTTGATGAGTTTGTTATCCCAGACCCTGAGAAAGAAAACCCTAATACAATTTTGTTAGCTACAATATGGTACTCTGCCATCATAATGTCATCTACTAATTCACCAGTAAGGTGGGTTTAATAACAAGATTAATTAAATTAATGCACAATTGTGCACAATGCTTGCATTGATATTTATATAATCACCATGGTACTATTAATATTTAATAATATTTTTAACTAATATTTTTAACTAATGTAAGTACTTGACCAACAAAGTTTTATCTTATGTTTGCAGGTTTTATGGTTTAAACATAATACAGTTAGCTGTCTTCTTGATGCAACTTATCGATACATGCAAAGAAGGAGATGGTTTGAGGAATAACATCAACAAAAAGCTATTACTATTATATTTCAAATCAGCAAATTCCCATAACTACGCCCTGGAAATGTTCACAAGTATTGCCCAAATTGAAGCTATTGCATCAGAGAAAATGGCACATAGGCTCACATGGGGACGATTTGTAAACTGGCATGGCGGTAAAGGAAGGAATATTTCTTGTGACATGGCACAAGAAATATGTAACAGAGTAAGCAAAGTTGTCATTAAAGCAATGGGGCCAAATAAAACACCAAAGGCCATCATAAAGGCATCTAAAGCAGCAGCTGGTGTTCAGCAGATTGTAAAAAGAGTTAACGAGATATCACACATTTCAAGAGTGTCAGAAGTGCACAGTCACAAAAGTTCGACAGAAGATGAAATGATGATGCTAAAAGATTTGAGAAAGATAAAGCCATTTGAGAGGAAACCAGGAAGAAAGCATACCCATTTTGAAGAAATTCAAGTTTCACCGACTAGTGGATTAGACATGAAAAACCTTTTCATTTGGCTTGAAAAACACAAGAAACTGATTGCAATGGGTCAAAAATAATTTGCATGTCCCGCAAGGTAGTGGCATTACCAGTTGGTTAGTATTAAATGAGAAAGTATATACAGCTACGGAGCTACCAGATACTTCATGAAAGACAAAAAGTAAACCAATTCTTGACACATGTAAATTTATTTGTTCAAAGGGTCTTAATTTTGAGTGCAGTCATACACATTTCAAATTCAAGCCAGGAAAAGTTGAGAAACATGAGTCAACTATTGGTCCTCCGGCAGGAATCAAACCTACACTTTTGCGATGCCAATGCAATGTTCTTAGGCACACTGAGCTAGAGGTAGCTGACAAGAGCAAGCGTGGTCAATGTGTATTTAAGATGATAATGCCGAAAGCAGGTGAGCGTAAATGAATTATGATTTTGTGGCACTTCACTCAATGTAGAGATACAAATTAAGGGACTTAATTTCGAGTGTGTATAATTCCACTCGAAATTAAGAACCTTTGAACCTCTACAATCCTTGGCGGGTCTAGTTAAGGCCCTTTATTTAGAAGAGAAATATAGAATGATTACGAAAAAATATGACGCTTTTCTATACGAGATAAACTGTTTATATAAAATTACCTTCAGCCTTCACGTGCTTCGCCAGTATATTAAAACTTGAGAACCAAAATTCACGAAACATTCCATTCAAAAATGAAAAATGTTACCCCATCAAATAACTTGTTTGAAATTGACCATCAACTGTAAAAAGCTTATTCGAAGCAGTAAAATTCGTCTCCAATAGATGTATACTAGAAGTTACTATCGCAAGTGAAGTGCTGCCTTGCAGAATGCGGTAGCCACAGTTAAGCCTAGGATATAACGTAAAATACAAAGCAAACTTCCTGACAGCGTGTCTATAAATTTGGAAATATTTCTTCATTACATTACATCACATCATATTACTCATTACTAACATTACACATGACATTACATTACATTAGTTAACATTACACATAACAACACAACAACAGAACACAATGGAGAATTCTATTTACATAAATTTATCCGACAAATAACACTGTATGTGTGTATTTTGTCCAAAGTCAAACTACAAATGCTTGAAAAATAGTTCTCTTTAAGTTGAAGTTCATCTCATCACATTTAGTATATTACTGCAATACTGGCATGGCTACTGCTTATACCATTAGTTCATTTGGATTACTTGATAAATTGTTCGTTAATGCTTTTGTAGTAGAACACTGTCAATAACAAATTAAATTACGTTTCTTTGGAACTACCAGGCCCGTGACCGCCAAATAAATTTGGTTCAGTTGCCCACGGATGCTGTACGATTGACAAGTAACAGTATACCGTACATGTCTCGTCGTGTATTACTATATTAACTCTTTTTGCGCGTAAAATCATGTTTCTTCACTTTCCTGCACGGATCATTTTCAAAAGATGAGTGTTTTCAGTTTGAACAAGTCAATAGTAATTCCAATGTTTTCGGCAAAAACCAGTGTCCAGTAATGCTATAGTGCTTGATAATCTAGTTGAACAAATTAAATGACGTTATTTCGAATTAGCAGGTCCATGACGGTACATGAATTTGGTTCAGTTGTCCAAAGATACCGTACGACCAACAGGTAACAGTAAACCGTACATGTCTCTTCCTGTATTACTCTTGTTTCGCGCTTGTTTCATGTTTCTTGACTTTCTTACACAAATCATTTTCATAAGATGACTAACACACTACAGTTTGATAGTGTTTTCGTTATTTACTGTAATCCAATTGTTTGAACAGTCTGGTTAAATTCCAATGTTTTTTGCAAAAACCAGTGTCCAGTAATGCCATTGTGTTTGCTAATCCAGTTGCTCTTTCATATTTCTATCCAGAAGTAAGAATCTACAAAATAAAAGAACATAATTTTTAGAATACACTACAATAGCCCTAGGCCTAGCCTAATGAACGTCGTAAAGGGGGAGTGAAGTAAAAAAAACACCATATAACGCGTTGATGAACATACTTTCACACATACAGTGGCAATAAATATACAATTGATATAAGATACAGAACACAGTTAACATACAGAATAAAGTGTAATGCGACATATAACAGAATTCCATGTCTAATTTCAAACTCCATGGTTTGTCAATTTAAAATGCACTGCTATTGGTAGTCAGTGCTAAACGATCTAGGCGGTTTTCTTCCTCAAGCCTGTATTGTAAATTAGCCGATGATTTCAAACTTGTTAATCGTTCATATGTCATGGGTTCAATGACGCAAGATGAAAGCGACTTCACTCTGCTTATGGCAACGTATGAAACTCCAGCAGTTCTTTCTGATTTTCCAATATCTATCCAAGCTTTTGGAAGAGTAAGTCCTTGGCTCTTGTGTATCGTTAGAGCCCAGGCAAGTCTCAGAGGCAGCTGTTGCCGCTCATGAAAACCAGTTTCTGACTGTGAGGAGACTGTGATTGGACATATTGGAACGCAAGATGGTTTGTTCATATTAAAAACAGGACCTCTCTCAAACTCAATAATGACCGCAATAGGCAAGTCAGGTGGTTGATGGTTGTTCTGATAGACAATATCAACAACTGTTCCAGTAGCTCCACACTTGACCACAAATTCATGGTTAACATAACTCTAGCACCTTTTGCTAGAAACACAACAGGTTCCAACCCAGACATATCATCTGAGGACATCTTTTGGCCAATGCAGAGCATTAATATGAGCAATTTGATGCTCAATTTGTTAGCTGTTCATTATTGTAATTTGCAACTTGTTCATTACTATAGAAGAGTCTAGTCTCTTCAAAGTCACATCATTTGATGGTTGACGTGTCAGAAGTAATTTCCAGTATCGACTGTTGACTCACCTTTGCGAAGTCGTCTCCTCTGAAACTGTATTTGTTCAGATGTCATACCTTGCACACGTTGATTTACAGTGAGCTTAACACTTTGTCAACATATGATATGCTTGATACCTTGTTCGCCAACAGCATTTGATGGTTTAGCATGATAAAGAGGCTTATCTGCCACTGGTGGCAATTGACCTGGATCAGTAGTTAATTAGTGATTTTCCACCAAATACTTTGTCATTATAACCAGTTGCTTGTTTGCAACGCTTGTCTATCCAACCAAAAGTAACTTGGCCAAGCATGGAGTATTCATCAATAATGATGTACCCAATGTTATTAACACTCTCCTGTAATCTACACAAGCTTTGTCCTGTTAAGTCTTTATTGCCTCTTGACCCTATAGGTAACTTTAACAGGGAGTGCACAGTTACACCTTTAATGTTATAAGCTGCTTTACCTGTGGTAGCAGCAATCACACATTTACTTTGCAAAACATTTCTAAGAGCATTAATAAGGTAACTTTTACCTGTCCCTGCAACACCATTTATAATTAGACATAATGGATCTTTTTCAGGTGATGTATCATCAAAATGAGACTTAACAATGTCAAAGGCAAGTTTTTGCATTTCACTAAAACTGTTTATGTCAACAACATCATATTGCTCATCAATAGTGTAGTCCTCTTTGTTTGTTTTTATCCAGGTTGGCATTTCATGAATTTGTTGTTCGGAATAATTGCCTCTATCAACATGCCAATCATATGTTGACTCTGGTGTTTGTTCAGAGTTCTCAAAAGGAGTGTGAAGGTCTGATAATATCATCCACTCTTCTCGTGTTACCTCTTGTTCTTCAGAAGGTTCATCTTCTGGTTCTTGACTTTGGATGACAGCTTGTAATTTGTCAAACCAGTCTGGGACATTAGATTGTCCATAAGGTGTTTGCAAGAATTGTTGCCAAGAATTGATTAGAACCTCGTCAGTTGGTTCTTGGTCACCCCACGCATTGTTTTGAGTTGTTTGCCAAGGTTTATACCTTAAGAGTTGATATTTACAATATAGTCCAAAATTTGGACCTTTGGGATTAGGAGAATACGTTGGGAATATTCTCGGTATAACATTATCTGGCAATCTTATCAGTTCATTGTTAACAACTTTATATGTTGTGGCAAATTGAACAAAATTCATATTCATGATATTTTGCGAACTGTCATATTGCTCACGATTAGCGTACACATCGAGAAGTGAGTAATCGGTGCATGACTCACCTTCTTCAATACTTGCAGTGTCACATACTCTACGTGAACTATTTAAACTAACAGGTATCACATTAAATGATGAGCTATGAAGTTTTAAAGACAACAAATGATGCATTGTTTCCTGAGCAGCATAATCTCGTTCACCAAGAGATCTCATAACTACCTTCTTAATAGCTCTGCGAGGATCAGTATTACTGTCAACATTTTGCATAATAGAGTTAAATGCCTGTTTCAATAAAGGTGACCTTGGTTCACCTTTAGCAACATATTTTGTGAGATATTCAACACAAGCATAGTGATCAATAACAACTTGAATATCACAATTTGCTCTCCATCCCTGCAGTTAAAGTTGTTGGTGATTATTTAACCTAGCATCGTTTCGTTTAGTCACAATTTTCCTATATTGTTCATTATCTCCAGAAGCGTGGATTTTTTCAAATTCTAACTTTGTCTGTGGGCAATTATCAAATGGGAAATGAAATCTACATTTCATTTCAGTCTCATTTGACTTTTTTCGTAGACAATAGCAGTACTACAACGAGTGTGTCGTTGAACCATATTTAAAAGATCTACATAATCTGATTGTTTTTCATGTTCAGGAATGTCCTGATGCCTTTTTTGACATGGATGAATCTCAGGTCTTATCCACATGTCTTTATCTGGTGGATTAGGATTTACAGTTGATAGTAACCAATCAGCATACTGACATACTGTTTCAGCTGCTTTCTGACCAGCTTTTATATCATTGTCTAACTCTGTTGAATCAGAACAATCATTCTCATCTTTAAATTTTTGAGCCAAGAAGCCTTTCAAAGCAGTTTGGGTAAGCTGACACAAGCCTGGGTCATTATTTAGTTTAGCAGTACCATGACAATGAATACTACCTCTACCTCGGTATTCGTATCTAAACCAGTGCCATTTAGCACCAAGTGTTTCATAAAGCCAATGTTTAACAAAGCTTTCCAATCTCTGAGTAAAAAACCAGTCTACAAGATGTGGATTATTAATGACATTTTGTCGTTTAACCTGACTGGTAGAATTACCAGCTCCACAATCATTATCAGCTTTAAACAGATCATGTAACTCAGGCCAATGCATGTCTGCAGAGGAAAAAGTGAAAAATAATGTTGGCGCTCCAACAATAGTTATTATGGCTTTGAGTTCGTCTCTTACTTTATTCCAGTAAGCATTAGTTCCAGCAATATTGCCGACATATCTGGACACTTTAGACATAAACACATTAGCATTGTTACCGGCAGCCATTTCTCGCAGTTCATCAATAGTGAGATGTGCTTCACTTGGATTTTGTTTTAAGAATATCCCACTTTGCTGTAAGATTCGCTTTCTTTGAATCATGTTAAATGCCCAATATGAAAATCGGGGATGATTGGCAAAACGGTATACCCAGTTACCATCAATAATCTCGGCAAATTTTAAAAGATGCTTTATTCGTTCATGAAAAGGGACATCTCTCAGGAGCCCTTGATTAGTAGGATCACCTTTCCCATCAGGAAATAAAGTTGGGAAAGCCATTGTGGCTAGATGTGATACTTGATACTCATTTAACGGTTCATTCTCAACTGTGGGCCATTCTATTGGCTCATTTTCAGATAGCTGATTTCTCACAGCTTCAATTTCTTGTTGCTGTTGTTCACCGACAGGTAAAAAACTACTCATTTCTGTTGAGTTATTGTAAACAATATCCTCTGATGGGTTATCAGTAGGTGGACCTACATCAGGGGAACAATTGTCATCAGAGACTATATCATCATCAGTCTCAACAGTCATAAGGTCTGATGGTACGCCGTTTTCAGGTAATGAATTTAATGCATCTTCATTAATTGGTAACTCAGAATAATGTGGGTTATTATTGATCAGCCAAAGTAAAGCATTGTGCACTTTTTCTTTTCGCACGGTAAAATTCTTGAATGTGTTGTCTTTACCATTAACCCTCACAATAATCACAGCCAAGTCTTTAGGGTATCTTGGCAAAGACTTTGCAAGTTCTGTGACATTTTGAGGCAAGTTAATACAATGCCCTGAATAACCTCGTTGACCACCAGGTTTAATGTAAACTCTCATGATAGGAAGAGCACGAGCAATTAACATTTCCTCAATCTGAGTTAAATTTTGCAAGTCATGTGGAACATGTGAAGGTATCATTGAATTTTCACAAGAAAATTTTTTAGGAGATTTTTTATCCCTAGAGCATCGTGAACAGACATAATTAGCAGCTGACTTCGATTTAGATTTTAATGGCCACACCTCTTGACAAATTGTGCACTGACTGATGGAATATTGAACAGATTTATGAAATTTAGTAATGTTAGCTTTTGCCCAACTTTGGCTATGGATACTTCCATTTTTTATAATGTCAAATTGTTTCAAATAATATTGCTGACTGACAATGTTGCTGCTGCTACTTTGTTCATGTGGAACTTGGTTTTTATTGTTTTCAGTAACAGTTTTTTCTGTTTGTTTTCTTTTTTTATATTTCCTAGCATTTTTTAGTCTAGTTTGCTTCTTGTTTTCAGTTTCTATTGCTAGTTTTTCTCTCTGATATTTTTTATCATTTTCTAGTCTGGCTTGCTTGTCATTTTCGCTTTCTGTAGCTCGTTTTCTTTTTCGATATTTTCTGTCATTTTCCAAAATTCTAGTTCGTTTCTCATTTGGGGTTCCATGTAAATCTTTTTCTTTTGCAGCTGAGCTTTCAAACACATTAGCGGTATTTTGATGGGTTATCTCGGAATTTTGTAATTCATGAACACTGACGCCCTTGACTTCAAAAGGTGTGACATTACCTTGTGGTACAGTATTTTGGAAATAAATTATAAGATTATTTATATCTGGAACAGAAACTAATACACATTTCCCAAATGGGTGTACAATGCCATATAAATCCCTGGAATGAGGATCAAAAATTTTGAAATTTCTGTCAGGAGTTTTCAAAATTGCAACAGTGTTGCAATCAATGGTCAACAGACAATATTGATAATTCAATTCAGAATTGAAAACAGATTATTGAGAGCATTCTCTAATGAATAGTGAGGTAAATTGTCAGTTGTCATAGACAAATCACCAGCAAATGGGTTACTGTATTGCAAATAATAGATCTTATCAAAAATTGAAACCATTTCAGGCAAATCAGTTAAGAGCAAGAAGGATTTATTAATAGAGGTGCTTATACAACTATAAAGGCTATTTCCAGCACACAATATAACATTCAAGAATGATGAATCCCATTCGTCAATATTCTTTAGTTGATTATGTAGAACTGCAGTCAAACACATAGCAACACACTGTTTGCCAGCATTTTCTCTAAAGTTTTTTTGTATTGCCTTGGCTAAAATCAGCACATATTGTTTGGCTTGGGTCAACGACATTGTATGTTGTGGGCCCAGGATTTTCTTCGACATCATTTGCCATTCTCAACAACAGTGGAACATACACAATGCTATACTGTAATATTTGAGTGAACAACATTATCACTTGTTTCAAAATTTTGTTCCAAAATAAAATATGGCGCTCAGTATATTTCTTTGTTGGAAAATAAAATATGGTACTCAGGTACCATATTCGTACCAATATTATTATCATCATAATTGTTAATATAAACTGAAATATAAATATCAACATTGGAAAACAAATGTTGCCTTCGAGGCAAGCGGAATTCTGTTTGATTTTTGTGTTATGATGTGCGCCAATTCGGGCACGGTATTGCTCGATTGTTACTCCCATTTATGAGAGATCAATTGCCAGTTCTTTCTTCAAACTATATAATACAACAGACTTTTACTGCCTGAGTTTGAGCTTCGTTTTGCGTATTCAATATACGATATGCCAACAGGCAAAAATTATGCCTTTGTTTGTATTTTATATTAAGCGAGCACCACGGCTTCGCTATGTTTAGTTTTATAAAAGCACAATGGCTTCGTTTGATTGCAAATAGTGTTTGATTCAAATGCTGACCAGCGTGAACACAATGGCTCTTGTGAGAACAAATGAACTCACACCACATATACCTATAAACAAAAAAAACAACATTGAAACCTCCTGGATAAATGTTCGCCAGAAGCCGATACTATTAAAGTTAATAGCACCATGGATAATATAAAAGGTCTTTTATACTATTCATGAGAGCACGTGGAGTCGTGGACAACATTTGTAACACTGAATAAAAAATCTAACATTTCCTTGAGAAATGAGAATTCAGACCTATATCAATTGACTAAGAGACATACGGGTGATCACAGGTGTCTTACCTTGCCAAAAGAATCTTTAGACGAACAATTAAATGAATTAATGTGGTAGAAATCGAGATATCAATAGAAATAATAGCTCTATAGCGATTAACCTGCAGTTTGCATAGAGTTCACACAAGTGGGGGGCAGCAGGGACAGCCGGTCGTGGTCGAACCGGAAGTCATTGAACACCCGCACCCATTTCTGGCTACGGCCTATTATATTGGCTATTATACAAGACAAAGTTACTGTATGGCTAGTTCAGGTACGTTATTACAGAATACTGTAAGTTATATCCTACGACCAGGCTTTAGAACTATATACTTGACCGGGTGCTTACTGTAAATTATGTTGAGGTTTTTTGAGGCCTGTTAGCTAGTGGCTCAATGAAAAGTCCATTTAGATAAAAATCTGTCGCAAACACCATTTACAGGTATAATTAACACTTGGTTTGATCAAACTGTAAACTCTGCTGCTAATGGTAGCATTGAAAGCATTGAAGTTTGATCTCAGGTAGACAATTAAATAAGTTGGAAAAAAATTGTACAAAACTCAACCTTTAATAATAACTTTATAGAAAAGTAACATGAACTAAAGAAAATACAAATGTCATTCCTGAGGAACATAGGAAATAGAAATTGTTGGCAACATATTGAGTTCTTGTTGTCACATACAATAAGTGAATAGAATTACCTTGTGCCATTAATTAATGAACTTAAGTAACATGAACTGAAACACAATCAATATCATTTGTGGACAACATGCATGTTATCAACAATAGTTTGAGTTTATGTTTTTATAACCCAATATTTAATGAACAAGTAAAATGAACTGATTAAACACAAACAAAGTCATTTGTCTCAACATACCATGGTGTTATGAACAACAGTTTGAGTTTGTCTTTAAAACTCAATATTATATATTTGTTACTTTAGAAGTGACAGAGTCAAAGGTAACAGAGATGTCCTTTTCTGCCTGCAAGATTGCTATGAGAATTTCATCTTCTGTTGTATCATTCAGGTCAACAGCAATGCCCAATTTTTCCACAAGCTGCTTGACATCATTGGGGTAAAATGAGAGCTTTTGCTTTTGTTCTGTGTTATCAACATTTTGGACCAGTGCTTTTATGAACCACTGTGTTGCACACGAACTAAGAACTTGGCTCATCTTGCATGATGTGCACTCACCAAGAATACCATTTGCATGTTGGTTAACACTCTTGCCACACGATCTGCAGGAAGGCTGCTTCAAAGCTTGCTGGATACCCAATATTCTGGCAGTCCATGTAATTGATGTGACCACAGACAAATCCTCCGCAACATCAACCAATGGATGTGTAAATGGCTCTTTTTCTGTGTGGGTAAACTTTTCTGTTTTGGCAGTGTTTAGATATCTGTCAGTCTTGGTAACTTTGACACGAAGATTCTTTAAAAGGTAGGTTTTGTTTAGTTCCAGAGATCCAACATAATCTTCCCATAATATTACTTTTGTTGATGAAGTTGTATCTCTCACAATAGCTTCTTGTTTTTTCAGTTTTCCATGGTGCTGTGTGTTGAGATATTTGATGCCTGATAGCTCAGCAACTTCGCCTTTGAGTGAAACAATTTGTTCCCCTGCTACATTTTGAAGGGAGGATATGTTGGGAATGAGCCCATCTTCATTGCAAATTTCAGTGCGTGGGAAGTCAATTTCATCAATTGGCAATGGTGTGATTTTTGTATACTTGTTAATAAAGATATCTTGGCGTTGTTTCTGATAATTTTTTATCTTCACTGGCGATTTCACTTTTTCGAGTGTTTTTAATTCAGTTTGCTTCTCTGGCGAGAAGCACACAGCTCTCACCAATTCCTCTTTAGTTTGGAGAATAAGATCAAAAAAACGCCTTTCACTTGTTGAAGCTTTTTTTACAGGTGACACTGCATGAATGTAACATGTAGCTTCAGAAGTAACTTCAGAAGAAGTACAACCTGTTGATTTGATAAGATATTTTAGCATATTTTCAGCAACAATTGACCTTCAATAGTTAATTAAATAATCTATAAGGCCATAATCAGACCTCTGAAAATAATCAATCGTGGTGGTAATGCCTCTCATAAGTGCACTTGCTAGGAGTAATGTCAAATTTTGACAAAACGACAAATCATGGCTGCAATGCCTATAGCCCTGGGCTAGTTTGTCAAAAACTGCGAGTTTCAGTTTGATAGTCTGGCAGTTAAATGCGTTTCTAAGTTTATTGTCCAGTCAGATGAGTAGTTTTGAAGTAAACCCAGAAATCAACAGTCAATTTATGCAAACGTAAACACGATCACCGACATCCAAACGAAGGCCATATTCATGCAACAAAACATGTTAAATATCTTCGTATAATTTAAGCCAATTTGGAATATTAACCCAGATTTGTTTATTTTATAACCTAGATAATATAATCGCAATCTTGTAATACACTGGCATATACTTTGGCGAAAGCAGACAGCATTCACACAAATACGGAAAACTTATAATGCGACCGGCGCTTTACGCCTGAGCGGGGTTGCTCGAAAAAGCAAAGCAGTTGTTTTACAGTTCACTGACAAAAAACCTGATATCACTTGCATACAAACAAATAGCAAAAAGCTATAATAATAGTATTAACAAAAAGGAATACAGCCAAGCGGTGGAAAAATTATTACTCATTACTGTGTTTATACATGTAATTATTTACTTGCACATTACAAAATAGGCTACCTTTCAGTAAAATATTCAAAAGTAAATCAAAGACTACAGCCAAGATTTATTACAGCCAAGTATTCCGCTTCGTTTTTATCTTGTTTTTATATCTTGTTATTCCTCGTATTTGCTTTTAATCCGCGTGAAAGTGAAGAATTTATGACTTATACATATAAATAACTACAAAATTATCATAGTTTCCATGGGTTGTTTTCCAGTGCACTAGTGCAGTACGCGTACACGCACGGAAAAAAATTAATGCAATAATCCATTTATAAGTTTCTTTATGAAATAATCAAACGAATAAAAACACAGCATTTACTTCTGTCAGCTCTGTGTATGATTCTTAAATGATTTTTATGATTTTAAAAAATGTATTTGTAATACCGTGCGTATACGCACGCAACGCACGCTTTATATATATTAAACGCTTTTATATCAATTAAACTAAAAAACCGTTTTCATAAAATTCAGCAGTATTTTGTCAATACTTACCAACTCTGGTCTGACTGGTCTCATCCATATCAATGCTTTTACTGCCTTTTTAGTTTACGTTTAAAGTTTTTATACAACCTCGTCCACGCAGTACACTGACATAAAAACTCCCCTCGTGGTCTATGAAAAAGTCGACACACATCACAAAACGTCATAAAAATGACTACGTCATCCGACAGAAATCCTTTAAATTCTATGTGATCGAGTTTCTGACGGCTAAACATAACTCGACAAAGGTCTAGGCACGAGTGAGAATGGTGAGTAAGAAATAGGGAGCTGCCTGCGGCAGCAATTATAATTTGTTTTGTTCGTGGCATTGGTTTATTACCCCCCGGTACGGCAATAGTTGAAAAAGGCCAGGCTACCAAATAATCCAAAAATTTTGGATTATTTTGAAATCACGTGAGCAGAGTTTGCCAGGGCTCTTTTCCCTCTTTCCCTTCCCTCCGCAGCGAGTAAAAACAACGTAAGAGCCCTGGGTATGAGGTTGCTGATCCATCAGGTTTATTCTTAAGTAAATTATAGTTGAAATGTATTGCTGCCAGGGCATGTCTACAGAAATGGATAACAATCTTTAAGGTTTGTGGAATATTCAGGCATAGATTTTCAGAGGGAAGCACCCCTCAAAGTCATTTGGCACACCCAAAAAGTTTTTGAAACCCTCAATATATACATATATATGTATATGTATAACAATGTGCATACTGTAAAAAATACAGTATAAATAACAAACCTGCAATACATCCCCGAAAAATTTGAACACAACCATTTTAGGGGCGAAATGATTTAAAACGGAATGAAATCCTTCCAAACTACTTGTTTGTGAGTGTGGAGATGCCTGTAATATTCCATTCTTGATGTTCTTTTTTGTCAGAGCTTTACATACCTCATCATAAACAGTAGAATCTGTAAAAATTACAGTTGTATATTAACCTGAATGTATGGTACCTCACTATTTAACCTTGCTGAAAATCTCATTCAACAAAATGTATTCATTGTTATCAATCCCACGGTTTCCAACTGTTCAGTACACTACATTATATTAATTTACTTCACCTTCAAGTAGCTGTCTGTGATGTTTTCTTTATGAGCACACCTGTTGAATCTTTGGTTGGGAAGGTCTTCATGTTTGTTAATTATATGGCTTAAAAACGATTCAAATTTGGCCCAAATAACTTGTCCATCACCATTTAGTGTTGTGGTCGCACACCAATACAAATGATTTGCACAGGGCTTAATCCATTCAAAGAGACATTCATTCCCTTTCTTCTTTGCAATTCTCTGCAAGATCTTTTGGATTTCTTAAACAAAGGCAAATATTATACAGAGTGATAATAACCATTATACTAAATCTTCTATGGTTTAAAGTATATGAAAATTAAAACATGCCATCTGTTAATTCAATCTTACTTTTTGTAAGATGATCAAAGATCAAAGTAGTGGATGACTTTGGGAAGTTTTTCTTTCATGTGTTTCTTTATTGATGTATGTCTATCAGAGATGAATTTTGTCATATTCAACTTCTCTAAAAAGAGAAATTCCATACACTTTTGAAAACCCAGATACTCCATGGCCTGGCTGCTTCCTGTTTCATTCCTCTGCAATTAAAAGAAAAGAACCTTTTAATTAAAAAGTAGAAAAAGCTTTATCAAAGTCTATAAGGTAGAAAACGTTTTGTACTTTCAATTCGTACCTGAACTAGGCTAAAGTGGATAACCTTAGATGTTGTATTACAAAGAATGGTATATGCACAATATTTTGCACTATGGCCCATACTATCGTGTCGACCATCCCCTGCTACTACAATGCCTTTTTCATTTTCCTTCTTTATTTCAGCCACTAACTGCTTTTGGTACTTTTCCCAGTGCATATATATCAAAGGAAAAAGTATTTCCTAAAAATACATGTATGTGAGAAATGTTAAAATATTTTAGACTTCAGTTTATTTGATAGAATAAATTTAATTGCTAGAATTTGGAACCAACTAATTGGTTGATCCAATTAATGAGCAAAATTAAAATAAACAGCCAAATAAGTATTGAAAATAAAAGATTTACTTACACTTTGATGACGGAAATAAGTGGATAATGCAATGCAAGACAACCCCATATGCTCAAAAATTCGCAAAGTCTTTGAAGGCGACCCACCAGCAACAGGATTGCAAATGACAGAAGGAAGCTTCCAGCAGCAATATTTGTACCAACCATATTTGGTTGACTGTCCCACACATTTGTTCCACAGCCCTGATTATGACATGTTGTTATCACTTTAGCCATTGTACCATAATGGTGTACATCAACAACAAGTGGATTGGGGCTTCTGCATAATGGGCAGAATTGAAATAGGAGCATTAATTGAGATAAGGATACAATGAATTTAGGTTCTGTTCGCATATTGTAGTCATCAGCTCTGAAAAAATGAAAATAAATATTATAATATTATACTGTATTATGATAGCAAACAACTTTTACACAGTAGGCACATATAGTTGGTTATACTACCCGTGTTCTTGGGATGAATATTCTCCTTCAGATTCTTCACCCGCTATCTCATGCTCATTAACACTGCTATAGTCAGGGATGCTGCTGTAATCAGGAATGCTGCTATAATCAGGAATGCTGCTATAATTAGGAATGCTGTTATAATCAGGAATGCTGCTAACTTCAGGAATGATACAAGTGCTTGGAGTATCACATGTTTGGTTTTCAGTCTCACAACCAGTAGTATCTGATGTATCTACAACAAACACATTTTATTTTTTTATGTGTGCAGTACATTAAAACTTTACCCACTCTTAGAGTGACAATGATCACCTATATAATAATTTCCCTATCTACTTGGACCCATAAAACTGACTAAAACTTATACAGTAAAAAAATACTTTTTAACTAGGAATGTCAATTTTTATATTACATTATTACAGTACCTTGCTTGGAAGCCTTGGATAAATGTAAAGTTTTTTTTTTGGTAATTCATTGTGAAGAAGACGCTTAAATACTTTACATGAACATGTGCATTTACATGATATGCGAGGTTTTGTTTTCAAATTGCTTCTCCCTGGGTGCACGTCACTTCCGGAAAGTAATTACCAGGCTCTTTTCTCCCGGTCAAGTATTAAAAAAGCCAACTTTGAGATAAAAAATGACCAGGATGATTAAATTTTTGCTTAAGACAATATTAAGCAAATTGTCTTAAAATTGTCGAAATATGGTAAATACGTAAAAACCCCAATCATGAGATAGGCACTTTAAGGAAGTGCTTTAACTTTGGTTCCTCTGCTAGTTTAAAGAACAGCTCCGATCAGGGGCGGATCTGGGGGTAGTCAAACTAGTCACGCAACTAGGGTAAAAATTGCACAGATAAAATAATTCAGAAAATTCCAAGTACTCCAGTTTTAATATCCCATACAGCGTCAGAAGTCCGCATATTAATTTTCAAATGCTCTCCAGTAAGTCCAGTTATATATCTCATGCATTGCTTGAGCCAGCGTGCAGATTAGTCAAAAAAGCGGATGACTGCGTGAATTTTGACTAATCTGGGGCAGATTCAAGCCATTTGATTGGTCAATTCGCATTTTGACTAAAGTTTGCGGGGGGTTGACTAAATTGCGTAATATTCTTGCGTTCTGATTGGCTGTTTAAAGAAAACCTCTGGCTTCTGATTGGCTTGATGCGTTTGACTAGTTCGCTGCGTGGGGTAATCTAGTCAACTTCAGTCAATAGAAATAATAATAAAATTTTAGTTCGCAAAGTTTCAAAGTTTGCTGAAGATTTTTTATCGAATACGATTGCTCATGCGAATTGACAATGCCAGTCCACGAGTACGAGACAATCAGGTCTGCGATTCGATTCGCAAAAGGCAGATCTTTCGAAAGAATTCACGCGGCAAATGCAAAGTCATCCGAAGAGCTTCTTGCCGCTATTTACGACACAAACAACATGCCGAGAAATTTCCCTTGTTCGTAAGAAGTGTACAGCATTAAGGTAAATAATTCTGCTGATTTTCACATAAGCAATATATTACAATAATAATGAACTCAATATGTTTTGTGGCACTATAAATGTATGAGCCAGGTTTGTTATTGTATTTGCATATATTAGCGGTTCCCGGTCAGACCAAAAGGTCATTTAGAACTGATTATAATTTCATATCATGTAATAATCAACCGAAGCTTTCCTGTCAGCATTTTTATCTAACAAACCTGTTTAGCACACAGATTTACAAATTTCTATGCCAAAACATGAAAGTCGGAGTTTAAAGCTTATAAAAGCATAGTTTGTCGTATAGTGTGATGTAATATGATCTGTAATATGTATTATGAATAATTTTGTTTTAAAAACAAAATGCGCACCCCCTCCCCCCCACGAATCGTTCCGAAAAAATAATCGGGAGAAATGTACCTGCCGTAGTCGGACCGTAAATTTTTGACTAGGGTAAGAAAATTCCTAGATCCGCCCCTGGCTCCGATGCCTGCAAGCTGTCAATGAAGAAGGTGTATGTTGTATGAGAGAAGTTACAAAACATTTCAGTATAATGATATATGCGTTTTGATGTCTTCCCTTGCATTAAAGAAACAATAGTTATGGTACCTATAATTTTCACCCCATCTTTTTCCACTTAAAACAAAATTAAGCCTTTCCATTTTTGCTATTTTTGTGCAGATATCCAAACTTGAAGCATGTCTGTTACTGTGCACATTCATAGACCTTACAACAGAGTTGAATGCTTCAAATCTAAAAAAGATAAGAATACTTCTTGAATATTATTACATGAATATTACATGTGTATTGCTCTGTTTCAACCACCTTGCCTGTGTTACAAGTTCATTGTTATTCCTACTAAAAGCTGAAAATCAGTGTATAGCAACATAAAATTACATGTGTTCAAGAGTGTTAATTTTGTATTAATTTTTTTCTATAGTGAAAAGGAAGTAATGAAAATGTGTGCAATGTCAAAATAGATACAGTCTCTTACCTTTCTGTGCAAAATCCGTTGCTTGGTCCAATATTTTGAAAATCATCTACTAGATGTAACAATAGATGAATCTTTGGCTTCTTTAGCAGTTAGGAAATGTTACACCTACTCTGTTTACAAACGATGCCAACATCTGCTTTGCAGCTTCTTTATTTCGTTTGTCAAATCCTGAGGCATATGCAAAAGAGAGTATCTGGAAAAAGACATGTAGAATTGCATAATGTTTTGCACTGATTTTTAATATCTATTCAAACATATAATGTGACCTAAACAAAACACATAGTGTTGTAATGTACCTCACTCAACAACTAGCAAACCAATAGATGATCATTTGGGACAATATCTTTCAAAACAAATACAGCAACCTGCATCCAGAGCTTAAAATCCCTACCAACATAAGAGCCATAATTTCTTGTGATGTTTCCTCTTATCACTGCAGGAAATGTGCACATATCAATAGATGATATCTTTGCGTGGAGTTAATCTTTCTTGTGTTGCTCCAGCGATTTTATAGTAGAACTTAACAGGTACTTCACTGGACCAAGAAGTATAGTATGTAGTATTTCAGCTGTAAGAATAGAAAGTAGAAAATTCTGTGGTAGAATGTATGATGTTTTTATCTGTCCTCCCATCTATAGAATGTCTAGAGATGTAGTATTCCTACTACAGTGCTGTTTAACGTTTCTCTATGCCTCAGATGAAATACCTTTTCATTCTTTTTCCTGTTCTGATACAGTGAAAGAAGAGAGATGCATAATTAATTACTTTCATTACTAATTTTTAAAAAAATAACTTACATTGCATTTTCTACAGAACTTGTTTGCGCAGCTACCCAAATGATGTTCAAATTCAGATGCACGCCGATTATCTGCCAAGACGCACATTACAGGGGCCTTTACAAGTGTCTCGCTATTTAAATGTGCATCATACATCATTTTGCCATGCTCGAGTTCTGAAATGAGAGCAATTATCATATAGAAAGTAACTAAACTTTGCTTATAAATGTATATTTTTTTAGAATATAAATGACAATTTTACCACCTTAAGCGACTTACTGTGATTGTGTATCACTAACCTTCCAAGTCTCTGGCTATAGATTTACCAATGGGTACGGATGGCACAATATTAGATGTTGCAAGAAAATGTATGTTCTCTATTTTTCTAATTTCTTCTCTAGGAAGACCGGCTAGAGTCATGGAAAAATTTTCAAGACCGTTCCACAGGCAAGGAATTGTGTTGCTTCCTATGAAAACGATAACAGTTGGTAATGTGCAACTTTCTTGCATTTATCTGTTACCTGTTCAGACACCTCAAAAACTTGGTTGTTGACATATTTGTATTTAATTTGAAGAGGTTTGATTTTCATCTTGTTGGGTATAGCCGTTGCTGACTTGTCAATTATTACATCTGGGCAGATACGGTAATAACCACTCCCTTCTTTGTGCAAATATTGAATCTTGCTTATAGTTTCAGTTTTATTATGAATAACCTGAGAAAAACATTAATTGCCGACAACAGTAAATTCGGAATGGACAAATTGCATATATATTATTAATTAGAAATATTGTTATGGAATTAAAATAACAAGAAGGTTGATGAAATTGCCATTCTACTGTACCTTAGCATAAAACTTAATTAGTTTTCCCTGACAAATTTTCCGTTCCGACACGAATTCCACAATATCATTTGAGTAATATGTCTTTCCTTCTAGGGAAATTGAGGAGCTTTGGAAGTATTCGTTGCCCATCCATTTGACTCCCTATCTGTCAAAAGCAAGTTTCGATTTACCATTACTGGTGGAATAGCATTTGCTAATTTGCTGATAATTATTGAATCACAGTTAATAAGCATGGTCAAATTCGATTAAGTCTAACCTGGGCCATCTTGTGAATATACGAATCAGTGTCTTCCAGATACTTCATCAGAGATCTCGCCCTGTTGGGAATGGCCAATTGAAGGCGGAAAAAGTCTGAGGGACGCAGCCAGTAGTAAGGATTGCTATTGTAATAGTCCTGCATGGTAATAGATTTTTTACTGACGTATATATTATGTTGACCGTTTGCATTTTAGCAAATATCACGTTTTTGTACGAATGTTCGTGCAAATGAATTTAATGCTGACTTAACTATTTGTTATATTAGCATTGACATTGTGCTTTCTATACAAGTACCTTTTGCGGCTGTAACATATCTTCAACTCCTTCAATTTTGAAATTAATGACCAAATTCAACGAGGGCACTTTAACATTAAGTTTCTTAAAAATTAACCATAGGAAATCCAGATATGCGCTTGTCTAGAAGTAACTTTATTCAGATTAAACATAACTTATCGGTACCAGTGAACTCCTTACTGTAAGGGGGATGAATATTTATAGTTCACTTACACCTATACGCCGTATGGAATGTAATACAATATTTTGGCCTTTGGGAGGAAATCGAAACTGCTAGTGTTACAATTAACAAATTTGCTGTTTTAACTTTAAACGATAAAATAAAAAAAATATAAAAATGTACATTGCTGGTCTTGCTATGTGTGATTCAATAGCGAGGTTCAGATTTGACTACCACTACCACTACCGCAACCTCTCTCTAATCTATTAGGCTCGTGATTGGTTAGTCTGATAGACCTATCGCATTTGATTGGTTTATATTCCCTCAAAGGTTGTGGTAGTCGTAGAGGTAGTCAAATCTGAACCTCGCTAATGTACTTTGAATGATGGCTGAGCGGATACATGTGGACGGCTTTGCCGATAATTTTTAAAATTATGACGTCACATATTAAGTCGTTTCAAGAGGCTTGTTTCACGTCTTGTGGCTTATGCTTAACTTTATTTTGTTAGATTAGCGTGAAGTGTCCAAACAAAGTTCTTTTTCTTGTTTTTTTTTGCTTTGGATTTGGTATTACGGGTCAAATAACTTTCAGCGTTTTCGGTATGTTTTCGTGTACCTGTGGGAATGCATATTTATATATTCAGACTGTAAAGACAGTTGATTTGCATTATCTTATTCTTTAAAATTGGCATATTTTTCAACATTGCCTATGGGGGGCAGAGGGGCCGCGATGCACTTTAATTTTGATGGAAAATCTTTTGCATGTGATTGTAGACCTTACTGTGGGTTCCAACAGGGGCTTAGGTGTTGTGGCTTAGACATTCAAACTCCAGCTATTAGCTTAATTGTTATGAGTGATTTCAATTTTTAAAAGGTTTGGGGTTTTTGGTACACCCAGTATGTCTCTTTCACTCTTAACTCCAACAAAGACGAAGGTATACTTTTTTCAGTCGTGATTGTCCTTAAATATGTCGGTAACGCCGATTGCGCTCTCGAGATGAGAGTGGCGTGATGATATAAGTGTTGGAGAGTATGTATAAAAAGGTAATCGATCAAGCATCTGTTTTTAAAATTAGTTAATTGTGTTCATAAAAGTAAACCGCAATAATATCATTTTTTCATTTAATTAAAGAGTTACCTTTGGTCTTGAAATGTTATGTGCATAGCTGTATAGTAGAAAAAATATTTCTGAAGGAAATGGGAAATATAGATTTTTTGGTTTTTGTATGCCGATAATGTCGCCACCAATTTTATCATCAGAGACAGAGACGTCCGTGTCATTACAATCAAAGAAGTCATAGATGCATTTATCCATCACCACTTCGTCTTGAAAGTTAAATTGTGGATCCTGTCCTGGATTATCTGGTCGCAGCAGGTCGTCAAAACTCCCTTCAGTATCTCTAAAAAGCGTGAGCTCGTTTGGTTCATCGCAAATTATTTCAGTCGGCTCGTGATGTACTGGCTTAATCTCTTGTATTAAATGATTTCTAGACGTTGTGTGAACGGAAAACCTGCCCCAATCTTCAAAATTAACTTGACAAAGATCACAACAGTAACGACATGCTCTTTTTTTCATTTCCGGAATAAGACCTTTGACCTTATTACTGTTTTTAGATCAAACAAATATCAAACAATGTTTCAAATTGCCCTTAAGTTGTCTGTTTCAGTTTTTCGCGCTGTACAAGATTTTCACTGTACAATTATAATCACAAAATAAACAAAAAAAAGCTAGCAGTTATTTTAGTTTGAGACTAAGTATATATAAATGTATATATTCATCTCAATGACAATGATGATTTTCAAGATGATGATGAGACCCAAGATCCCAATTTCCTTCGAGAGCAGTCAACTTACAGCGAGCAAGAAGATGTGCTTCAAGAGTTGAGAGAGCTCAAGCAATTCATGAAAGATGTAAAAAAAAGACAAGGGGATATGGAAACTTCCATTAAACAAATTGTGAAGGAACTATCGGGCAAAAGTTTGACATATCAAAGTCGAGTCATGAGGTATTCATTAAACTCAATGGCAATGCTTTTAAAAATTTAAATTAGCTTTCACTTTTTTACCTCGAAACTCTCACACCTCTGCCTTGTGAAGAAACATATTTTACAGGAAATACTATAGAAACGTGTTATTTTATAGGAAAAGGTAAACAAGATACTTGCAAAAGCATACATTCAGCTTGGTCGATTCTCCAAAGCAAATGAAAGCAAGACAGTAAGTCCTTAACTCCACTGAACTTTCAACAAAGTAATGCAAGTATTTACATGATGAACTAGAGATAGATAGATAGAAATACTTTATTTACCCACGCTAACCCTGTCAACCGAGGCTGATTTCCACAGGGGGTGTGTACAAAAGATGGACAAAGATATAGTATTTAGGCTATTTACAGGATTTAATTACAAATTCTAGAAGTATAAAGAATAAAAAGAAAAGAATGTACATATATTTAAGTTTCTTTTAGGATGCTGTTTTAATCAGAAAGTGTGAGTAGCAATTTTATTTCGAAAAATTGAGAGGGGGTTTTACACTCCCTGATCTCATTTGGAATAGAATTCCATAGATGTGCACCATCATACATGAAACTATTTTTCATATTATTTGTTCGAGGTTGTGGTAAACTAAGTCCACTGGAAATATCCCGAGTTGGTAAGTTACAATTCCACTTTTATAAGTGAAAAGGTTCGTGAGTGATTCAGGACCCATTTTATTCAAAACTTTGTACATTATTTTTGCCTTAGCCTTTTTTCTCATCAATTTGAGTGGCTCCCAGCCTAAGGCGTGTAAAGCAATGGAGTGATCTATATCATTTGTCATGCCCATGATAATTTGGGCAGCTCTATTTTGAAGTTTTTTAAGTCGTTTTGACTGTGTTTCGCCAAATACATCCCACACTTCACAACAATAATCGAAGTGTGGATGAACAATAGCATTATATATTAGGATAAGTGTATCTTTATTAACAAAGGGTTTGACATGGCGGAGAGCAGAAATTCCTGACGTTATTTTCATGCAAATATTTTTAGTATTACTTTCTAAGATAAATGCTGGTCAACCACTGTTCCAAGAGTCTTGCATTCCTAAACTTGTTTAATTTGTTAGTTTTCAATAATATTTGGGTGGAAATTTTTTATCGTTTGTTTTGAGCCGATTAACATGAATTCAGTTTTAGCTACATTCAAGCTTAGTTTATTGGCTATCAACCAACTTTTAAGATTTTCTAGATCAGAATTTACTGCAACCTCAATGTTAGTCATTGAGTATCCAGAAGCTGTGAGATTTGTATCATCAGCAAATAACCGGGGCCTTGTATTATTGAGGCATTCGGGCAAGTCATTGATGTATAGTAAAAACAATAATGGTCCTAAAATAGAACCCTGTGGTATACCACATCTTATTAAGTGCTCTGATGAAACAAATCCATTTATTTTGCACCTCTGGCTGCGATTTGTCAGGTATGATTTTAGAAAAGAAAGAGCTTGTCCTTTTATTCCATAAATTCCCAATTTTTCTAGTAGAATATTGTGATCCACAGTGTCAAATGCTTTTTTTAAATCAATAAAAACTATTAAGTTAAATAGTTTCCTATCTAAATTTACATACCAACCATTTGTACAGTCAAGTAATGTTGTGGCTGTGGAGTGAAACTTCCGGAAACCAAACTAGGAATTGCTTAATAATCCAAATTTGGTTAAATAATTGTATAGTTGGTTATACAGAACTCGTTCCATGACTTTGCTTATTACTGGTAAAACTGAAATTGGCCTGTAATTTCCTGGAATATTTCGTTGGCCATTTTTATAAAGAGGTGTTACTCTAGCTACTTTCCATTCATCAGGAAAAGAAGATAGAGCAATAGCCTGATTAAAAATAAGTGTCAGTGAATCAGATATAGCAGGTGCAGCTATTTTGACAATTTTACATGAAATTTTATCAATGCCAGTTGCTTTATTGCTTGATAACCCACATAATAAATGAAAGATTTCATTTACAGTTGTAGATTGGAATATGCAGCAAATTCTGATGTAGCTTTTTTGACATATGTCTTAAAGCTGCAATGGGATGTATCAATTTTGCTTGCTAAATCAGGCCCAACATTTGAAAAATACTCATTGAAACCTTCTGCAATATCTTGCGAATCATTTAAAGTACTTACACCTATATTTAATTCGTTCACAACTGTTTGCTTAGTTTGTTTGCCTAAAGTAAATTGTTAATTGTTTTCCAGGCTTTTTTTGGATTGCATTTTTGTCCTGCAATTCTCTTGGAATAATAGTTTTGTTTAGCATTTCTTAATTCAATATTCACCTGATTTCTAGCTCTTTTGTAGTGTGTGGTCTATTTCTGTTTTACTTATAATTGCTTTTCTTTTTAATTTGTCTCTTGTATGAATGAGGCTTTTAATTTGACTTGTGATCCAAGTGTGATCCAAGGAATTTTGTTAGCCCTGACCTTTTTTTGCTGGAGTGGTGCATGCTTATCTAATATTTCCAAGAAAAGTTCTTTCCAAATTTCCCACATAACATTTGGATCATTGCCAAAGAAATAAACATAATCCCAATGTTGATTTAAAAGTTCATCTACAAACTTTTTTTCATCAAAATTTTTTATATTTCTCATCTCAACAGTGTTTTTCTTTTTTTTTTTGCATAACTCGGATCTTTCTAATTGTAAATACTAAACTGTGATCAGGGGCGGACTGGCCTATACTTAATTTACCGGGAAAACTCAGAAAGGGGGCGCTTGGTCATTGTAGTTGTAACGTGAAAAAATGTTGTTGACTATGCATGTGCTGTGATATTGATTGTAGATTTGTGATCGCTCATGTCGTCTGTGATGTAAGGAAATTCTACAAACATACTATATGTTGAACAGTAAAACGACTATAATTTATTGCATAACAAGCAATTGACGAAATACAGAGGATCCTTTAGCTAAAATAGCAATTATATCATGTACAGTAATGCTATCAAGCAAGTCCTTCTCGCTTTTCATTAACATGATAGCTTCCAATTTATCATTTGCTAAGTTTGCCCTTAGTCTTGTTTTTATATGTTTCAACTTGCTGAATGCTCTTTCACAGCTAACCTGCGTAAATGATAGTGTTAACAAATATTCGTACACAATAAACAAATTTGTTAAAGCTGATGTGTTGAGCAAGTATTTGAAAAGAATTTTGTGACAGCAAGCAAGACAATGTTTGCAGCTTCCTTTACAAACAGCTTTTCGATCAATCTGTCTTGGAGTCTTACTGACCTCGCCATCATCATCTTCATCACTGCTCTCCTCCTCACTGCTGCTGTTAACAACATCATCATGACCATCATCAGATTCATCAGGAAGTGATCGCGATAGTGCATTGAAATTTCTTGCAAAACAGCATAATTCTTCTCTTAGTGACAAAGGATCAACACCAGTGATGAAAGCGACTTTAGTAAGGCTGTTTTCTGGAACACCGGACAATACTATTTCATTAAACTGACGTGGATCCAGATATGCTGTATCTTTGATCAACTGAGCGTTTTGAGAAAAGCGTTCGTCAATACTAGTCGTAATCTGGTCAACTACTCGTCGAAAAACGTTTGCACGAAACTGTACAATTGAATCCTCGGGTACCATATCAGACGCTTGCTCTCCTGGCATTCTTTTTTTCCGAGAAACTCTTACATCTTTTAATTGCGATTCAACTTCGATGTGGTCTAGATCTTTTTCAGCCAGTTTTGCATTCATTGATTGCATGAAATTAATTGCCGTTTGATGAACTGTGTCAAATGAGATCCTGTGCAGTTCATTTTTGGATGATTGCACCATGTTCCAAGCACTGAGATAGTCCAGACCACTTGTTTGCAAAGTAGCAAGAACGCCGACAGAATATTACTGAATTGCAACCATTTTTCCAGCAATGTTGTCGCCTCAAAAGTTGCCTTTGCGTTAAAATTTGGCAGGTTCACGACTGCATCCAGTACCTTCAGCATGACAAAATATGTCCCCTTCTTTACATCATTATACGGACCAAAAATTGTTTCAAGTGCTGCCTGCTTTGACCACCATCTTGTGTCACCAATCTTCTGCAGCTTCTTTAGCTTTGCTGAACCAATTGCTTCGTCATCTATTATCCTCCTCCAAACATCCATTCGTTTGCACAAATCTGAGAAAAATGTTGCTGTGCTTTGAAGCAAACCAATCAAGTTTTTCACTTCTGTTATGTTTTCCACCATATCTGTAGCAGCAAGGTTCAAGACATGAGCGTAACACCAGGTGTACACCGAGTTTGGCGAAACATCCTTGATAAGCTTCTGCACACCTCCAAACTCCCCACGCATATTTGATGCACCGTCAAATGATTTGCCGATAATATTTTTCATCTTTAAACCTTGTTGCTCAACTTCTGTCTTCAAAAGCTGAAAAATACCAGCTGCTGATGCATCAGAGACTTTCTGTATCGCAAACAAACGCTCCTTGACTTCCAGGTTAAGAACATAACGCAAAATTATTGTTTCCTGTTCTACAGTTGCCGTATCTTGAGTACCATCCATCTGTACGGAAAATTTCTTTTCTCCGATTTCTTGAATAATCTTTGACTTAATGATGTTTAAAATTGCTTGCAAAATCTTGTTAACTGTGGTCTTTGATAGCATTGTTACTAAATTTCCTCGTCCACGACTTTTCTGTTTGCCTTTCCGTTTCATATTTTCTAGTCTTTTCTTACTCTCGTCAATTATTTTCTGTACGTGGTTGTTTAATGGCACGCCAAACTCCGAAATCAAGAGGATTGTTTCTAAAAAATTGCCATGATCAACTGATCTATCATCTAAAGTGTATGCGGACTCTTCGGTGTCCTCTAAATGACAACGATTGTTTACCAAGGTATTTTATTACAGATACAATTCTTTCTAAGACACGTATATTGTCTTGAATATCGTGCTGTCGATCATTGGCCATTTCCACATTAACAAGAGAGCTTATATCTTTGTTTGACTGGGCATGGATAAGTGCCATGACAGAGGAATTATGTGACTTCGATGACTCGTGGTCAGATATTCTTTCATATATATGAGAATACTGAGTAAAACCATTGGTGAAAGCAGAGGAAGAGTTTGCAAAAGCTAAACAAACATTGCAATAAACACCCATGACCTGGCGATCGATAACTTTTATAGTTATCCACTTACGATCGACGTATTTCTTTTCCTGTACTTTCCGTTGGTACACACGCTTAGGATCAAAAGGCAAATTGTGAACGTCTGCATAACAGGGTTGACAGCAACTACTTTGAACAAATGCTACTTTCTGATGAAGTGTTGTACTGGCTGAAAGTTTTTGAAACTGATCTTCATTGTCAGCTATCTTTGTAGTTTCGTTATCAATGTGTTCATAATGTATTTCTGGATTTTCTGCTGTGGTATCATCAGAGGATTTTTCTCCTTGTGGTGAGTCCTGTGTAAAACACTATTGTGTTAAAGCGCGTCCCATAATGAGGAATCAAAACCACCTGTTACATGTTTATTGATATATGTTATAATGTTACATATTGGTGTTTACGAGCCCGGACGAGTGGGAGAAATTTTGCTAAATTGGACCAACGTGAAGGCCTTATTTATGTATTTTTCAATTTTTTATAAATTGTAGGCAGACACCTTTGACACCTTAAGTTATTTAATTTACCATTTCTATATCATTGAGGATTTCGTGTGATGTTGAAGATGAAAAACACAATTTCTGCTGTTTTCGATCAGAACCGGCATCAAGCAATTCCTGTTTTCGCTTTTCCTTTCTTCTCTGCGCGCCACTTTTCTTAAGAGCCTTTCCACGTTTATCCATGAATTAAATCATTATATTAAAGTAGGTTTTTTTTTCAGAAATCGCCTATTCTAAAATAATTGCTTCCTGATTTAATATAATATAATTGAAAAACTAAAAAGATCGCTTCCACTTGGAAAATGAAAATTTTCCTCTTTATCGCATATATACGTCATATAACGTCCAACAAAATGATTGTGATAGAATGCAAAAAGAAAATTTTGCATGTGAAATAGTATGTTCGCAGTAGTACAAAAACAATTTGCATGGTCATGGTCGTGTTGTGTCAAATTTCTCAAATATTTTAGTATTGCTTTTCTCTGTTTTAGTTTTATAGTTTTATCCTTCATTTCGTTAATTATCTCCAAAATGGAGGGCCCCAAAGAGTACATATAGGGGGGGCACACCGGGAAATTTCCCGGTATCCCTGTGGGCCAGTCCGCCCCTGACTGTGATCACTTATTCCAGTGTGAACAACACCAGAATGAGAGATTTTTTCAGGAGTATTAGTAATAATGTGGTCAATGAGGCTAGTCGTTGTCATAGTAATTTGAGTAGGCTCATTCATTGAGATAATTGGTACAACTCATATATATGTCACAATTTAGATCACCCAGCAAATACATTTCCTTATCCTCATCATCGATTTCTTTGATCAGCTTTTCAAAGTGGTCAAAGAAATCTGACAATGCATTTGGCGGTCTATAAACAGTTGCAACAATAAATGGTCGACTGTGTGGTTTAGTAATTTCTACACAAACAGCCTCTAAGTCAGGTGAAATAAGGTCAGACCGAATTTTGTAGTTAATAAAACTACCTAAATACATGCAAACACCACCTCTGTTTCTCGATCTGTCTTTCCTAATTATATCATAGTTGTCTAAGTGAATAAAGTTATCTGAAAAACTTGAATCAAGCCGTGTCTCATTAAATGCAATGAGATCAATATTTTTGTTAGGCATTGAGTTAGCTACTGGTGTAACTGTTGGTATACATATCTCAGGTACATTGTCCACTCTTTTCTCCGAGATACATCAGCTAACTGAAAAAACTGCTCATGGTTATTATTAGAGTTGTTTCTAATGTTTCTGCACTGTTTCAGATAGCTACAGAATGCACTTCCTAGTGCTCTATCCCCATTCTTATTCAATTGAAGGTTTGATTGGTTTAGTAAAGGTTGATATATGCAATCATTATCAATGAATGCAATATTATGCTTAATGCATAGTTTATTAAATTATATAACAAGATAAATTATTATAACAAGATATGTTACTGGCATTAACTTTGTTATCATACCTCTTTACGACACTAGATACAGCAATATTCTTGGTATGAACTTTCATCCTGTCAATGAGGGTCTCCATTTCTTCAGCGACTTTCTCTGGTTGCTTGTGTACCAGGTCGTTGGTACCAACATGCAGGATTATTTGCTCACACTGTTGATCTTTGCTTAAGTATTCTTCAATCTTTTCCTTTATTTGGCTTACCTTTGCGCCGCTGTACAAGTGGCAGACTGTTCTCTTTTTAGCAGCTCTTTCTAGTTTCTTCTTGTCGATATTTTTGACCATGGAGTTTCCTATTAGAAGAACGTTTTTTTCTTAAGACGCTAGTGAAGACATTTTTATTTAGGATAGCTTATGCCTAATTATATTGTTCTTATATTATAGATTTTAGTATATCACTCTTAGTAATTTGTGTAAAATAGATTATTTAAATTGATATTCTGTAACACGCATTTGATCATATTTGAATGTAAATTTGCGTGTAATAAGTATTAAATTATTATTATTATTATTGTTGTTGTTGTCGTTGTTGTTGTCGTTGTCATTGTTGTTGTCGTTATTATTATTATTATTATTATTATTATTATTATATTTATTATTATTATTATTATTATTATTATTATTATTATTATTATTATTATTATTATTATTATTATTATTATTATCACCACTATTATTATTATTATTATTATTATTATTATTGTTATTGTTATCGTTATCGTTGTTGTTATCGTTGTTGTTATCGTTGTTGTTATCGTTGTTGTTATCGTTGTTGTTATCGTTGTTGTTATCGTTGTTGTTATCGTTGTTATCGTTGTTGTTCTTCTTGTTGTTCTTCTTGTTGTTCTTCTTGTTGTTCTTCTTGTTGTTCTTCTTGTTGTTCTTCTTGTTGTTCTTCTTGTATATTATTATATATTATCAAATTGATATATTTGATACATAGAGCAGGGTCACGATTATTGTGCTCTGTACATGTTAGAAGTTTTAATGACATATTCGTATTTGAATCACACTCTTTTATGAATTGAAATCGCGTATAAGGTTTATAAAATGATTCGTACAAGTGTAATTACTTTGTTGACGATTTGCGTGGTGTGTTTGTTTTGTGATCGTGAGTTCGTCTCGCTTGGTCGACATAAGTGGCGGTGTAAGGAACGTATTAAGAGGAGATTTTTTAGGAACTCGCGTAATTTTTAAAAAAAACGATCAAAGCTTGGTAACCAGGCTTTTGCACCGAAGGGTAAAAAACCCGGGTGCTTATACCCGGATTACAGCAAACTGCAAGTCAGCGATACTAAAAAACTTTTGGCGGGAAAAAATGAAAAGTTAAAAAGCAAGCATAAAAAGCATAAAGTTCATTTGATAAAGGTTAGTACAATTTTTGTTGTAACATCATATGCCCTAACTGCAACTTTCGTGTATTGCAACAGTCGAAACGTACGCTATAAATGGCCTTAACCTTGGGCTTGCCCTTCGTGTAACAAACTGATGAAATTGAAATGGCTATATATACATATAGTTTATGTACAAAAGCAATGAAATACCTATTGAGTGAAAGCGAAATATACAACGTTCACAATATTTTTCCCGTTCGTTGTTAACCGCTATAATTATTGTGACAGGAAAATGTTTGTTTTGAAAATACACTTACTACTACGCCACTGTCCTAATACCGAGTACATTGTTTATAAAAAATTATGCTCATTTACAGACTAAATTTGCATTTAAGAGAAGATGGAAAGCGAAGTTCCTTCAATTTCAACCAGCAGTGGTGGAGAAATAAAGGTATACATAGTACAAATTTATGTCTCCTACCGTAATTATAATAAACAGTGTAATGGTTACTGAATTTTTCACGAATACGAAATAATTCAAATGAAGTTGGTAACTAGTAAGAGAATACCTGGTTATTTATCACTTAAGAGAAAAAAAAACTATACACTACCCCTTCACGACGTGAATTATATCATAAAAGTACAAAATGGAATCGCGTGTTTCTTAACTGGCTCAAGTTTTTCAACACATGAACTCACTACGGTTTATTTTAGTACATGTACACACATGCCATCGCCTAGCTACTTTTTCAAATCCTGGCTGAACTATGCAATTTTTATTATGTTTATAATGAAACATATAGCTATCATATAGCTTATTATGAAACATATAGATGTATGTTTCATTATAAGCAATATTATATAGATATATGAAATGAACATGCACAAAAGTGAAAACGCTAAAACATTTCGATAGTTTTGACTGGTAATTCCGTATATATACTTTATACAACAGAACAAAGGTTTAATGGCGCTCTATGGGAAAAACAAATCATCGCCAAAAAAGATTAAAGCAGCAAAAATGTTTGGAAAAAGTTATTCAGACATAGCGGAAATTGCCAAGGCTCTACAAGTGGAGATTCCAACTGCCGAAGTATACTTAATAGATGCCTACTGTGCTGGAGCTCCAATGATTTCAATAGAAAAGCTAGCAAGTGAATTGAACATTCACGGCCATCTTACGGATAAGATTGCTCGTTTGATTGAACGGGGTTTACCGACCCTTCGGCAGATCAGAGATGCTCTAAATCAAAAGGTTTCATATAACCAGATCAAAGTGGTTTTAGCAGGCATGATCAGAGAAGAACTTGATAAAATTAGGTGAACGTGAAGACAGGCCATGTGTTAAAAGTTTTAACTTACAAGTCATTTCTTATTTTCATTTAAATGTTATGCAGAAAGAAGAATTGTATTGAGCTGTTCCTTCCTTGTTGGCGAATAAACATGATCGGATCAATTTTTAATTATAGACAATTGAATCGAACGTTGTGTTGCATGTGTAAATAGTCGAAACTCGTGAGCAGTTGAGAACAGTTGATTTTTTAGTTTTAATCGCAATATTACACAAAACAACAACCGCAAAAGAAACCAATATTTAAGTTCGTTTGTGCATAGGAAGAGAAATTTCCAAACCCATATAATTATACAACTTTCGCCTACCTTCTCTATTTTTGCCAAGCATTGCATCAGCATTATGAACTAAATTTCTTGAAATATGTCAGATATCATAACTGTACTACCTTTGCGATGCATCCTTTATGTGAACGGGTCTTGTTTTTATGATACATGAATCAGCAGTTAATTATTTTCCAGGAGAAATATAGAGATTGTTTCTCTTTGCTAAAATACCCTCGAGGGCACGTTTTTGAAATATACTCGAATTTCGATGATTGATTGCCTGCCTCGATATCGTGCACGTGAATATATTACCCCGTATGTTGAATTTTGCGCATGCTCATAACCAAAATTCTTGTCTTGTCACAAAAAAAGTTAAATAACGCAACAATGGTGAAAGCATTTGCATTTTATGCTAGAAATATGTACTTTTCCTCTCTAAAAAAAGCAAATACTAGATATATAATCACAGTATCAAGAGTACCAACCTCCCCAATGTATATATACCACCTTTAAGGTGGGACTAAGTCTTATGGAGAGACCTCCGAATAAGAGCCCCCCATGTACACTCACATTTACTAACGCCATTCCTGATAGCATTCCAAATATATGAGCCCCCACCCAAAAATAATAAGGCTGATTATACGGAAATTTATATCATATAGCTGGATGATGCTGATTTAACAGCTGACAGTGGCAGTCAATAAAACGTTTAATTAACCGTTGTTTGATAGTCTAATGTGTCTTTCAATATTATGTTTGGTATATTTGTTATTTTCGTGTTTACTACCCACAAAAATATATGCATTGTTTAGCAAATGGTCAAAATTGTTTATGAAATAGCTTAAGCTAAACGGCACTTTAGCATCATTTTACATATTACAATTCCCTATTTAGGGCTCGGACGAAGTTGCGCAGGAAAATGAGAAATGCTTCCTGTGTAACAACAGTGTTGGCGTGGACAACAAATGTAGGCGAATAACAGTGAATAATTTTGCGAAGTTGGGTATTGTAACAGCAGATCTAGAAAAGTGCAAGGACTCCCGAGTGTGTACATGTTGTTGGCTGTCCAAAATGGTAAAAAGCCGTGAAAAAGTATGTCCCGTTATTGGCTGCACCACCCCAAAACGAAAGTTAAAGAGACTATATGCGTTGCCATTAGGTGGATTAGATGAAGAATGCTTTAATAATGCTATAGAAAAGTTCCAGGTTGCAAAAGATGATAAGGTGTGCAAAAGATGCAGAACCAAAATCGTATCTTACAACAAAAGAAAAAAGCCTGAGACACCACTTCTGTCCCCACCCACATGCACTATTCCTTCCACACCAAGAATAAAAAAAAACGTCTCATCAGGAAGACCGCGCGTTAGCTACTCAGAGGCAAGTGCGGCGACCAAAAGGAGAATGAAGGCGTCAGCAAGAAGTATGTTGTCGGGAGTGATACGTGACTGTAATAATATTTCTCGTGGCGAAGGAGTGCAGTTAGTACAAGATGCTATAAATAACACTGCTCTACACAAAAACGTTAATGATGAGCAAAATAATATGAATGTACGCAACATATTTGGAGGCATATCCGACACGTATGAAAAAGAAAGTAAAGGCCCGGCTGGAAAGATCCGATTGCTAAGCTCGATTGCGCCACATTTTAAAAATAAAGAAATAAAGAAAGCAATCCATTGCACAGACTACGAGTTAACGGAAGCCAGAAAGCATGCAAAGCTGTATGGTCCAGGAGCCACACCTCCACCTACAGAGAAGGTCAAGAGATATCGAATACCACCTGAAGATCTCGCTTTTGTTCTGAATTTCATCCATCATCCGGACAACACTTGTCGATCATCACACCGAATGGCATCGTGTGAAGGATCAAAATCGTCTTGGATCTCCGACATGTTTGAAAACGATCAACAACCTGTAATGTGGCTGAAGGACGGAAAACTTCATTTGTACAAGAAATATGTTGAAGAATGCAAGAAAGAAGGAAGAAAACCAATATCCGAATCGAAGTTTCGAGATGGGTTAAGCGCCGGTAATTTCAAAGAGATGGCTAGAATGACTGGATTGTGCAATATTTGCGACGAAGTTGGCGCTCAGAATTGGAAAAAGTTGTTTGAATTGATCGAAATGCTAGAGAAAGAAATCAATGGCGATACGAGCAGCGTCGAAAACGAGGAAGAAGAGTTTGAAGACGCAGATATTGATGAGACAACCGTTACTATGGTTGATATAACCGATCGAGATGACGAGTATAAGCAACACAACCCTCTTCCAGTTGACTGCCCTGTACTAATGGTAGAAGTTAATCCACAAACGGATCAACTTGACAATCTAGCGAAGAGGTGTAAGATTCTTAAAGGACATCTCCTGTCGAAATTTTCATCCGAGCTTCAGCAACATTCTACCTGTCCCTTTCACTGTATGGATTTGCTACTTAACGAAAAATCATCTTGCACGAACCATCACGAAATTTGCGAACAGTGTATTCAGAGGTTCACGCTTTTTGACGACCTGTTAGCTACCATAAATGCAAGTTCTCTCAATCCTGTGCGCAAGAATTATTACCGAGAGCAAATTATCAATGTCCAAAGAAACGTGAAACTATACATCGCTCATCTTGTTCGGGGTAAGCATCAAAGAACCCAGTTCATGAAAGAAATCGAAGAACTTCGTCCTGGGCATGCAATAGTGGTTTGCGACTATATGATGAAGCTCCTATTAGAGAAATTCAGGGAACCGCAAAGGGATTGGTATGGTAAGAAAGGCGTTTCAGTCCACGGAAGCATGTTTTTCTTCAGAACCAAAGAATCAGGACAGGACATAATGGTAGAAATACACGACGTATTTTCAAACGGTGATTGCACACAGAATTGGTACTTCTCAGCAAGCGCTTTTGAAGCCACATTCAAGAATTTTTCTGCAAGGCATTCTGACGTTAAATCACTCGTCGTATGGTCAGATAATGGGCCACATTATCACAACACCTCAATCATTTTCTGGTTAAGCCGTGCTTCCAAACTTTGGAACATGGATATTGTTCGATATTCGTTTTTTGAAGCCCAAAAGGGAAAAACTTCACTTGATTCGCATTTTGCAACATTTAAATTCGCGCTGAAATCTTGGATGAAAAAAGGGAACGATTTACTAGACAGTGCTGACATCGTTGAAGGAACCAAAGAGAACTTGAAAGGAACACACGTATACGAAATACACATCAACAGATTTAACGAGCCACGCAGCGCAAAAACTTTGGACGGTATAACATCATTTGCAGATTTTACTTTCGTGAAAAGCCCAGGAGAAACCTACAACTCAATTGTTACTAGAGAATTAACTGATAAAGGTACAATTATGAAGGTTTTACCCAAGAAAATTCTAACATCATGGCCTGGCTATATGACACACTCGTCCTTGTCGACTGGAGTTACCTCAGAATACGACGAAAAACTATCAGAGAATGTCGAACCAAGATACAATACAACAGCACCCAAAAAGGAGAAGCCGTCGGGCATGAAAGAAACCAACAAAGGGATTTTGCAAAGTAATGCAAATAAAACAAATCGACCATCGAGCACCACATGTCCTAAATGCCAAAAGTTTTTTCTACGCAGAGGATGTATGTTAAAACATGCTGCTTCATGCACCCATGCTAAAGAATCCAAATGGAAAACACTGGATGATTTAAAAGCGTCATTCCCTGTGGTACTGGGGCTTACTAACAACGCAAAAACGCTAAATATTGGGGAGTTAATTAGCAACAAGAAGAATAACGAAAGTGAACGAAATCTTCTTTGGTGTTTTCTTTTAGCAGGGAGTGGTAAAAAAGTGAAAGCTGGAAAACGTACTCGTTTTACTGAACAACAAAAAGAAATCATGAAAGAATGTTTTGATGTTGGTGAAAAAGATAAAAGGAAACGTTTTACCACCCATTCCTGTCAAAGATTAATGGAGGAGAAATTAGGAAAGAAACTTGCACTTAGCACACGCCAAATTGCTAGTTTTTGGGGTAATTACAAAAGAAATAACACTCAATCACGTTAAACAACAGACAAATGATGTAATTAGTCAAAGGGAAGAGTCCTTATATTTAAATATGCAATTTTTCCTGCAACTTGCCATGCAATTCTACTCTTGAGTGATGTCATTTAGTAAATTCAGTGAAGAATATTAGACAATTGACATGTGCAATAAACATCATCAGCAAAAAAACTCATATTTGCCAATTTTATATCTCTAAGAGTAGAATGGCTTGCAAGTTGCAAGAAAAATTCCAATCTATAGTATGATCTTAAATTTCTAAATACAAACCACACCATAATTTCTGTATAAGTTATTCAAGTAAGTCATTACATACATTACCATCATCATAATAGTAAAATGATATATATCTTATCTTCAGACTAGGCACTGTATTCAGAGTTGTTTGATTGAGAATTACAGTGGAAGAATTTTAGAGAAATAAGTATATTATAGGTAAATCATTGCTATCTAAAATATACAAATAATGCAAAATTATTATACCAATGAGTTATCTTGTCTTTATGTACATGGAATATGAATAAACAATAACATCCAAAAAATGTCGATGAAATATCCTCATACATTGAATCTTCTATTCTAAAGAAAAATAGAACATAAGTATTATATACATGCAATTAATTAAGGAATAACCATAAAAATGCATTGTGTGAATGTGTCAAAGTGATAAACAATGGAATTTTTAAAAATTGTATTGAGCCACCTTAAATGGATGTGTGAGAATCACATTTTGGTATGAATCGATCAATTGGAAGGAGAAATTGAAAAAATGTGTTTCATAATAATAATATGTGGAAGTTCTACTTTTCAAGCACATTTGTTCTTACAAGTTTATAAACCTCATAGAGCCACCTTAACAAAATGCACTGCAATGAAACAAGAAAAGCTAGTGTAAAAGGCAAAATTGTGGGAGGACCTCCCGCCCCGATTTCCTTAAGGAAGAGATATATGAACACTGAACATGTTATTTCAGCACACACAATAGTTTATGAGTGTCCCACACATAGTTAAGGAAAAATAACATATTTTCATTATACACATCTTAATCTTTTGGGTGATTTTCATATATACCAGCAATGTGTCATAATGAAATTGCAGTATTTTTTTATGAAACACTTAATGACCTGAATTTTCCAAATAATTTGTATTCCAAGAATATATAGATCATAACTATACAGTGTTTCTTAAAAGCAAACAATGAATTTTGCAACTTTACACTAAAATAAAAGGACATACTATTTGTAATACAAGGCCAACAAAATGGTCTGCCTCAGGTCAAAATATTAAAATTATTGCGAGGACCTCCCGCTCCGATTTCCTTCAAAATATGCATATTTCACTATCACTAGCTCAACAGTTAATACATAAAAGCATACTAATGTCCCAAACATGGATAAGTGGAAAATCATATTTTTTCACATTTTTTACCATTTCAACCTATTTGTAGAAATGGAGCTAGTCTCACACATTTGTGTCAATAAAACTTGACTTAATATCTGACTTAATATGGCTTTATGGAATACAAATTACGTCAATAAAAACTGACAATATCCAGCTATGACTGCCTATACTTTGTCTTGATGTTTACGAACGATTGCGTCCAAAATATCACAAAATATACAAAGGAATAGAACGAATCGTGGAAAAAAAGCAAAATAAACTACTCTCGGGAAATAATGAACAATTGAAGAGACATTAAAATGCCACGACAATCTGATTTTAGAATATTTGCATAAAAGGGTCAAACATCGTCACCACAGGGGTACTTTTACCCGCAATAAATGCATTAAATATAAAAATAAAGCAGCAAAATTAGCCGTACCTGGAAAAGTTCGATAGCCAAACATCACTCCTTCTAGGCTCTCTCCAAAAATAGTCGCAGTCGTTTCCTTCCAAAAATAAGGTGTCAGGCTTGCAGATATCCCAGGCTAAACTGAACTTATCACGGACAATTCATTTCTTGTGTTTATTCTGAAATCGTAATGCACCCAACTGGAAAATTACCCTGGTAATTCACCGAAAGCATGCAACCACGCCGCCATTCAACCAAAACATGCAAATCGCTTCATTCTCGCGCAAGGCATGACGATATTTTTGAGCGCTCATTACTCTATATTCTAAAAAATCTCCTCTTAATCATGCTGAGAAAGACCATGTAGATGCTCGATCCCGGGAAATGCCAATAACAAAGTCACCTAGTACTCCTGTTCCTAGCGTTACTGTTGTCAAATGTTGTTGTGGCAAAATATGCAAAGGCACGCGTGGTCTTAAAATGCATCAGCGTAGTTGTCAAGTGATACACAGCCTTAACGACGAACTGGCTACTGATCTGGAAGAACAAATAACGACAAATGATACTACAAATACTCCTGAATCTGAAAATTGCCAAGCTGATAACCATATGACTTATGATGATCGACTCCCTGAACTCAAAAAAGGCATTATTTTACCTAAAAATGACTCTGAATGGCTAACGGCGAATGATTTTTTCAAATGTGCGCTGCAGATAAATCATCCAATCAGCTTTCCAGATGCAAATTCAAAAATAAAGTTATTAAACGATGTTATCTACAACTACTTCGCAGATAATTTTGGTCATAATGAGTCTATTCCAGATAAAAATATCGTTGCTAAATATAAAGAATGTACAGTTAAGGATTTAAAGAAAGCGTTGCAGAATTTAAAACCTAACGAAGGTAACCTTAGTGAAATTAGACACGTCTCTCGAATATTGCATAACAAACTTCGCAATATCAACAACAACGACGATGGGCTAGCCTCTTGCAATCAGAGGCTCAATCACGACAAGTATATCACCCGGAACTTTTGGGGCTATATTAAAAATATCATAAATAAGAAGGATTCAATATTACCTTCCTTCAAGGTGAATGATTGTCTCATTTATTTTTCTAAATCTCTGGCTAAAATTAATCCTAATCAACTGTTCACTAATCCCAGCTGGATTCCAAAGTTATGTGACCCCAAAGTTCAATTTAACCTTAATCCCCCGACATACCAGCAAGTTACTAATGTTATACGGAAAATGAAATCGTCTGGCTCCCCTTGTCCCCTTGACCAACTTTCCATTATTTGTTTCAAGCGATGTTCGTTTCTCAGAAGTTACCTTACCGAAATTATTCATGAAATTTGGCACTCTGGTACTGTCCCAACTGAATGGAAGTTCTAATAAATTCGGCCAAGGTATCTATCCTCCATCTGTAAAATTCATTCAATGCCAATCTGTTATTCGGAAAGCCTTAAAACTCTCTCCTAATGAAGAAATTAACGAGTTGTGGAAATCTACTAATACGCACACTAATATTCAATATGACGCCTATAACAGTTCGAAAGAAGTGATTAAAGATTTCCGCTTAGGACATGAAGTTAAACTCCGAGACCAGCTTCATATTCAAGGATCCTTTTTCTCCAGTGTAACGAAGTTATCATTATTACAGCTAAACAAGGTGTGGTCTATCGCTCAATCCAAGCTTCCAAAGAATATTTACAACTTTACCATACGATATATCAATAACTCTCTTCCCACATGCAAAAACTTAAACAGATGGGGATTATCTTCGAATTCAGAATGCACTTTTTGCCTTAATCCGAAGTCGTTATTACATGTGGTGGCTGGATGTCAATTTTATCTTGAGCGGTTTACATGGAGCCATAATTCGATTTTAAACTTTCTTGCTGATACATTGCAATCAGTAAATGATTGTACCCTTTACACTGATATACCAAATTTCAAAAGTCCTACCATCATTACTGGTGATACATATCGTCCAGATTTGTTATTATCTTGCTCAAATGGTTCCCTATATGTGGTCGAGCTCACCGTCGGGTATGAGTCCAACCTAAGAAATAACGCTAAGAGAAAGAAATCTAAATATGAACAATTAATTTATCAGCTAAATGAAAAGTTTAAAAAAGTTAAATTTGTAAATCTTTCTATGAGCTCATTAGGTGTATTTGGGGAAGAATGTTCCTCATTTTTAGATATGTTGAAAGACATCGGTATTACTGAAAATCACCAAATGCACTGTGTAAGAAAAATGTCCAGCATAGCTATTCGTGCCTCTTATTACATTTTTTGCCACAGAAATAAAGAATGGGAAAATCCAAACTTACTAACTTTTTAAAATATCTGAACTTCTAAATCTATCTGTATAAAGTATCTATCGTAGTCGTCGTCGTTATCGTCGTCGTTATCGTCATCATTATCTTTATTATTATTATTACTATTATTATTATCATCATTATTATCATCATTATTATCATCATTACTATGATTATCATTATCATTATTATTATTATTTTATCTTAAATCACACCGGCAACTCTTCAATGTGTAATGATGCCTTAAATGATTATCCAGAGTTAAAAAGGGGTATAAATTTACCTAAAACTGATTCCGAATTGTTAACGCCAACGAGTATTTCAAATTTGCCTTACAGTTTGATCCTCCAATCACAAGCCACAATTTAAACACCTTGATATCACATCTAAACAGTACTATATACAACCACTTCGCCGAAAATTTTGGTTTTATAGAAACCTTACTGGATAAAACACTCATTGTAAGGTATAAAAATGACAATGTGATGGATCTGAAGAAAGCTTTGAAATTGCTTAAATCGACAAATTCTGATCTTCCTGAAATTAAATATGTTTCAGGTCTCGTGTGCCAAAAGCTAAACACTAATCCAAATAAATATTCTGTTAATAATACTGACGAATTGTTTAACCAAGATAAATACTTTGAACGTAATTTTTAGGGATATATAAAGAATGTTATAAACCGAAATGAATCAATCCTTCCAACTTTTGGAATGAATGATTGTTACCAGTATTTTAAAAATATCTTAGCTAAAGTGAAACCAAACAAGATATTTCAAATACCAAGCTGGATTCCATTGTTATCTAATCCGATTACCAAATTCAACCTTGAACTACCGACATATCAACAAGTGACCAACATTTGTAGGATGAAGACATCTGGCTCACTGTGTCCTCTCGATGAATTGTCCATTATTTGCTTTAAACGTTGTTCATATTTAAGAACTTACCTAACAAACATAATCGAAGCAGTGTGGCTTTCAGGATCTGTTCCTGATGAGTGGAAGAAAGCTTGCACAATATTAATCCACAAGAAAACCGATACAATCTCGCCAGAAAATTTTCGTCTAATAACCCTTCAATCAGTGCCATTAAAAGTGTTCACGTCAAGTCTTCGCAACGCAATGTTTACTTACTTAATTTACAATAATTTCATTGAACATAAAATACAAAAAGGATTCACTCCCAATATATCAGGAACATTCGAACATACAGCGCAAATGGCCTATATTATAAATCAGGCGAGAACCAGACAGAGATCTCTCGTTATAACCCTTTTGGCAAAGTGCATCATAATTTGATTCAATCTGTACTTTGTTATCATCACATACCAGATCATGTCCAACTCCTTATTAAAAGCCTCTACACAAACTTCAGAACATCAATTATCACATCCGAATTTAGTACCCCTTTCATACATGTTGGCGGTGGTGTTTTGCAAGGAGATTGTCTTAGTCCGTTGCTGTTTAACCATTGCTTCAACACTTTTATTTAACATATTAGAACTGAGATATTAGAACTAGCATCTACTTGACCAATTTGCAATATGGTGTCATTGGTCTGACTTGATTATTAGAGTAGATAAATGCAGTTCGTTTGGCATGAAAAAGGCTCTCACTAAATCTGTCCAGTATCTTCCCAAACTAATAATGAACAGTTGTCTTATTCCAGCGCCGGAACTTGGCAAGTCGTTCTGCTATTTGGGTAGATATTTCGATTTTGAAATGACAAATAATGAACATAAATCTGAAATAATCAGCCTCTTAAGTAGTATAATGAAAGAAATTGACCTCAAACCATTACATCCGAAAAACAAAGTCTTTATATACACCAGATATGTTCTATCAAAACTCTCCTGGCATCTAACTGTAGCAACTCTTTCGCAAACCTGGATTTCAGAAAACCTAGACTCAATCGTCAACTAATATATCCGTAAATGGCTTAAAATACTTGGCTTGAGTAATGTGCATTTAACAACCAACAAATTTGGTCTTAACATCATTCCACCATCAACAAAATTTATACAGTGTCAAACAATGATTCGAGCAGCATTAAAAGCATCACCTAATGAATCAATAAAGCACCTCTGGAAAATGACGAATAACCACACTAACATACAATATGACCAGTACAGCTCAACAAAGGAAGTAATTAAATCATTTCATGAAAATCATGAACAATGCATTTATTTGGATGACTGCAAGAAGGGTGCCAACATAAGTCTTATTTGCTATGTTTCGACTAAACTATATTCATTGACAGGGAAACAATTTTCTTGATGATGACTGTAACAAGTTGTTTATTTAAGCAGCCATATTACAGACAACACAGGTCGCCCTAGATCACTATTTACAATGCTACATCTCCCTTTCTATGGAAGCGTTAATAAAACCTATAACTGAACGATTTAACCTGAACTAGAAAGTAAAAATATTAAGTTTGTGAGAGTTTATGTACTGTTCGCATTCGTCTCCTGTTCACTTCATTTTTTTTTTTTTTCGTTGTAACAAGTTGTTTGGTTGACGCTTCGGCAGCTTTACATATATCTATCGCTTTCGATAAGTTCAGATCTTTCTCGCGTAATAATCGGCCTCGTACGATATCACTCTGTACACCAACAACGATTCTGTCCTTGATCATTTCATCAGCCATGGTACCATATTTGCAAGTTTTAACCTTTAAACGAAGATCCGTAATGTATTGATCAATTGACTCACCCTCGGCTGGTTTCTCTTTGTCTTCCTCTGATTCAAACTCAAAAGTGTTGAACACTTCTAGGGCGTCTTCCCCAATAAGATGTAATACATTAATTGATCAAGGGACTTCAAGGGAATATTTTCTCGTCATTATCATCTGTTTTCCTATGACAAATAACAAATGTACAAACTACAAACACGTCAAACAATGCACTTTTGTGTGCTTTAATACAGTGCTAAACTTATCGTACATGAAGTTGTAGAATGCTTTATACTTGCACTTAATTGCTAATCATACACCAACAACGATTCTGTCCTTGATCATTTCATCAGCCATGGTACCATATTTGCAAGTTTTAACCTTTAAACGAAGATCCGTAATGTATTGATCAATTGACTCACCCGGTTGCTGCATTCTACTGTTAAAAGTGTGTCTCTCAACTGTCAGATTGCGTTTGGGGTTGCAATACTCATCCAATTTCTTTAGAATTTCGGCTGGTTTCTCTTTGTCTTCCTCTGATTCAAACTCAAAAGTGTTGAACACTTCTAGGGCGTCTTCCCCAATAAGATGTAATAACATGGAGCTTTGAATTTTTCCTGATTTCTTGCTTGCTTCTGTCGCGGTCATGAATAATTCAAATCGCTGTTTCTAACGTCGCCAGTTTAGCTAAATTTCCTTCAAGTTTCAAAGGTTTTAAAGCTGGTAGTTTATCCATCGCTTCTTTATCTCAAGAATTTTATTTAGTTGCATATGTTCAGATGGATAAAATATAAGAGGATTCAAAAAAAAAACTCCTGACACCATGTAACAAGTTGTTTATTTAAGCTGCCATATTACAGACAACACAGGTCGCCCTAAATCACTATTTACAATGCTACAATGACCATAGGGGAAAATTATATTTTTCAGAAGTTTCTATTGTTTTATATGTTATTAAAATACAAAGTGGTTTATTAAAATAAAAAATTTGTTTATCTTCCTTACTTCCCAAGATATTGGCTATCCTTACTTCCCAAGATATTGGCTATTATCAAAATCATGAAGGTATATTCACCATCTTGTTTTATAATGAGATCAAATTTCATGACGTCAAAAGCAAGATTGACACTTAAAAAATAACCACTACTGATGAATCATTCCTCCTACCTGTTGCATATTTACCATCAACTCCGTGTGTTCACAAACTGTTTCATTGTGTGGCTGTCATTCATCAACAAATGCTTCAACTTGGTTGATTTGCAGGGTGACATTCTTATCTAATGTTTCCACTTCAAACAGTAGGCATGCATGTTTCCCATAATTGAGGTAGAAAGGGCTTAAACCCTGTGAAAGGTAGGGCAAAAACATAAACATTTGGTGAAATAATCTGTTTGGGTCAAGATATATCTGTTCATATTTGGTGAAATAATCTGTTTGGGTCAAGATATATCTGTTCCCATTCAATTCACCTTTTCAACTCTAAAAACACGTGTTGTAACAGGTGACCAAAAATGTAAACAAACACCACGAGTTTGGACAAGCTCTATATTATTCAAATATATTCAGAATGGTCGCTACCAAAATATGTGCATGGGGAATGTGCAAAAATGACTCACGTTACCCACAACATCTTGAAAAGAATGCAAATGGCAACCCAGTAACGTTTTTTCATTCCCCGGGACCAATAAAGAGCAAAGAGAAGCGCTTGAGGTGGATTGATGTGTGTCGTCGCAGTGATAATTTTAACTGCACCAAGGACAGTTACATTGGCAGTCTTCATTTTGTTGGCGAGCAGGGACCCACAATAAAGAACCCTGATCCAATTCCAGCAACAAAGAGTTGGTAAGTTTTTATACTTTAATTGTGTATATTCATATATTCAAATATTTGAAGGTATTAAATATTTTGTTACCAAAAACATGTGAAATGTGTTATGGTAAAGTTGGTTAAAAATATACAGGGTGAATGGATGGGTGGGGAAATTGAATGAACACAAAATATGCAATTCAGCATTTTTCCTCTTTTGTAGCAAAAGTACAATCATACTAAGCTGACCACAAGAGAGAAATTTCTGTTTACGTTAGTGCGTGTCCACAGAAATCCCAGTATTATCATGCTATCTGATATTTTTGGCATTTCTCTTGGAACAGGCAGTAACTTATTTATCACATGGGTACTATTCTTGGCTAAAGAATTGAAATTCCTCCTTCAGTTTACGACAACTAAGGATTTAGAAGGAATCAAAAAACCAAATGAACTTCAGAGCATAGAAAATCTCAGAGCTATTCTTGATTGCACGGAGTTCTACATCTAAAAACCTGGTAAACCATCAAGTCAGAGATCAACACACAATGAATACAAATCATCAAACACATTCAAATTACTTGTCTCAGTATCACCAATAGCTCGCTTCAATTTTGTTTCAAGCTCTTCACTGGAAGTATAAGCGACAAAGAAATTGTTAAAGCAAGTGGTTTTTTAGACCATCTTGGCCTCACCACTTATGAAAAGGGGTAATGTTTGTCCTGGCTCATCCACTGCCACAAGATGTATTGCCAAAGTTAGAGTGCATGTTGAGCGCATGATCAGAAAGTTAAAGTGCTTCATGATATTGAAACAAGTTATTCCCTTAACAATGAAGGGCTATGTTGACTCAATTATAACAGTTTGCACAGCACTTGTAAATTTACAACCAAGCATTATACAAGATTCAGATTATAATGAGAACAAGTGAAATCTATCAATCCTGCTAATATTATTAAACTTTAAAAATGATCTATATTAATATACTTTAATCCATTACACCATTTCATTTTAAGTTCACTATTTGTCAAGGCTTTTCTATTATTAAGCAATTCTTGGAAAATAATGCAATATTGTTTCCTAATGCATTTGATTGCTTTTAAGTTCTTATTGTTTTACTCTGTATACCCACATGATTTTTCATATCAGTATTAGGGTACTGCTTGTTAATGGGTTAAAGTAATATGAATGTTTATTTGTTCTTAAATTTGTCCATTTTACTAAGAAATGTCAGGTATCTCTTTAAACGAGTACGGGTCTCTTCAGCAACTGCATCACTGAACCAATGATGCTCACCAGGGACGCCGGACAAGCGTTAGGGCAACGGGGGGCAACGTGAGCGTAAAGGGCAATCAAAATTCGAAAGATAATTTTTTTCGAATACATTAATTGATCAAGGGACTTCAAGGGAATATTTTCTCGTCATTATCATCTGTTTTCCTATGACAAATAACAAATGTACAAACTACAAACACGTCAAACAATGCACTTTTGTGTGCTTTAATACAGTGCTAAACTTATTGTACATGAAGTTGTAGAATGCTTTATACTTGCACTTAATTGCTAATCATGCATCAGCAGTTACTAAACGTCAACAAAAACACATTTAATCTTTATGTTTCAATAAAACTTTAGAAAAAATCTTATAAATGATGAGCTATAAACAAAACTCATTTGATTAAGAAACTGCTAAACTGGCAAGGCGACATCGACATATGCCTGCATATTTTAACATCCATTTAAATGAATTTTCCAAAGTAGGCTCTTCTTTTATCATTCCTTTCCGCAAATTCTTGGGCAACCGATTTGATATCAACTTTGTCCATATCACTTTTCTGAATGTTTGCAAACATAATGGAGTTCAAATGATTACCTCCGGTATTTGCTCGCAGCCATGTTTTAAGTCGGCGCATAGCACTGAATGTGCGTTCACACAACGCTGAGGTGAGAGGGATGGTGTAGTACAGCTTAATCATCTTGTGTACTTCGGAGCACCGTATCTTCGCAGCAGGCATTTCGTTGAATATATCGGCGATGGTTGAAATGCGAGAGATAGATGTGATTTTCTTTTTCTTCTCTGCGTTATAGAGACCAACAAGTGTTGGCATATCACCAAGTTGCATCCTCAACGTGTCTTTGTCGATCAATTCGCTTGTTAGGCTATCTAACGGATATTCTCTCTCAAACGCAGATCTTAACAGGATTTGCTCTATGCTTTTTACAAGGGAAAGGTCTTCTTGGTCGAACCTCGTTTTGATACCTTCAGCAATGGCATCGATTGCTTCGTAGTAAGATCGGCGCATATCATCTGTGCCTTCGCTATCTACAGTGCCTGTTGAGTGAAGTCTTTCTGTCAGCAAAGCTTCTCCACTTTCCATCCATCTTGGGATTTTCTTTTGTCTACGAGCATCTGCATTTTTCTGAACTCCAGGTATGTTCCTTGCTTCTTCAAGGATGCGCTCAAATTCGTCCCTACTCCGCATTTCGCTCAGCCTTTGCACAATACATCGTAGGGAAAACAAAGCATAATCAGCAGATATTTCAACTGCCTGCAGCTCTTTCGAGAATTTTTCCAACAGAACAAGTAGCTTACGTGTGACATTCAAATTGAAGAGAACCGGGAGCGAAGACAGCTGTTTCTTTAAAATTCCCTTGATCCTCGTTTTCGTGTCAGCAGAGAGATTGGGGTCGGTTTTCATCTCTTCAAGGGTTGCGCGCAGCTCACTGGTCTTCTCGAAAATAACATCAGCTGCCTTCACTCTTGTCGTCCATCGTGTTGCGGATAGGCTCTAGAGTCGAAGGACTTTGTATTCCTCTCCATTATTTTCTTGTTTAAACTCTTCTTGAATTTTTTCAAATAAAAGAATGCGCTTAGGGTAAGCACCAACAATTGCGTACAGACTTGGCACAGATCCAACGATGTTGATAACAAGGGACATCGCGTGATTGCATCCTTAACAATTAGCTCATTGCAATGGGCGAAACAATGAACATATATGGCGTTTTTTGCAACTGAAGCTTTAAGCTTTCTTGCTAAAGATTTCATTGCCGCTGCTCCATCGAAACCCATCGCTGCCATCTTGGCGCCTTCCTAGCTGGACCTGAGAAGGATATCTTCCGTGTACTTTAAAAGGGCATCAGCTGATAGACCCTCACTGCATTCAAAAATGCCAACAAAATCTTCAGAAACTTTGTAGTCATCATCACACGTTCTCACGGAGAATGAGAGTTGTTCTTTCTTGGAGACGTCAGATGATTCGTCGGCAAGAATCGAGAAGAAGTCTTTTTCTCTCACATTTTCCAACAAGTTTCGTCGGGCGTTCAAAATTAACAGTTGCTGTTGTTCAACTAGAATATCATGCGCCGTTGTATAATGTTTCTCGTTTAGAAGCAGTTCCAAACCCTTGTCATGAATCGCTTTATCTAGGTTAAACTGGTATATGTTAGAATCTAAATCTGTGTTACCTCTTATAGCAACGCCTTGACGCAACAATGTTTTCATTGTTTGAAGATGGGAAATAAGCCCTTGTCTTCGCAGCTTTTGCATGTTAATATCAAACAAGCGAACAGTTTCTGCGATGCCGCTGGTACGTCTCATTCTTGCAACCATTTTAGCGCAGGAATCTTTGTGAAAAAGGCTCTCTTCATGCTCGGCAAATTTTTCGGCACCTTTTTTCCAGTTATCAAACCCTTCCCCACATTTGAAATTGAATGTCCCTGACCCTTTCTGTGTGTCACTGTTTTCAGTGCATGTTAAACAAAACGCCTTTCTCCTCTCCCTGTTGAACGCAAGCCAATCGTGCTTTTGAAACCACTCTCGAACAAAATACCGTCCATTCTTTTCGCTACTCGACCTGTCCTGGGTAGTAAAGTTTTTGGCAGCTTTAACCCAGGTTTCTTGTACTTCCACGTTTTCGTCTCCTCCCATTTTCATTTCGTCTTCAGCTTCTGTCTCTGCCTCTGGTGCATTTTTGTTCATAACAGGCTCCTGAGGACACTCAATTGATGTTTCACCGCTTGTATGAACTTATTTGGGACTGTCCAGGTTGAGAAGCCGCCTGAGCAAGCAACTTTGTTGCTGTCTTTCTATTTCTTTCAGCTCTTGGCATAGTGATAAAAGAGACGACCTGAACATGTTTAAAAACAAATGGTTTTATTATGGTAACAGAGACTGACAGCTGGCGAGCGGCGGCGTTTCCTGGCTGCACTTTCATGAGGTTCATCTCGTTTTGTTCTCGCGTTTCTCGGACAATCTCACAGACAATTCCATTGTCTTTTCCTTTGATGCATGTATGGTGACATGATACCATTCACGTATACAGCCTATATGCAGTGTATACACTACAAGGTTTCGAAAAAAATATCTCCCTACACCGGCCAGCTTAATTATTCTATATTTATACTGGTTAGACATAAACTATGGACTAAATTTGACAGCTTTGTATTTATTGTGGATAACTTGTGTTGCCTTAGTAATGGGGTAGGCCTACTTTGAGTTTCAAATAGCCTAGATAAGCCTTTCATATATGATATACACTGTAGGGGGAGTGGATAGATATATGATAGCTCTATTGTAAGAATATTTTTGCAATTGTAGTGGTAAGTGTTGTTGTTTACATTCTCTAATTCTATAATATATGGTCGCAGTACAATCGTGCTAATTTGAACTGCAACAGAAACAAATAAACCATACTTGACGAACAAAAATACTAGAAATAACATACAATGAGAAAACAAATTACAACTTTCCTACCTTCTTGGTATCTATGTGACTATGTCTTATATTCCAATTCTTCACTGATTCTACTCTACGAATGGCGAATGCCCGAATGGCGTATTTATAAACAAGTTCTATTAGCTGTTAATTATTAAATATTGCTTGTAATCAGTTTCAAGCCGTTTGTCCGTTTTCAATCAATATTAAGCAAATGTGACGCTAATTTTCACTAATGGGAAAAAATCACTACTACAATTCAGACAGTATTCTTATGGGCACCGTCGGCCCCCCTTGCCCCCCTTAAGAAAGGGCAAGGGGGGCGAATGCCCCTCCTTGCCCCCCCTCTCCGGCGTCCCTGATGCTCACTGTCCACATAAGAGTTAAGATTTTCTTCATATTTTGATAGTTCCTTATAAAATATTACAATAACATTAAAAACAACAAAAGGGGAGGGGGGGGGGCATTGAGAAAGCAATAAACAACATTTGATTAGGTTGTTTACATTAAAAGTCATTTACCTCAAAGAAGTTATTCAGAAAGAGATGCAAGTAAATGCCACAATTATTGCTGTGAGGTGGTTGCTGTGGAACCTAGGAGGTGCTATTAATAATTTCAATGACAGAATTTAAAGTTGATAAAAATATAATACTTTCAAATATATTATACCAAATGACAAGTTAACTTGTGATGTTTCTTTGGCCTCCCTGATATAACACAGATAATCTTGGTAACTAAGGTTATATTACAGTAAGACATACTGTATGTATATTCTCAACATTATGTAATAATAGTATAGTCTCAAGAAGTTAATGTAGCTGACCTGTAAATAAGACTAATTTCAGTTCTCCTGGATGATATATTAATTGTCAAAGAGTCCATTAACAAAATGTGCCTTAAAATGACATTTTTAAAATTATTTTTAACCGTATAAAGAACAACGAAAATGCATTGGAACCAAAAGGCATCCAGACATGATAGTGTCATTGTCAAATCTTTTCTTATTGCGCATACCATGGGGTCAAAGTTATTTAATATAATTCATTTGATACATCAATTAGTAAAATATAACAAGCCCCTTAATATTTTACATTCACTTTACTTGCCTTCGGTTAATAGGAATAACAATGTAATCTTCATTAAGAAGATCTCCCCCAAAAACATGGGTAGCACTTTGCATTCTTTGTTTTCTAATGTAAGTATAAACGTTAGCAGTGAATATACAATATGACTGAATACATTGTTCTAATTGGAACTGTTTTGCATGTGTGCATGAGTACCTGGTTGTCTGCAGTGTCAGATCTTGCTCTCCACAAAGTGTTGTATAAAAGAAACTGCTTACAACGGGTAAAGGACAGGCAATCTCCCTAATTTACAAATAAATAAAGAGCACATGCAGTCAGAATCAAATATAAGAAAGTTTGCCCATTAGCTGGAAATGCACCCAGGTGGTACCAATTCCTGTTTATAAAGTACACACATCTATTTGCAAAGGTGATTGCAATGATAAACATCTGAAATTTTAAGCAGAATTTTCACATTGAAGCACAAAATGACATACTTACTCAAAAAGTATTGCCACTATGGTGTCATTGACCATTGTGTTTGGTTCCAGTGTGCATATGTCACTTTTGTAAACATCGATACCATATACTTTCACAGACCTTTGTGCTGTGGCCAGTCGTTCAGATGGATGTGGACTTTCTATTATAATTGCAGCAGAGAGTGTATTGTCTTCTAATTTTTCTAAGGTTAGAAAATGCTATTACATTTTGATTGTCAGCAACCTACCCTTACCACCCACAAGTTTAGGAATGCTCACCTTTTTTTCCTGCTATTGATCCTTTCCTGTCATTTAAAAGTTGCAACATCATCGATGGAAGAATGTGTGTTTTCCAGAAAGCTTCTAACTTTTCCAAAACTCTTTTGAAGAAGATTGCAGCAAATTTCACCTGACATGTGTGGGTACCCTTGTTGGTCCAGACTACAAAGTCACATCTTGAGAGGTTTGCAACAAACAATTGTTACTGAACTTGAAAATAGTATTGGCTTTTCTGTGACAGTTTGAGCTCTTCACCAAACCTCATGCCACCAATTTCTTTAGTCAGAAAGGCTTCCTTGGGTGGCAAATCCTTATGTTTCCATGGGCATTTATATTCTACAATAATAGGAGGACAGTTATCTGAGCACTGGCATCGACAGATGTTATCCAAGCTTGCTCCAAGGAAAGGTTTCTTATTTGATATTAAAAACCCCTGGGGCTGCAGTTGAATTTTATGATGCTTGTGCCTTTCCTTGTGAGTTAAACCCCATTCTCTTGGTGTTGATGGCTCTTGCTTGATTTCCTTTTGAATATGTGGCACCTTTGGGTGAACAATTTGATTTACAAGGCAGCTAAACATCATGATCTTTGCCAGTTTGCCAGGATGTTTTTCCAGTGTTTGCTGCCGAGTGTATACTTTCTTACATTTTGATGCAGTGATGAAACCAGCCTTATTCTCATACCACTCTTTGCACTGCCACTGTTTCATGGTGATTGTATTAACATTTTTATCTCTTCTTCAGAAAAGGTCAATGCTTCACACAATGTATCAGGGTTGTTCAGGTTGGTATGGCTGTTCTTCATCTTCATAACTAGTTTATTCTTCATAATTCCAGAAGGTTGATTGTCTGGGTATGATTTATCATTTGTTGTGCTAGAAGACATTTGTTTATCACACAGATATGATATATATATCACGACGATTTAGCAATGGTAGGATGACAGGTGGCTGAGGTTGGTTTACTGATGGCTTATCTTAGGCTTATTAAACATGGTGTTTATTTTTTTGTGAACTTTTTCAACCGTTTTACATTAGGTGAACATTGTTCACCTTTTGCTCTGACATTGAGCTTGATATTCTGGCAGTATGTGTGTTTTCTTTTTCTCTTTTTATTTGATGGAAGTTTACATTTTTCGATAACCAAATCTTCAACTTTCCTTGGTTTTGTGCTTCCTGTAGGTCTTTTCACACAAACACAAGGTTTGCTTGTAGAACTATCTTTACCTCATGTGTGTAAAAGATCTTCAAGGGAGTACAATGCAGCTGCTATATGTTTGCATCCACTGTCACGCCCGCCTTTACACAGGCACTTTGCCTTCAAAATGCTCCCTCTATTTACACCTCTACCTTCTAAAATGAAATATAGGTCATAGCAGTCTTCACCTTCATCGGTTTTTGTTTTCATCGCTGGTTGCACTTTGCCTACATAAACATGAATACCTTTGTTCGGCATTGTCTTTGTCAGAAGAGATTTAACATAACCATCTTCGAATAAACAATAGTCATCGAACGACTTATACGCAGCTAGCCCTTGTTTGTCGTACTCTGAGGAGTGATAGATTAAGTAGTTAAATATATCATAGAGTCCAAAAGGCGGGGAGTCGACAAAATGATTAACTGCCTTAATTTTAAATAGATCTTCGATTTCCATATCATGGATTTGATATCGATTTCAATTAATTTACCATAACTGTTGTCACCGCAGCTTTTCTGAGTAATGCTAGGTATTGATGGTAAATTCATTTTGTTGGTAAATTCATAGTTGGTAAATCAAGTGCTGGTTTAAGATTGCCGTTCACACTTACTCCGGAATCGATAAGGAATTTTTTTATCTCTGTAACATTCATCTTGGTAAAGTCTTTTCTCTCGCCATTACTATCCATTATTCGCAATACAATTAAAAAATACAAACGAAAAAAAAACAACACAAGAATGTAATGTTTAAATGATTAACAGCCTGGAAAACTAAGCTTGTTCTTATATTTTACTCTTGTCCCAACTTGTGGCATTTGTTTACATCTTTGGTCACATGTTGCAGCACATGGTTTTACAGTCAAAAAGGTGGATTCTTTGCGCAAATCAATCAAGTCTATGCCAACCAAACACCAACCCTTATCAACTTCAAACCTTGTTAACTTTAACTGGCTGCAACATGTCAAAATTCTCTTTTTATTTGCAGCATTTCTTTGACACCTTCTCATCAAGAAAGTGTATTTTACAAAACCTAAATCAACTACATACAGCGATATGTGTACACATGTATTTTATCACAACCTTCTCTTATTTCTACTTGTCCTCTCTCTCTCTCTCTCTCTTTAAACTGCAGAGACTGCTGTATGATCTTGAAATGTAATTTATCCTCCCATCATCAAATCAGACAGTAACACTGTTCCCATGTACTTCAACTACTCTACCAGAAATGGCTCTTAGTGGATCTGCTCACTTGTTCTTCATGAGAATCCTTCTCATGAGAATCCTGAATTTGTACGCTTGTTGTAATATCTCATAGACTTTAGCTGATATAAAGCATAACTTCTTTCGATTTGAGAATCATATTCAAACTTGGACACCTCTGGTAACACACCAAGTCGCATTTTTCTTCTGAACATGAGCTTGTATGGACTTTTCTCTTTCACAGGATGCGGCATAGCATGGTAGGCAAAAAAGGCTCAAAAGCTGCTTCTTCTTTAGGCCCTCAAGAAAAAATTGTTGTTGATTTTGTCAACTGTCACAATGGTGCAGCTATCTGGGCAAAGTTAGGGATAAATTGGTACATACATCCCACCATTTGTAGAAAACATCTTACTCCTTCTTTTGGGTTGGGTAAGAATTAGTTTGCGTGTTTCAGGAGCTTTTAATGTTCCTATGCTTTTGAGGGATATTAAAGAGTGTTCGAAATGTTAGTAAACATTAGCAGATCATTATAGAAATGTTGGTATTTGTGAACTTTAAAATTCCAGGTTCAAATTTAGAACTTCAGGTTCACACTCCCATCTAGCGTTGTCATTCGTTCACACATCGACTTTTTAAACAAAATCTCCTTCTGTGCTATATTTCATCATACCCAATTTAATAAGGGTTATTTCTCATAACAAGGAGTATTCATGAATGCCATCTTCAACAATATAGAGATCAGCAAGTGTTTTGGCATTCTTATTTTACATCTTTGCTCCTTTCACAAAAATGCTGTCTTTGTTCTTGTATCAGTTCTCTATATTTGTGTTCTTTCCCCTTTACATTGTTGTGAAGGTTTGTGAATGATCATGATGATGATAATGATCATCATGATAATGATCATGATAATGATCATCATGATAATCATTATTATGATTATCATAATGGTAATTATAATGACCATCATCATGATCACGATAATCATAATCATAATCATACTGTAAGAATCCAAACCCAGGTTGCCATTGTGGTATTGACCACATTTTAATGATAATTAAGCCCGGCGCACACTAGAGCTATCAGCTGACTTGAGCGTCACTCGTGGCTGTTGGCTGAGCTGTTTCCTGAAGTGTGTGGTGTCATATACCTATCAGCTCAGCTATTAATATCAATGTGCATGCATCTTTTCCATGTTTTACTGAAGTCAAGATGGCCGATGTCAATGAAAATCTAGACTCGAGCTCGTCGGAAGATGTAGAAGTTTTGCTTTCCCTTCCCATATGGCAACAGAGACAAAGGCGCTTGAGAGCAGCTAACTGAAAGACGTAAAATCCTGGGTTTCATGGAGTGTCATGCATAGTAGAACAGACTGGTCAAGCCTTGCGTGAAGTTATGAAACACAAGTATTTAAAGGTATAAAATTTTATTTTGTAAACTGTGTAGCTATAACATAGGAAAATGTTTATTATAAGTATCAGTAAAAAGTATAATTGTGCACAACATATTAGTATGATATATTGTCCTGTTCAGTAGTGATCCTCTTCGTAGGGCATACCATTTTGCTCATAAATTGGAGGTTGTTGGCTTTGTGGGGTACCAAGCATGATTGGGTGGAAATAATTTCTCTGGCGTGGGGTTGTATCACTGTTAGTGTCTGTATTTCCTGGGTCAGTAATCCAGCCTGCGCTTGAAAAATGATATTATTCATATTGATGGTGGAGCAGCTGGCAGAGCAGGTGATGCTGGAGTTTTTGCTGATTCTGCATTGAATAAAGCACTAAGAACAAACTCTTTAGATCTTCCAGATGCAGTTGCCTTACAAGAGATATAAAAAAAATTACATCATATTGTTAGGGATGATGCCTTTCCTTTAAGTAACCATTTAATGAAGCCATATCCTTATCGGAATTTGGAAAAAGAGAAGCGTTTGCTAAAGCTGTTTCTCAGAGCTCTGATTTTAGTTTTGACCCACTCACCTATAAATAATAATTGGATTTGTTAGCTTAATCACAGATAACTTAAATTTTTGATAAACAATAAAGAAATGTCAAATTCTAGGCAATATTACTTTTCAACCATCAAGGAATCATGTAAACCTGACTGCACTGAAGGGAATTCTGGCTAGAAGGCAGGAGTGTACAAATTCCCTACCCCAGTATTCTTATTTCAGTTATTTCTCACAATAACACTAATAAAATCTGAATTATCTGACATGTTGTTTCGAGTTTTTCGGCCAGTTCTTAAAGCGCCTTATTGCGTATCTCTTGATTCCTAAACTCTGGACTTCGAATGTGGTACAAACAAGGATGATCGGGCCTCGATGACTGGTTGTGCAGGTTTTAATGGTGATAACTCAAACAATTGTGTTGCAACTTTTGAAAACAACCGTGCCTTGTAAGAGCTCTGCAGATTGTGATTTTTGGAAATGCACACATTTGCCAGAATTCTTTACAATCTCTTCCATGTCAGAGTTCATCCTTGGCCAGTACATTACTTTTTATGCACACTATCTTCAATTGGCAATTCCAATATGAGACTTGTGAATTACCTGCAGCATTGCATGTTGCATTTTGGAAGGAATCACCAATCTCATACCCTTGTATACAACTGCATCAACAATTGCCAACTGACTTTATAAGTCCCAAAAAAGACAAACTGTTAGAGGAAGCTTCTTCTTTTTTTTACAGCCAACCATCCAGAATTACTTTGTGTGGCTCATTTAACTCTGTTTTGTTGCATTGCTGCAGCTCTAGACATCTCTCTTCAGTGATTGACAGATATTCAATTACACTGACATTTTCAAGGTTCCTAATTGCTGGTTGTGGTGATTCTTAAAGATATGCCCTTGACAGCGCACCACTGGAGGCTTAACAACGTTATTCTTCAAGAGTTTTCGAAATGAAGGTCCTGTATATATCTGACTTTTTTAAAAAACGTAAATCTACCTATAATCTAAGGCATAATAGATTTAATGTTGAACAGCATAGGAACAATAGCCGTTACTTGCATAATTCTTACAGCTATATAGCAGGGCATGTATGGAACAATTTACCGCTCTCTGCTAAATCTGCAAAGACATTAGCAGAATTTAAGCTACATCTAAAACACAGTGAATTTATAGGATGTCAGTGTCAATCTTGTATATAATTTCTTAGATTTGTATCTTACTAGTCTAGTTTACCTTTCTATTACCATTTTCATTAATATACAATTGTATCTATAGTATTATATAGTATGTCATGCACTTTATACACGAGCCTCTGGCTTGGATGATCAGGTAACCACATTCTGTGTATACGATTTTAAATAAATAAATCATTCATTCATTCATTCATTCATTCATTCATTCTTTGAAGTCGCATTGGAGCAGACTAGAGTGGTTTTTTGAATATCTGCTCCAGTGGTTTGTGGTTGTTTGATGAATATAATTCACCAATGTGGTCGTTTGCTTAATATAACAATATATAACAGTAGAACTTCTGGCAGGCATGAACGATCAAAAGCATTTCTGTTTCTATTTGCACGTAGTGCTGTTCTGTGTGTGGCATGGCATGAGAGGTGTATGCAATTGGTCGTTTATTTTGTTCATTCAATTCCATTTACTCTTGGAGCATTTTGGAATTTTCAAAATAATGTTTCATGTTCCCACCAATGTAAAACCCTTTACCAGGAGAGGCAATCTGTTCACAACCTACAATGTCAACAATCCCCTCAGCGTCACCACACCCATTGTCATCAAGGCCAAGATGTTATTGAGAACCATGACCACCACGCCAGTAAAAAATGCTCGCAAGATGGCTGATTAGAAGTGTCCAAATGTTTCAAAATGAGTGATCTGCAAATCTGGCTAATCAGTATTCAGAAATATTGCCCAGCTTGTCTTGATCATTGTACTAAAATGGACATCTGGAAATGGAAAGCAATAGTCTATGCGGGATAGAAAGCGGAAGATTCAAGGATGATTTTGATATAAAGTTTCCTATGGTTACTTTATTTGCTTCAGTGCAATCTTTCAGGCCAAACGCGAAGTTTCTTGTGAATTTGATTAATTCACAATGTTTGGGTAGTTATATCTTTTCTGTTTTTAATTCAATTGTTTTTATCCTTTGATTTTATTGAAGTATATATGTCTGTGAACAACCATATGTTTTTGGTTTTTTTATATTCGCACGATAAAATCTCAAAAATGTCTTGGCCAAAGGCATCACAATACAAGCGTTTTAATGTTGGCCAATACATGAAGCAACACTGGATCGAGAACTCTGGATCGAGAAGCCAAAAAAAGCCAGGCTATGGCTAAAAGACTTGAGCGATTAGATGAGAAGGTAAGTCAAACTGTAAGCTACTTTTTAAATTTATTACCAAAGAATATAAAGATACATAGAGTATTGTTTTCTAGAGCATTAATGACATGTCAAAAGACCATACGGCGTACTGTATACTATGTGTGGAGTGAATATTACTATTCTCAACTTAGGCTTGTCAAAGTACACCATAATATTGCCAAATATTCCATTTACACCATGGTACTCTGAAGAATTAATGAATGAAATATACATGTATTGCCACGTATTTAAGGATTGATGGCCCCTTGACCAGCATATATATGGGCTAATATATCTTTAGGTGATGTTAGACTTTTAGGTAGCTAAACTTGTTAGCCAAGTGGAAGCAGTAGATGAGATCAGAGAGGCTAGTGGATGAAATTGGACAGAATGAGGTAGGACAACGAAAGGAAGAAAGCTTTATGATTAGTAGGCGACAAAGTCAGCACCAACTGGAAGATCCAGCACCAACTGGAAGATCCAGCAAGTACAGATGTAACCATGCAACTCTTCTCATGCAGAAAACTTGTTCCCCATACACCAAACAATGGCGTCAAGTACAATGCTTGGCGGATAATTTTTGGCCTTAGTTAAAACAAGAATACCTCTTAACTCTACAATGTCAATGTAAATGGAAAGACACAGTACACGGTGGTCGGTTGCTATGCATTTTGCTCCCGGAAGTGCGGGCTCGCATCAAGCAAGTGGTTTTCCCCATAACAACGCAAAATATGGCGGGCAATAGCGATGCAGTTAGCGATGTTTTATCTAGACTTTCTAACATGAATCTCGGCTCATCTAACGATGATACAGAGCGATCCGAACATTTTTGGAATAGGGCTACTATAGAAATGAAGTTTAGTGTAGAAAAGCTTTGGCTGGACGCTGTATGGAAGTGTAAGGACAAGCCAAACTATGGTATGCGTAATCTTGATGCCATTCTAGAGGAGCGCGCTTCAAACAAATTTGAGCTGACTGGGCCGCTGATAGATGGTTTTCTTGGCGAATTCGGAAAATCTATACATGCAAAGCTCGGAAGTTCTCGCAATACTGGATTAATGCCACCTGTGAGACTGTTTGTGCCCTTTACTATCTTGCAACACATATTCAACATCGCTGTTGGTTATGGCGGGAAGCTGACAAGCACTAGCAAAACGATGTCCGTGACAATAGAAACATTTGAAAATGCGTCGAAAGTGTTTTCTCCTGTGAGGTTCTCTGGGACGAACTTCTTGAAAAAGAGGCACTTCGAGAAAGTTAACGAAAATGGCAGAAATATTTTCAAGTACTCCGGGAGGGCTGCAGTTGTTGTTGGCAAATGTACTCCTTTGCTGTTTGAGTACAATATGAAACAGCAAAAGCTAACAACAACTTTCTACATCCAGAGGTACAACAAAGAAGATTTCTCGTTAGATTTGCGTCTTCAGGCACTCATCAACAAAATGTAAATATACTGTATATACTATATAATTTAATTGTTCTGTTTTTATTACATACTTTACTGTCCTGAGTCTGGGAGCTGCTGATCATAAACCATTAAGTTTAAACAATTTTGCAAGGCAATGCAAGCTTTCTACTTTATATGCACTGGTCATTGCACTTGTACGATTGCATGGCGACTTTAGTAATTACAATAACTTGTAGGTACACCACATAAGTATTAAATACTGCAAAGCTTTCGGTCTGTTAACCCGGACCTTCATCAGTGCAATGATAAAAGCTTTGCAGTATTTAATACTTACGTGGTGTACCTACAAGTTATTACCATTATCTCTTGTTCACCTATTAAGCTGCATTGTGCCTGGGTGTGCAAATTTACAAAATTAGCAATAAATTCTGGAGTAAAACACTTATGGACAGATGTGTGTGAAATTTCTATTACAGTACCATTTTCATAGTGGACATTTACATTTACGTGATATAATACTTATTGGGTTAGATATTAAAATTATGGATAACATCAAACTATGAATGCAAAGGTACTGATATATGTGAGGTTTGAATTTCCAATCATAGTATGACATGAACTATATTAGAGATTATATATACCATTACATAGATCCTAAACTATATGAAACAATATTACATGTATTTGGATTATTAAATCATGTTATATGCAACAGGTTGTATTGATGTTGTTACCATGTACATAAATTTTCATAATTTTTCACTTTAATAAATGGCATATGCCCAAAAAACAGTTTTCGATTTCACTAATTTTACAGTTATAAACCAGCCTTTATATTTTGATCAATTTTCCTACATTCACAATCACAATCTGCATTTAAGGATGCCACACTCAAATTTTTGCAATTGAATATCAGTGACAATGGCAATATTATTCAAACAAAGCATTTTTCAGAGCGAGCCTTCTTAGTTTTCAATATAGGAAATGCCTTCACTGGCAAATGAATACACTTTTGTACTTTCCATCTATCACACTTATATGTGGTCATGTTAAGTTGTATGTACTTTAGGTATTTCTTCTTAAAATGATATCATTGTAAGTTTGATAGATGGAAAAATTTCAAACAAGTAAACTGCAATAACAAGGAATTTTTAAGGAAAATCAAGGAATTTTTTAATATGTACATTTTGTACATAGCCCAAAATCTTTGAATTTTGACATTTTTTCAATTGAAAACTCCTTCAATGGATAAGGACCTACACTGATTTCTATAAATTGAATGGAATACATTTAAGAGTCAGCAGATAATGCTCCTTCAAGACGCCTTATAAGAATACCCTTCTTACCAGAAGTGGAAAGTCCTTTTGTCCTCAAGTGGTTTTTAAGCTGTTCTACCGTCAAAGATTTTAAGTTACCAAGTGAAATAGCTGCAGATTGAAGCACATTGGTATGTACAACATCTGTGTGCACTTTTAACCCTGCTGTATCTGGAAATCGTTCGTTACATGTACTGCAAGTAATGGGTTTAAGTATTGCAACAACTTCTGAAGACAACTTTCGTTGTTGTGCACATTGAACAACATGTCTTGCATCAAGACACACACTACAATATGCCTGCTGAACTGCAACCTTCTTTCTACCACAGTCACACCAAAAAGGTTCATTACAATGAGGAGGTTTACGGGACCGAAAATGTGAGGCATAAGATGATGGCGAAGGTTGGTGCTCAGGTAGGTAAAATGACCTAACATAGTTTGCCCTCATAATCTGCCACCACTTTCCATTATTGTCACATTTCCTTGATCTATTAGTCAAAGAAAGTTCTGCTTTAAGTCCAGCATGCTTGGACTCTTTGGCTTGCAGGGATAGTATGCCAAAACCAATACCATATTGATCATACAACTTCCGTGCATGATATGGTATAGCATATGCCACTGTCCAGACAGTAACATTAATGCTTCCAGGAAAGAAAAGGACTAGCATATTAAAGTAATGTTGGCAGAATTCTTCTAGCTGATCAATTTCACCAAGGGACTGGACATGAATTTTATTAAATAATCCACCAGCATTCCTTAAGTATTCTGCTATCTTAGAAAGAGCTAACCTCTTCAGCTTTTCCCCCTCTGTCTCATCCGGATATTCTAAGCCATCAACAAGTCGGTAGCAATGTCGGGCAAGAACTATTGCCTGCCACCAATAAGACGGATACTTAGCTTGTTGAAGCGTTTTGCTTCATCACTGTAATGCTCTTCTAGCTTTGACCTTAAATAGGCTAGCCCACATCCATGCACTGAAGAATTACTAGTACAAGGTTTATTCGATACAGCACTTGCGGCATTTTTGAGCATGATATTCATGTTGTCAGCAGCCGTTTGCTTTTGCAAGTTTAGCACTGAAAATTGCCTGGTAATTTCAGGTGAAACCTTAGAAATATCAACAGTATCAACACTTGGGCTACCTAACAATACATTCTCATTATTCACACTGCATGAAACTACTACACCACTTTCTGAAACAGCTAACCCATTAAGAGAAGACCCTGTTAAAGGAATTAAATTAGCAACAGCAGTATCATTACACACACTTTCAGAAACTTCCAATCCAACAGGTGCAGACAGTATCTCTATAAACCTGTCAAAAAGCCCCCGTCTCAATGCCTCACTATAAATTAGATCGAGAAAATGCTGCCAGGCATTGATCTCACAATGAAGTGGATCTGGTTTCACTCGATCGGCAAAAATCCCAATTCGGGGCTTTCCCAATTGACGAATGCCATTGTCAGCCATAAAAGAAAGTTTCTTAGCATGTATAGCCTTAACACTAAGTTCTTTTGGGAGGGTAGCAAGATATGTATTTACCATATCCAAGTGCTTCTCACGGATATCACAAGAATAGGGCTGCCACAAATTATCACTAAAACCAATACTGCCACCCATGGTACACATATTACCTTTATGAACATTCGCATATGGAGAAGGGTATGTTGCTGCATTGTTCACCTCGTTGCAGCCCCAGTTCTGCCAGCTCATATCTGCACTAGGCTGGAATTCAAAAGTACATTCCCTCTGACACACAGTAAAAACACTTGATTCAAGCAACAGCATTTCATCAGTATGCTGTTGCCAAAGAGACTCAAGAACCTCATGCTTCTCACCAAGACTAACACAATGCAAAAGATATTGGAATTCTCTACTCCTAACCCTTTCTCCTAAATTCCAAATGTCAAACTACCTATCGACATTGTGAGCTGGCTGGTTTCAGGGGCACCATCGTCGGAGAACTGGAAAATAAAATGGTTAGTATTGCCATTGAACCACACAAGCTGCCGGCAGAGATGTGGCAACCTTAAATGCAGATCAATTATCATGAACACTAGACCTGTTACTGTCCTGGTGACACCAGGTACATTAGGAATTTGACTAACACTACCTATATCTAGGGTTTTGACAAATTTCTCAACACTCTCATCTGATATTTTGGAGAGGGAGACTTGAATGTCAAGACCCAAACACTTAACATTACGAGGGATCCATACTTCATTATTTGCATCAAACACAGTTGACTGTGTTTTACACAGCAAGTTATATTTCCGGCGTGACAAGAAATTTTCATACTTGAATGAAATAGCTTGTGTCATGGAACTTTCTGACTGGCTTAAGCCTTTCATAACTTCACAGGCTATACCTTCTAAATATTTTCCTCGTTTATATTTGCCAATAAGATTGTCCATCAGTTCTTTTGGGGCATTTGCTGCTACCAAATCCCAAGCGCCAAGCAGTGAAGCTTCTTCTCCCCCATGGATATACTCCAAAACATTTTTTGTCTCTTGCCGTCTTCTGTAGCGAAGGCTTGAGGTGCGGCTTGTAATATGTTCAATTGTTGTCCTAGTGTTTTATCTTCTCGCTCGTGAATAACCTTTCTGGTCAAGAAGAGTTTTTAGCTTCTCATACTGCCTGGTAATTTCATCTAGCTTTACTTTTTGCTCGGCTATTTCTGTTTCATTGGCTTCTTTTTCTTCAAGTGAAGTGTTCAATTCATTTTCTGTCAAAGAATGAAACAAACTATAAGGGGCAAAACATTCTTCTACAGGCAATTATGTGTATTATCTTAGACTGAGTATAGGAATAATAAATTACATGGGATCTAAAAGCCCAAAACACTCGGTTTACTATTAGTAACTCAAATATAAGACATACTTGCAGTTTCTAGTTTCTCAGCAGCGGAGTTAACTTCCTCGGCGATTTCCTGACGCTTTACAAGTATTTCTTGCTCAGCATGAGAAATATCAGCTTGCCTTCTGCCGACATCCTCAGTGTCCTTTCGCACTTCTCGTTGGCTATTCTTCAGTTTATAGAACGCCGATTCCTCCCAAAAACGGTTGAATTGCTTTTGCGAATTGCATTTTCCGACGTGGTACCTAACCTTGCTGCATTTTCGGCTTTTTATACATTGTAAAGGCAAGCTAAAATAAAATGCACAACAGGAGTCGAGCAATCAATATGGCGAAATACAATGAAAGCAAAATATGCAAATTTATTTCGATTTACAGCGCACTTTCTTACCTTTGTTGCGGGCCACTGGCCATCCATATATTTAAATTACTGATAAATCTCAATTTTCCCCTTGAGATTTTTTTTTCTAATGCTGTTTAATCGTGTTTCTTAGGAGAATATATCGTGAAAATTGACGATATCTGGCCTTTCTTGTCAATTTCTCCCAAGATATAAAAACGAAGGGGGGGTTGCCAAGGGGGATTTGTTTATATATACAATATCTTACTTAGGGTACCCTCCAAGGTAGTTTTAAGTCCTACATGTGGCCGTGTAAACCAGGAAATGGCCGGCAAACTAGGTCCATTTGAACTCTTTTTTTTTCACTTTGGTAAATGTTTTAATGTTTTTTAGAGCTTTATCCTTGCGATGAGATATATAACTATCTCTTATTGCCTCAATATTTCCGTGATCAATAAAAAATAGGAAATATAGGCCGCGGAATATTGGTTAGCAATGACCGCGTCTGATGCGCTCTACAGGAAACTAAGTCCGAGTTGGGTAATTGAAACCTAGCGGGAGCAAATTCCATAGCAACCGACCACCGTGGTACCCAAACTGGAGATTGGATACCTGGTACTTCTATGGTGTGAGGAATCTCATCGGAATGATTGGCCAGTTAGACTGATCTCAAAAGCCATCAAGAGCAATGATGGAAAGTTCTAAAGCATGGAATCTAACAGCTTCAGACAAACTTACGAAAGACCAGTCTGTTCTATTGAAGAAGAACAAATTGTAGCGAAGTAGTTTGACAGTGGTAAGATTTGTACCAGATAGGGAATGTTCTGGCCTTCTCAGGCCATGTAAGCCATGGTGCAACATGGCAACCTGATTTTTACTGCTCAATAAGCATGATAAACGATAAAGTTGGATTGTTTGATTACTCTTCACTTTGCTGCATCCTGGCTGAATCAAATGAATAGACATTTTGGTAATTACATCACAACATTTATTTTTTAAGGATTACTCCAACATCATGGATTTCAAGTTTTACTCTCACAAGCTATGTGCAAAGATACAAAACATCCTTTTACAACCTGTGCAAAAAACATTTTTTATTTTGTCTAATAAGTATGGAAATAAGCCATAACGCAGGAATGAGGCTTGTGGTCATGGCCATCAGCCTTGTTCTTGTGTAATGGCATATTTCCACATTTATTGTCAAAATAAAAAGAATTTTCATGCATGGGGTCTAACTTGCTTTCCTTGACTGAATTTGTTGGCTTGTTCCGATTCCACTGACATGGCAAAGCTTATGGCTTTAATCAAGTCTTCATCAGCTACAGATGGGTCTTTCAGCAGGGGCGGGTCTTTGCATGGATAGTTTTGTCAGCTAAACCAGTTTCGACAGCCTGAGGGAAAAGGCCTTGAACTATATTAAATTTTAGTGTGCAACTGCAGTGATACAAATACTACCTTCTGGCACGTTGAGGAATGGTTGGGGATCTTCCTTTGGTAACATGCTAATATTACTTAAGACCTGGTATAATTTTGTGGTTCTATTTCCTGAAAATGGAAATGGAGGATTTTTCATAATTTTGGTAAAGTTAGACCACTCCAAATAGCTTCATTCATAATTGCAGTCCAGCCTGAACGAAATGGACAACTGCAGTAATAACTTTGGTCTCAGTGTAACCTTTTTTAATCCTGTTTGGATTTATGATATCAGTGATTGATAGGTTAAATTGTCCTTCTGTCCAGGTTCCCAACCAGGTTCTCAAATTAAGACTTGACAAGCCAGTTTCACTTCCGGGTCTTACTCTATTTATTTCTCGGTCTGAGGCTGGTTTCTCTGAGCACTTGGATTGTTCTTGGGCTTGTTATAATAACTGCATCTTTTGTTTCAATTCCTTTTGTGTTAATGACAATTGCTCATACTGTACCTCTAGTTCTTGTAATCCTGTTTCTTCTTGGTTTCAACATCCACTGGTGCTGAACTTTCTCCATTTTCATCCAATGTTTGCTTGTATAGAAGGGACTTAATTTTCAGACCGGGGTGTGAGAAATTGTTTCCCTTGCACTCGCATGGTTCGTCTTCAAAAGTATTATGGATGTTCCTGTACAGTTTAAATTTCCCCATTTTTATCCCAAACTTGTTAATTCTGCCATTTTTAAGTCAAGTATACGTGACTGGAGTTCTCTCATAAATTCCTCATCCATTTTTGCGCCCGCTGTCCTTAAGGACAGCGAAGCTATGTCATCGCCTCGATCTCGAATGTTTGGCAGACCGCGAGTTTGCGGAAAAGGCCTAAGCCGAGACTAGGATACGTCATATCCTGTCCGTGCCATGCGGCGTTGCTCAAGGGCTCAGAAGGCATCAGCGCGCATCGTAAGAAGTATTCGTGCATTCTCCAAAGTTTTCTGGCAGTTTTGCTCACATTTTCTCTCATTTGCTCTTCTCTTGGCGGCCAGTTCTTTTGTGGCATTACTTGTTACGACTATTAAGGTATGGGAATATGTTTTTTTGTCTTTTGAGCCGACTGGAAACTTGAATAATATACTAGTTGTTCGGAAACAATAACGACCTCGTGCTATCGCTGTACAGTACTAAAAATGTCAACGACGTTTTCATTTGTTTCTTTCAGTTCCAAGCAGTAACTACGAGTATTCTCTGAGTCTTCAAGATATCTCCGAGAATTCAACCGAGGCCTCGTGTCTGCACTGACCCATAGCTAAATCTGTCAGGCAATTGCGTGTTGTATCGCAATCTACCAAAAATCTGCTAAAAATCTGCAAAAAATCTGCTAAAAACCTGCCAAAAATCTGCAAAAAACCTACAAAACTACCAAAGCAATCTACTGAAATCTTGACCAAACGAATAAACTCAAACAACAATACTCACTGACGTCTGACACTACTACTAGCACTGTTAGTATACCGGAAATACTGGTAAGTCCAAAATATGGGAATATCAATCGAACAGTACAGAGCAAGAATTGGTGCACATGTATGCTTACTCAGGCAAAGAGAAGTTGCTAAACGTCTATCAGGTATTTTCTGGAACACAATGCTAATGTTATTTTATTTAAATGTCTTTTACTTTCCAGCTTTAAGGCAAATAAACGAACAATATAGCAAATCAAATGAGACAATTATCTGGTTTATTAAAATGGTTTGTTATCACCAAGTCTATGTACCTGGTTTATTAAGATTGTCAAATGATGTTGAAACTAACCCAGGACCAACACTGTGTGATATCATCGATGGTACCCAAACTATCTGTGCTGTTTTCAGTCAAGGTTGTCAAATTAGATTTAGGGACAATGCAGGAAAGCAATGTGTTGCTATGTCTTTGACAGCAATAGTTTTCAGCCAAATACAAGATGTTAATAGCTGGAATTCAGGATCTATTCTAAAACTGCAGACGGATAACAGACGATCACAGACGAGTACAGACGAGTAACAGACGAGTACAGACGAGTAACAGACGAGTACAGACGAGTACAGACGAGTAACAGACGAGTAACAGATGAGTACAGACGAGTGGCAGACGAGTACAGACGAGTAACAGACGAGTGTAGACAAGTAAAAAATGACTTTAGACGAGTAAAGGCTCTCTTAAAAATGAGGAGCGACGAGCTGCGGAAATTGGAAGCTTCCCACTCCCAAGTTTTCCCCTGCACTCTGCTATAGTTTGCCATTCCCTTTGTTTCCCTCCCCCAAAGCCCCGCGTTCTTAACCATACAACAGCCAACTAGTACGATCCGAGGTTATGGGTGCACTGCATGAAAAACCGCGTATTCACAGGTGAATACGTGCGAATATGAGTTCGAATATGGTCCATATTCACACGTATTCACAGATATTCACTGTGAATATCCTCGGAATATTGGGGGTATTCCGATGTGAATACCTGTGAATAAAACACACCGCGTATTCTGACCTAGAATACCTTCGAATACTCTGTGAATATTTTTCAAGACCTAGTATTCACACTTCGGCATAGAAAATGTGATTGTACGCATGAATACGGGATAATCAACGAGTTATATTGTGTAAATATTGCAGGAAATGCGTTTATATACCACGGAATAGGCAAAGGTTGTTTCAATTCAATGCCGGTGTCAACTGTTATCCAGCATTTCTTCTCATCACGGTCACAAATTGAAATTGCACTTGATTTGTTTAGGCGACAGACAATAAAGACAATAAATGTTACCAAACGCACGATGATTTTTATTTGATTAATTTTTTTGCTGCCGCAGGGATGTCGAGTATCGTATATCCTCAGTCGATGAGCGCTGAGTAGCCTCGTAAGTCGTAAAAAAGCTGTATAAAAAGAGAAATATCCATCAATTTCTTTAATTACCTGTGTAAAAGAAGTTATATATAAAAAAATACTTTTATTTTTGCTTGGATACGTAAACACATGGGTAGAAAGTTGATGATTCTGTATCGTCAAAAGCATCCGTAATATATACAGTTCAGTGTTGGGAAATCGTAGGAAATTTCCTTTGGGAAATTTCCTCTTCGACATGTTAGTGACAATTTTTGCGCCAAGGAATTGCGGCGAAATTGCGAATAAATGGCGAAATTCGGAGGTCGTATAACAATAACAAATAAATGTCTTTAAATGATTCCTCGCAAAAGTTGTCCAGTTCCCTTTGTTTACAAAACGATAACATGGCACAAATGTCAATTGGTTTCAACCAGGGCGCTTATATATAAATGCGTGGTTTCAACAGAAGTTCAAGCTGTTCAACTTTGAATTGTTAAAGATGTTCGCGATGCCCCAAAATAATTCTTGTGGCGGCGCTAAAATCAGGTAAGTTATTTAATAATAACAAGAGTTATGTCATACTATAGTCCTGAAACAACACAACACAACAACAATAGTGCGAGGCCAACGCTTTTACGGCTGGGCTCATCACTTTTTTTGTTTTTATTAATATAAATAGATTACGATTGTGTTTATTGTAGCTAATTTGTACACAGCTAACTGTACCTGCTTGTAAATAAATAAATTGTATGATGGTTTTCATCAATCCTACCTCCATCACACACTAATTATAGTAGGTACAAATGTTTGCCATTTCAAAGCCATACTCAATACAAACAAAATTTAAAAGTTTGCCAATACTGAAAAGGGACATTACTTTCTTACCTACCACAAATATTCAGAAAGCTGCTGTAATCATAACTTTAACATAACATAACCCTTAGATAGACGTTTCAAGATGCATTGAAATGAGGTGCATTGGTGCATTTCATGAGGGTTTTTATATTTTAGGCAAAATTTATATATTATAGATATATATTGTTATATAATTGTCACAGAATAGCTAATGATTGATTGCCAAAAGATTGAAATCTTAACAATCAGCTGCCCAAAGACAGAAATCTTAACAGCTTAGAAATCAAAGCCAGACTGTGTTTTTTAGTTATATATAATACATATTTTTTAACAAAATAATGGCCTATATTTTTCCTTTTAGCATATATGAATTATATTTACACTAATATTTACCACAGAATAGCTATTGAACTGGTTGCCAAAAGATAGGAATCTTAACAACCAGCTGCCCAAAGACAGAAATCTTAACAGCTTAGAAGTTCATGCTAGACTGTGTTTTTAAGTGAAGCCTTTTAACATTGCCCTCATCATAATTTATAACTGAGACTGTTTACTGATTTGTTTGCAATTACTTTTCCGTACATAAATTATAATCACAATACTTAAAGAATATACCATTAAAGTGTAGATGAGTTTACTACAGCTTCTCGATGTTTGCATACTAGGAGTAGCTATGTGTATATACAGCTTTAAGTTCATGGAAGAATTTGTTTCCATTTTTACCCTAATTGATTAGCTTCCAAATTATATGAATGGTGTGTACATTGTACATATACATTCTCCTAGGAATATTATAATTTCATTACACTGCATAAATTCTATGCACAACAATAAAAACAAATGGCCATGCATGCAACATCAGCTTTTACCATTATCATTAACCTTTCGGATAATAATCTATTATAGCTTAAGAAAGTTTGCTATGTATTTTGTTCAATAATTGCTTTAAGGTGGTTTTAATTGTTTTTAGCCATCAGGGGTTGCAAGATTGAGAAAATTCCCAAAAGAGTTGGCCTTAACTTTGCTAAAGATGAAGAGGATTTTTCACCCAGTGAAAGAAGTTCCTGATTCATTATCTGCTCACCTATAGTTTTTAATATCTTACCAAGTGAAAAAACATCACTTGCTTTGCTCAACAATTTACTATTAAGTATAATTTCTGACATACTCCAGGAGCAATGTTTCATATATACTAAAACAACATTGCTTATAAATTAACAATCAGCTGATGAAAGATTGAAAATCATAACAGCTTAGTAGAAGTTCATGATAGGCTGTGTTTTTGCTACATATTTTTGAACAATTTGTGATGTTCCAATAATATTTTATAAAATGTGAAATGTTGTAACCCATCACATGTACATGATCTGTTAAGGACTGTATAAAATTTAAATAATTGACTGAAATCTTAGTATTGCATTTGATCAACCTTGATAAACACATTAACTGTGGATAAACCTACCATTGCAATGTGTATGACTGCTATGCAAATTAACATGGCAACCTAAAGATTATGCATGTTTGTTCATATTGATATTTTCCTTAATGGACAGACTTGAGGGACAATAAATGCCTAAACATTCGCACAGGCTGCGAACGCATAACCCATTAACCTCTTATCACCAGGTAATTTGTTAATAAAATGTTGAGATTACTCCCAACATGGTCATAGGGTATAGTCTATAGGCCGGCTATTGAATTCAACTGCACGATATTTAGTCACTCACCGAAGAGGTCCCTTACGCACAAACAGTATATGCGTTTTCGGTTTTGAACAATAAAAAATCCTTGAAATACGGTTAATATTCGTTATCATTTTACACGTATTAGCGAACATAAGGTGCTGTGGAAATCGCGCCATGCAATCTCATTTCTATTTCGCGCATTTTCTTCATCAGACTTCGTGGGAATCGTAGCATACAAATACTCGCCGGCATGCTCTTTAACTGCGACCAGAGTTTCCAGACTTTACCAAGCCCTTGGCATCCTTCACTCTCTCCCCTTATTTATAAGCGCCAAAAAGATTTCTTACAGCCACAAACGCACGATCTCCTCGTTCAATGTTTATTAAACTCGAAAGCGCGCTTTTTGGTTTTTGCGCCAAATTATTTATAAAATTCCACTTCAATTTTTCAGCATTCAAAATAAAGTTTAAAAATGTCAGCTGATGAATTTATTTTGTGGAAACACGGATTAAGTGAGAAGTGAGATATTCCAAGTGTGAATATTGGTCAGAATACGCGGCATATTCACGGCGTATTCACACTTAGAATACTGAAGAATACGATGCCGTATTCACACTAATATTCCATGTCGGAATACGCTTGCAATATGTGTTTTATTCACACCCGTATTCACATGTGAATACCTTGGAATACGGCGCTTTTCATGCAGTGTGGGTTGTCTTCAAAATCGTGAGGGAAATGACCACCGCAACTGTAAGGCCACAAGGCGACAAAGGTCTCAGAAGGAGCCTGGAGGAGAGCGAGAACAAATTTTGACCGATGGTATTTTAAATATGATGCAATGTTATTCGCGAGGCAATGTGACAACTGAGAAGGTGAGAACTATGATTATAAAATTATTTGTAGTCGTGATTAAGTTTCGTGTTTGCATGTCTTTTGTACATTTAATTTGTACGTCTTTTGTACGTTGCTTTTGAACCTATATTTTACGGGGTAAAGTATCAGAGTGCATTAATATTGATGATGAAATTTTGAGAGGAAAGCGTAGACTCGCCTTCCTATAGGAGGTTTCCCGGCATGTCGTTTTTGGTAACCAACTCTTGAGGTTTTCTGGAGACCGGTCCCGCTTAAGCACTTAGTTACAATACTTATGTTAATAGTTATGTTAACTGCAATAGTTATGCAAATGTTGCAATAAGACAATACTTTATAGTTGCAATAGTAATGTTCTTGTTGATATTATTTTATGTTATGTATGTTTAACATGCAAGAATGTCATGGGGCTACATCAACATTCTTGTTTTTATTTAATAGGACTTTTTACACTGTGTCTGGGATAAACAGCTATGCAAGCTACCAGCCAGGTAGGTAGCATAGCAGCTTGTATTCGATCATGTGGGAGTACTTCATCTAGTGGAGTTAAAGTGGGTCTTACTCGTAACACTTTGAAGACTAACAACTAGTATAGTGTATAATATAGTGGAAAGAAAATAGAATTAAAATAAAATTAATTCAATTGAAAAGACGTCAATAGAACATCACTGCTTCATTTCAAAGTGCACAGTATTCAAACTGTTAACCACATCCTTCATCCTGTTACAGTTGTATTTATGCCATCGCTATGAACAAGGTGAAATTTCGTTTTAAACTATCGGTATATTTTTTATATTTTTGAGGCAAAACCAATCAGAGGGCCTAAATTAATTAACACTTATTTACTGCGAACGAAGGAAACATTATGTTTTGTGGATCCGAGACCTTCGCCTCGTGAAATATCGATGGTCGAGGGTCCTCAGTAAATAGGTTTTTTATTATATACCACTTGTCAAGGAAAAAACAAACTACAAGGTAAACAACGAAATTTCTATTCATAAAAGACATAATTTCAAATCGATAAAAAGTCTAAAGGTCGCACGTCTAGCACCTAATTCAAGTTGTTATTTCCCATGAGATAACACATTATCTCACTCTGCAGGGGGTCGCGCTGGCGACATTAAAATTTCTCCCGTGATTTTCAGGTAGACAATAAAATTTCTCCACTCTCCTGTGATTCGCCCTCGACAAGTGAAACGCTAGGAATACCAAACTTTCACAAGTGGTATATAATAATACTTTATGTAAAATGCTAAATGTGATGTACCTTTTTACCGGAAGTCAAAATTTATGCATTCTGATTGGTTACTGAAAATGTAAACAAACTCGCTGATTGGTCTAAAACGAAATTCCCCTTGTTAGTTCTATGCAAACCATGGTATTCAAATTCTAATACTAACCAAATTGAGAATAATATATTTACATATTATTAATTAATATGAACTTTTGGAAATATAGTATCACCTCTGGTAGGATAAAATTGATATATTTCCCTGTGATCAGTTTAAAAGACAAAAACATTTCTCCACGTTTTCACGGCCTTGAGGGCCTTCGTCTGGAAAGTTAGTATGGCTGTACAGATAAAATTGGTTTTATAACTACATTTAGTAATTTATTTGGAAAAATAAATTTTGAAGATAAGTTTGCCATACTTCTTTATATTAGCAATTAGCACACCAACACAACTCTTTTCTGCTCTGCATTATTAATAAGAAAGCTCTATTGTTCTCTAATAAGCTTTTTTCGTACTTAATATAGTAAATAACCACCCTTAAATGTGAGGATCAAGGCTCATTCCAGTCCTTGCGGATTAGTCTTTTAGTCTTTTTGGAACGTTTTCTGTATGTATGGGTAAATCAAATGACATGAAACCTTTTTTGAACATATACCTCAACAACTAGCTGTTTTGTGAACAATATTCAATTTTTGAAAATTCCATGAGACAATTGAAACTTTTGAGAAATAATTGCTCTTACTGTGAAGTAAATTTTTGAAAAATTACTCTTCTTTTAATTTTATCTTCCATATTTTTTTAAATGATGCTGCTGCATTTCAGGATATGATCACAAAACGGAAAGACTTCACACCTAAAAAGAATGAAGAGATTGCTAACAAACGATGCATGAACACTTCTTTTATTGATTTAACTTCTGATAACTCTGAACATGAGGAAGACGACTGCCAAATTACGGTGAAACGAGGGTCGACAAGAAAGTGTCTTTCTTTTAGTAATGAACAATCAAACATTATAGTTGAGCATCTATGCCTGGATGAGCAGCCATATGATTTCAATGGCCAAAAGCAAGCTGACCTCGGTGACTTAGAAAACGGCAATGTATCACCAATCAAAACCAAATCGGAGGAGCTGTATTATATGAACAACAAATATCTCCCCCTTTATAGCAAGACAAATCCAGACATTGAAGAGATTTTCAAAATTTGTTTACTGGGAGAAGTTTCAGAGGAAAAGTTTGTAAAGGAAAAGCCTTTGCGAATCAAGCATACGTCCACCTTCATTATCAAACAAGACCTTATCAACCTCAAACACCCCTACGACCTCGAAGCTGATGATACGCCAGGAGTTTTCACGAAACACCTCAAAGTGAGATTTTATGAAGCAAAACCAACGGAAGAGGGTGAACTCGTTTTGTCGTCCGAAGTTCATGTGAGCAAGAACCGAAGTGGACAAGTAACTGGTGGAATGTACAACCGCCGCACCAATGAAGGCTGGAAGGCAAAGGTGGCAAATAAGAAACACCTTTATGCTGTTTTTCGAAAACGAGGAGCACACCAAGCGACACTGTCACATTATGGAAGTGCATTCATTCGAAACATTACATTTGCGATGCCAGTTGACGAATATAACACGATCCACGGCACTCTCAAGAGCATTAAAGAGTACAAGCTGGTACTAAATACCATTATTCTGCACTACTCTTTCAGTAGGGAAGAAGTACCAATTGTTCCCGCAAGTCATGGAAATTCTAAAAAGGCAGAAGCACAACCGTTTAGACCAACGCAACATTCTGTAAAGATTGAGTGTAGAGAGACAGTCGAGAAAAGCCAGAAAGCACCTCGCTTTTTAGCAGAGTCCATCGGAGAGGCTGACATCTCCCTTATTGAATACACAACAGGCTCAACACAAGTACGAAACACTAAGCAAGTGTCCAATTATCGAAATAATTATGGACAGCAGTCAAGACGAAATCAAGATGATTTGAGCGACATAATATTGATGCTTTTAGAACAATACCAAGACGCTGACTGCTCTGTTCTCGACAATAATCAGCCTTTTATTCGCGAAATTTTACAGCGGCACGGTCATCAACCTGCCATTGTGGCTTATACCGATCAAACACTTGCAGACGTAGTCCGATTTTGCTCGCGCATTGATGCTGAATATCAGTCACCACTTCTCATAGACACCACCTTCAACATAGCTGAATACTACTTCACGCAAACTGCATTCGAGAACCTTAGTCTTCGAAGAAGAGATTCTGAAAAACACCCCTGGTTTCCTGGACCTTTGTTCATACATCGTAACAAGTCAACAGAAGATTTCAGATACTTTTGGCAGGCGGTCAAAAGGGGAAATGAACATCTTCAATACCTCCAAGTCCTTTCCTCTGATGAAGACGAGGCACTGTCAGGTGGAATACTTCAGGAGACAACGGGGACACTGCATCTTCTGGGACTGGAGCATGTTAAAGCAAACATAGAGAGAAAGCTGGTAGAAATGAATTTTCCTCTACATCAAAGAAAAATTATCTTAAAAGATATCTTTGGTGGGCGCAACATTGCTAAAGAGGACGCAGACTGTCTGTACGATTGCGAGAATGAAGACGAGTTTGACAAGAAGGTAACAGTCTTCAAGAAGAAATGGGATGAAATAGAAAAACGTTTCACTCAAAACAGCCCTGCAAAGTTCACCAATTATTTCACCAACCACAAGCAATTTCAAATCCGCAACAAGATGGCAAAGTACATTCGTGAACGAAGTGGTGTATCTCGAGGTTTTGGCCAGAATCCTGTGGAATGGCTGCATTATATGTCCAAAAAGGAGATCGATGACGTGGCAGAGGGTGCGAGCCACAAAGATGTTACATTGACCACTGCCCTTCAAAGTCTGAAGGGCAGGGTTTTGCGCCTCTACAAAGATGCAGCCAAGGCCGTGTACGATGAAGGACCGTACAAGTTGGACACCGCATACATTAAGTTTTCAGCGGAATACGAAGCTTGGATGGATTTATCGCCAGAAGGAAAACAATCACACCTCAAGCGTTTCTTTTCCGCTAGTTGCTCTGTACCACAGCACGACCAGAGGATAAATAGTATCTCCAATTCACACAGTGCAGCTGTCGTTTCTACTGCTGTCGTCTACCCCACTGTAGCCCCAGCCACTGTAGCTCCTACCACTGCAGCTCCTACCACTGTATCTTCCGCTGAAGATGCTGCTACTGTTGTTCCCGGCACTATTCTTTCAACAAGGTATCTTTCCGTGTCATTTGCCGACATTGGTATCCCCGACGACTGCATATCCGGAGAGACTCTCGAGTATATTTATCGAAATGCAGAAGCCTTGCTAAACAAACCTGGAGCAATAATGCCAGCAGCATCAAATGATCCACGGATAATGACAGTGAAGAGTAGGCATGGTAAAGCACCATTGCTTGTTAAACCTCTAAAATACGAGAACCAGTTTGAATGCAACTGTGCGACCTACAAGTCTATTGGGGTATGCCAAGATACTGTTGCCGTGGCAGATAAACTTAACTGCCTAAAGAAGTATTTAGAAGGTCTGAAAAAAAAGTTACAGAGGAAGAAAGGTAAGAAGGGCATAAACATAGCTGCTGCCTATAACAGTCGAAAGAAGCCTTCAGAAAAGGGACTTAAAGCAAATGAAATCAATAAAGTCTGTCGTAGAAAGCGCTCAACGGTATTAGAGTCATGGGTGCCTACCACGCAAGCCGTGAAAACTACCATTCCCGCTAGTAATACAGGTCACGCTGTAAATTATCCAACTCCTCAACAGCAACCACATCGTTACCAAGAACCTCGGCAGCAACCTCTACAACAATCGATTTCCCACCAACACATTTTCAATTTCCCACCACCACATTTTCAACAGCCGGTTCATCAACAACAATCACAGTTGTACAATCAACAGCACAGTTGTACAATCAACAGTTTAGACAACTCCCTGAGCAACAATATTTTCAGTCCTCTCAACAACAACCATGTATTGACCCACAACAATGGTCTCAGCCGCAACACGATCAGCAACAACACCAACCACAACAACTAGACCAACAGGGATCAAACAGTTGGCACTCTGGTCGGTCACCCTATCGCTACGAAGTGTGTATTATACAAAACAACATAAAAAAATGTTATGGTTGTAATCAAGAGTTTGCAGATACACACCGCTTTCATCCAGACAACGTAATTATACGCCACATCGACAAGCGAATTCGAGGGCTGACAGAAGACGGAAGCATACTCTACAGTTCAGACTTCGCAAATACATACTATCATTGTAAATTTAGTCACATTGTCAAGAAAAATCCGTACTTTGATGGAATTGTGTATCTAAATCCTCAATTGGTACTTTCACCTGAACAGCAATTTGTTCTAATGTCCGGCAATTTGACTGTAAAATTTATTCCAGGGTGAAAATTGTGACACAGATTTTGCCGGGCATCCAATCATACGAGGACTGAAAATTGTCAAAACAATTATATACATTAACTTTTAGCAAAGTAGAACTATTTATATTGTGCATTTATATTACATTGTTGGCTTAAGATTGGTAATTTGGTAGTTCGCACAGAATGGTGAATAAAGACGAAGTCCATCTTCAACATTTTCCTCCATGTTTTAGTACCCACCACCCAGGGAAAAAGGTGCAGGGGAAAACTTGGGAGTGGGAAGATTCCAATTTTCGCAGCTCGTCGCTCCTCATTTTTAGATAGCCTTTACTCGTCTAAAGTCATTTTTTACTTGTCTGTTACTGGTCTGTACTCGTCTGTTACTGGTCTGTACTCGTCTGTTACTGGTCTGTACTCGTCTGTTACTCGTCTGTACTCGTCTGTTACTCGTCTGTACTCGTCTGTTACTCGTCTGTACTCGTCTGTTACTCGTCTGTACTCGTCTGTGATCGTCTGTTATCCGTCTGCAGTTTTAGAATAGATCGGAATTCAGCATTCTTAAATACAATTTTATTACATGGAAATGAACTTTATACAATTATCACTAATTCTGTAAACAAAGACCTGTTATTATTGACCGATGTACCTGAAATGGTTTCTATTAATGAAACAATATACAATATACAATACAGTGAGTCATATGCTGGGGATGTATTTATGGCACAGAATAATGAACCTTATTTCACACTTCAAAGTGCAATGAACAAAATATTTCTGTCGTCTGAATTGAACTACACTTACGCTCTTCTTACCATTAGTTGCAATACTGTGGCAATATTTAAAATGGCAGATGGATCTTTCAGAATATTTGATTCTCATGCCAGAGATTTATTTGGTGCCTCAAGTCCATTTGGAAAATGCATTTTAATTACAGCAAGCAGTATTCAAAACCTTGTTTCATACTTTCAGACTGTATCAGCTAAGGGTATAATGCCTTTTGAAATTAAAGCAGTAAATGTTTATCTAAATAGTCAGGGTGTATCAAGATTGAGCAACAAGACACCAATAATTTTAGAGCATGCAATGGAAGATGAACAATCAGTAATAAAGCATAATTTATGTACAAAAATAGGTCATAGCCCAGTTGACAAAAATGCTGTCAATCAATGCAAAAAAAGGAAACGTGACACTGAGACGCCTGAGCAAAGAGAGAAAAGGTTATCAAAACAAAGGGAGTATGCTAAACAAAAACGAGCGAGCGAAAGTTGTGAGTCCAGAGAGAAACGTTTATTGAAAAACAAGAGATATCTACAGGTAAAACGACAAAATGAAACTATAGAGCAAAAACGAAATAGACTTGCAACACAACGGCGATATGATCAACAAATTAGTCAAAATGAAACACTTGAGCACAAGAAAGCCAGGTTTGCACAAAATAAGGAAAACTATCAGCAGAACATTAATAACTTGGTAAAAAAATTCCATGAGGCTGTATCAGAAGGCCCATTATATATTTGTACATGTTGTGACCAATTATGGTACAAGCACAGTGTTCAATGTGCAAATAACCTTCGTCTGTCCAATACCAACATGGCCAAGCATTTGCAAGGAATAATTAGTGTTAATGGCAAAGAATGGATTTGTCAATCATGTAACAAGTATTTAAAAAAGAATAAAGTGCCACCATGTGCCGGTTTCTTTGACCTAAATGAATTGGAATGTAGGCTCAATTGCTCCAAGGTTAGCCTTTAAAAAGCAAGAGGTAAACAATTTAAGATCAATGGCAATGTAGTAAATGTACCAGCTGATGTCACAAATACTGTCAATATGCTACCAAGGTTACCTCATGAGTCTGGTACTATTAAAGTCCAATTAAAGAGACGTCTACAATACAAAAGTTCAGCATTATCTTTAAATGTTAGACCCCATAAAGTTTTACAAGCAGCGGCATGGTTAGCAAACAACAGTGATCTTTATAAAGAACAAGGGGTCACATTTGATGCCAACTGGGCAAAGCAATTTAATACAAGTGCCACTGCTGGTATTGAAAGTGCTACAAGTAACAATGAAGGTAACTTGACTAATAATAAACAAAATAATGTAAATGATGATGGCTGGAGTGAGGATGAGGCAGAAATTCCAGCAGGTGTCACTGATAGTATGCTCACTGCCACAGATTTTCTCAGTGATGGTAAGAGAGAGGGCATCTATAGCATTGCTCCTGGTGAAGGTAATACACCACTCAGTATATTCAGAGACCAACATTCTGAAGAACTAGCATACCCTGGTATATTTCTTGGGCAAAAACAACAAGGTGACAAAGAACGATTAGTCAGTGCATAATACAGTGAAATATGTAAATCTGAGTTAAGACGTTCAGACCGCAGAGCTGCTATGTGTGTTGAGAATATTTTTTTTAAAACCAAGAAACTGCAAATGAAAATACTTTTAGGGAAATCCCAAATCGCTTTACGAAAATGTAAGTCTCGGAATCAGGCAATCACTGCAGGTCATTTAAAACAACAGGGTAGTCTTGAGAACCTTATTCATCATGATGAAGGGTACAAATTTTTAAGAGCATTACGAGGATCACCACCTTATTTTGAAAAAGCAAAAAAAGATCTGTTTTCTATGATTTGTCAACTTGGTCCAGCAACATTGTTCTGCAGTTTCTCATCTGCAGAAACAAAATGGAACCATTTACTTAGAATACTAGGCAAGCTTGTTGACAAAAAAAACTACAGTGATGTTGAACTTGACAATTTAGATTGGAATGATAAATGTAGGTTAATTCAAAGTGATCCAGTAACATGTGCCCGACACTTTGATTTCCAATTTAATACATTTTTAAGGCAATTTTTGTTGAGTAGCACTGCACCCTTAGGAAAAATCAAAGATTGGTTTTATAGAGTTGAATACCAACAACAAGGCTCGCCTCATATACACATGCTGATATGGCTTGAGAATGCATCTGTGTTTGGAGTTAGTGATGATAAGGATGTGGCTTCATTTATTGACCAAATTATTACATGTCAGAAACCAGATGATGAGCCAGAACTGCTTGATCTGGTTAACAGACAGATGCACAGAAATTCCCACACATGCCGCAAGAAATCTAAGAATGTTTGTAGATTTAATTATCCCCAGCCACCCATGAAATCAACTATGATATTACATCCACTTGAAGATACATATTCTTAAGGCCATAAAACACTTAAGCAGCAGTGGAAAGATGTCATGACAAAACTAAATGATATGAAAGATGGAGAGAATATCACCTTTGATCAATTTCTTCAAGAATTGAGCATCTCAGAAGAAAAATATCTATTAGCTTTACGGTCATCTCTGAACTGTCCCACAATACTTTTAGAAAGACAACCAAATGAACTTAGAGTAAATAATTATAACCCAGCATGTCTTAAAGCATGGAGGGCTAATATGGACATTCAGTTTGTTCTTGATGTATATGCTTGTGCCATGTATATTGTCTCTTACATTTCTAAAGCGCAAAAAGGCATGAGTGAATTATTGCGTAAAGCATGTGAAGAAGCAAGGGAAGGCAATGCTAGTATCAAACAACAAGTATGAGATATTGGTAACAAATTCCTCAATAGTGTTGAAATCAGTGCACAAGAAGCTGTCTATATAGTCCTTCAATTACCAATAAGAAAAGCTTCTCGTAGTGTGATTTTTATTAATACATCTCCTCCTGAAGAAAGAGTTCGGATATTGAAACCATTGAGTGAAATTGAGCATATGGAGGATGATTCTGAGGAAATTCATGCAGGAGGTCTTTTAAAACGATATGTTGAACGACCACACTTTCTCAAAAATGTCACTTTAGCTGACTGGGCAGCATGGTATGATTCTTGTAGCTCAAAACCATATCAAAAGAAACCATCTAAACTTAACATTGACTGTCTTCCAGAAGAAACAATTGATGATGAGAATAATAATGATGATGAAGTATGTGATGAGAACAATACAGAGGTTTTAAAAGTTAATAAACCAAAGAAAAGGCAGAAAGCTCAAATCATCAGAAGTGTGTGGTTCAACAGAGAAGCCAACCCAGAGAAACATTACCGTGAACTAATTATGCTTTTCACCCATTGGAGAAATGAAGAAACTGATCTAATTGGAAAATACAGCTCATATCAAGAACATTATGCAGTCTTAGCTGATCAAATAACAAAACAAATGGATCAGTATGCAGTTTGTGCAGAGGATCTAAATGACATCCAAAGCAGGTTAGAGCAGCATGATGGTGATGATGACGAGTTTGATAACATTGCCCCAGTCACACAACATAATGAACTGCAAGACCAGAGTGAAGGTGATGTTGACTTACATCCTGATCTAAATGAAATATATGATTTATCAGGTGATCTTGGTATTCCATCAACATCAGTAACCAGTGAGCCACTCGTGCTGAATGAAATGCAGGATGATGAATACAGAACAATGGTACAATCACTGAACAAGAAACAAAAACAATTTTTTTATCATGCTTTACATCTCATTAAAACATCTGATAAACCATTTTATTGTTTCTTAAGTGGTGGAGGAGGAGTTGGTAAATCTCATTTGACAAGATCAGTTTATCAAGCTGCTCTCAAATACTATAACACACGTGCTGGTGAGGATTTCCATCAAGTTAAAATACTTTTATTAGCTCCAACTGGTAAAGCTGCCTACCTTATTAATGGGAACACAATACATAGTACCCTTGCAATACCTGCCAGTCAATCTCTTAGAAATTATAAACCATTAGATTCAAGTCGGTTAAATACCTTGCGCACTCAGTTAGGTGGTGTGAAACTAATATTATTAGATGAAGTCTCAATGGTTGGAAATAACATGTTTACAATACAAATAAACAACTGTTTAAAAGATATTAAAGGCAGCAAAGAATACTTTGGTGGTGTTTCAATTATTGCAATTGGTGATTTATTTCAATTACCCCCCGTGTTTGATGGTTTTATTTTTAATGACATTCAAAATTCAGAATATAGCATACTTTCACCTAATCTGTGGAATGAGCATTTTGAAATGTTTGAATTAACTGAAATTATGCGGCAAAGGGAAAGCAAAGTATTTGCTGAAATTTTAAACCAACTGAGAGAAGGCAAGCAAACAGACAGCGATATTTTAAAGATCAAAGACAGATGTGTTGCTGAAACAGACTGTTAACCAGATGCTTCTAGATTGTTTATTAGGAATGATAGTGTTGACCAGTACAACCAAGCAGTTTATAACAGAGGAACTGGCAACAAGTAATACATCAAGGCACAAGATAGCGTTATTGGAGCAAACACTGCAGAATTAAGAGACAAAATTTTGAATCAGGTACTCAAAATGACCTTGCAAAACACTAAACAGCTTGCCAGAAATTTACAACTTGCTGAGGGTTTGAGAACAGAGATGGTCATGAATGTAAGAACTGATGATGGTCTCACAAATGGAGCTGGTAATCTTATAAAATTAGTTCAGTTACATCAAATAAACAGACCTTCTGGTATAGTATGGGTTGAGTTTGATCATGAAAATGTTGGCAAGAAAACCAGACAGGAAAACAGACACCTTTATGTCCAAGGTATTGAACGTTCATGGACTCCAGTTAAACCTGTTACTGCTCAATTTGCTGTTGGTAGAAATAAGGCTGCTCAAGTTGTGAGGAAACAGTTTCCATTAAGGCTAGCTGCTGCAAAAACCATTCATAAAAGTCAAGGAAGTACTATGCCTGAAGTCGTAGTAAATTTGGATACTTGACGAGCATTCTCTCATGTTCATTATGTTGCATTGAGTAGAGTGACCTCAATCGATGGTCTATATGTCACTGACCTGTGTGAGAGTAAAATTGCTGTTGATCCAAAAGTTGTTACAGAGATGCAGAAACTAAGGACAGAAAAATCATTGGAATTGTGTTACACTCCATTTTATAATTTGGATAAATCTGCTTTGACGATCTGCCATTTGAATGCACGTTCTCTCCACAAACACATCGATGATGTTCGTAAAGACTTCAACTATTGTAATACAGACATAGCAATATTTACAGAGACACGATTTAGCCCATTTGATGATGATGAAATGTACATAATGGATGGCTTCCAACTTTTCAGAAATGATGCTTTGTTTAACCAACAACCAACAATACACAAGAGGGTATGGAGGTACTGTAGTATACAGCAAAGCACCATTTGTTCCTGGATATCCCTATTGTCAAAACATGAATGGTATTGAGTTCACAGTGATCAAAGTTGTCAGTAAAGTTGACACTACCATCATTGGAGTATATCGCTCACCAAAAGTCCCTATGAGAGATCTTTGTTCAGCTTTGACCAACATTTTAGTTGATCACACATCAACACCACAAAGTATTATAATTGGAGATTTCAATGTTAATTGGTTAGTGAATGGAGAACGACAGCCGCTCTACAATGTAATGGTAAGAGACAATGCTCATAGACAGTTGATATGTGACGTTACAACAGACAATCAAACACTAATTGATCACATATTTACAAATATTCCCAAGTCTGAAACAGAATCAGGTATTCTTGAAGCATATTTTAGTGACCATAAGGCAATCTGGGTTTCCTACAAACCAAGATATTAAGAATTTAATATGTTTAGCAAAAACAATCACAATGCAAACAACTTTATTAAGTTACTTATTACAGTGTATTGCCATTACACTATACAGTACAATAATATATTAATTGATTTGATATTTTGAAGATTTTGCAATCTATATGCAGTTCATCTTTTTATAATAGAGATTCATGTGCCGACATAAATGCATGCAGCCATACAGCAACTGGTATAAGTTTTGAGATACTGTAGTTCAACCTTATATTATTTCATATTACAATGGTGGTGGTTAATGGGGGGGGGGGGCTTTGTTTTGGAAAATGACAATAATTTCTATTTTATTGGCTTCATTTTGTAAAGCAAAATTATGACCTCCCTCCTTTTCATTGGCCATCACAACCTTGCATGCATAACCATAGGACTAAGCCCAATAACAAAATACTGATATAGCACTATCATGTCTGGTTGGCATCCATCATCAAATATATTAAAGGTATGTATACTGTCTAGTTATTGCACTTGGATTACACTGATCACATTGTAGTAATAATTTGTTTTTCCAACAGGTATGCCTGTTTAACATTGACATTTTGTTGTTTCTTTAGGAATAAATAATTATAGCCATTGAACCACATCTTGCCTGACATGAACCAATGGAAATAAAGTACCTACTGCACATACAAAATGGACCATACTGGAAGTAACTATTGTACTGAAGATTTCACATGGTTAAAGACTGTTAGTTAACACTGGATCCTGTTGCTATGCCATTTGCCATAGATCTAGTGTTGAAATTATTCTTGTTAAAGACATGCTACAGAGTATTGTATCTATTGGTGAGACTGAAGTACATCTTATATATTATGCTTTACAACACCATTAAACTGTACATGGATTAATAGTGGTATGGAGTATGGAATATGTCGATATGTAGTGAACCAATGAACAAAATTCTTAAAATGGGCATTTAGTCTGCAGCATGTTACTGGCTCCTACACTCTGGTTCAACTCCTTTACCCACATAAACTGAACCTTCTTGTGAGACTCAGCTAGTCAAACTCAGGCTTAATGGATGGTGTGCATGTTACCGAACCTCTTAACGTCAATCATTGTACCAGCTCAGTGCTCACAGGGAAATGCATCCACCAAATCTGGATTATCAGATATAATGTTGACATTGTACTTTTTATGGAGCACTTGGAAGCTTGACTGTATGGAAGTTGATCAAAGTTCAATGAATTTAAAATTATTGTGCCTAAACACTATACAACACAGTATTACTGCTAGATTACCATGATGTCAGGTGATCACAAAGGGCTTCTGCTGGAAACATCATCTCTAAAAATGATATCATAATACTCTAAAGACTTTCACTTTTGACAGACTGTGTCAATGCACAAATGCACTCTCATGCAGCACTGTGACGTTTTGAACTTATTCTATATCCTATGGGTATTTCCTTCAAATATGACAAAAGAATTAACTGGATGTACACAGAAACACCAACTATCAAAGCTTTAAAAAACTCCAACCAGAGTATGGGAATAAAGGATTTAGATGTATTGGATGTACTGTACCCCAGTATTCCTAAATACCTAGAAGGACTCTTTATACCAATGAAAACAACAATGGCATAATATATTATTTTTACTATACATTTTATATTTAATATTCTTACCTATGACTAATGGACCTGCAGTTCCTTGCTCAACAGCATTGTCAGTATTTGTCATGCAACTGTACATTACTGATAGAATATGGTATGTGGTTCATCTAAAAAGTATGTAAAGTACCAGATTGTAATAAATTGTCAAACCATTTCATCAGATATGTATTTGGCAAGAAAATGGTTCATCATATTTGCCTGTATCTAGAATTGTTTTTAAATACAGCATTAAATATCCATTTCTTTTGTCTTTACTTCGTGAATTATTAATGAGTTTCACAATGGTCTTAACTAAAAAGGTTGTATTTAAAATTTTCATATTTGTGTACAGTCTACAAAACTTTAAGATTTTCAAACACAGCAGAAATTCAAAAACGTGTTTGTTTTCTTTTGTAAAATGGATTTTGGACCGGTATGGTCCAATATCAAATATCAAACATAAATATCAAACATCTTGCACACAGCTGACTTTTATGCCATGGATGGCGCAAGACATTTGGATTTAAAGGGGGGGATAAGTCGCTAACGTAAACAAATACTTTGTTTACATCTGAATTTCTTACAATTTGCTAAAATTCAGGTGCAAACAAAATATCTCACACTATTTTGGCTTGAAATAGTTATAAACAAGATTTTAATTTACTAAAAGTTCAAAAAATGTTAAATTTAAACAGTGTTTATATCTCAGGAGTCTCCTATTGTTATGTGCAGAACGGACTTATCTCCCCCTTTAATAGTGACCTAGTGAGCTAGCGCTAAATCAGTTTTAGGAGTATTTTAAACATGTTTATTAATATCAACAGAGAAACTTTAAATTTACAAGAATGTTGTATCAATGATAAATGAATGAATCATGTGCATGCAAATGTTAATACTTTATTAACAAATACGCCAGTCGCCAGATGTTCTTCCTCATGTCATCTATGTCATACCTGAATTTCAAGATAACAATTTTAACCAAAACGCAACCAATAGCAATCTAAATTGTCCGATATAAACTATAAGTATAAGTCTCAAGTCTCTTTATGTGTATTGGTACTTCTCACTACAGTACACTCATCGCCATGATTAGCTTGTCCTCTGTTGAAACTTGAAACCCAATTCTGTTGATCAACAGGAGCGTGTCAGTGATCATGCTCCGCGAAAGGTTGGCTACGTTTGTTTCGGCGATGTTGTAGTTGTCGGCTTGTGAAACCGAAACCATCATCTTGTTGAGAACAGAACCTTCGCAATAAAATCGGCCTAAATTTTCGCCTTTCTCGCTCACAATCACCAGGTTTCCGGAGGCCGTCGCCACGAGGTTTTCCTTCAGCATTCGAAGCTTACAGCTTTGGCAATCGATTAAGTCACAACATTCATCATCGTCGGGCATTACACGACTTTTGCAATTAATGCACAAGCAATATTTGTTGACATCCACTGCTGCAATACGGCCAATGACATCTTCCGTCTCTTTCTCTTTTGGTTTCAATAGATTTGCAGCTTCCTCACTGTCGGCAGGCAACCATATATCTGTATCGGACTTTAGTACGATTAATTCCTTGGTGCCGTTCAAGCATTTTCTTTTAAAAAAACCAACCTTCAAATTGGAAAAAAGGTACGATGACTGCTCGGAAATCATGGCAATTTTTTCCTCCCAAATCGTTGCACCAATTGCGCCAGTATCATCGGCAAGAACTAATTCACATTTTCGGAGATCCTTTCTCATGTTTCGGGAATACACAGTTTCGACTTCGCCTTTCCAAACGACTTTGGCTTTCAGTGAGACAATGTCTCCTGTATCAGTATTGTCGTGTATTTCTCGAATTGTCAGTTTCTTCCCTGACTCTGGCAAATCTTCCCATGGAAAACTGAGATTCTTCGTAACCAGAATCTTCGATTTAGATGTTAGCTTATACTCTGTCACATCTGGTTCAAACTTTCGTTTCTGCGGAGACACATTTATTAGCCGTACAGGTGTTTTGGATTTTTCCTTCTCTTTGATTTCATCACGCTTGTGGGGTGAGAAACAAACCACACGTCGTTTCTCGTCTCTCTCCTGAAGTTTGAAATCAAAATAGCGCACTCCAGAAGACGAATTCCTTACATCTGAAACTGCATGCAAGTAACCGTCGACATTTTTAAAGTTTTGCCCACTGCCATGTGCTTTCGAACCACTCACCATGTTGATTCTCAAATTCCGAGCACACCGGTCACCATGGTGCGATCGGAGGAGAGTGAATTATCGAAATATGATTGGTTGGCAAAGTTGAAAGGAAATGCTTTATTTGATTTCATACTCCAAAATGACAATCCACTTTGTGCTCCAGTATGCGACGTCACGACACCACTGATCTATATATTAGCGCATGAAAATCGCATCAAAAAGCTCAAATATGGAACTTCTATACTGACCTAGATGATCGATGAACTATAATAAGATGTGGCCTCAGCCTTATGTGCGGTTAAATAGCGATTAAACACGAAGTGAACTCGAAAATAGAATAGATGTCAAAAGACTTGTTTCAGAACTCGAACTGGACCCTGATCCCGATGAGATTTATAGTTTTTTTAAAACCTTCATGGGCGTTACGACCCACTTTTTGTCTCTATGTTCCTTTTACAACCATATTTTACTTAACAAGTAAATTTTTAGTGAGCCTTATGAAAGTATGGACCCGAGGCAAGCTGCTCCCACTCCCTCCCCTCTCGGTGGCCTTGAGTGGTGACACTGACAAAGCTTTTACAATTGCTAATTCAACTATTATTTGCAACACCCCCGTGCACTTTCATTCATATGATGAAAATAAATAAAAAAACAAAGAAACAAATCAAAGCATGTGACATTTTAATAGTGGCAAGCGAGGCACGTGGTTACATATCCACTCTGTGACTTGGTGGTAATAGGTTTAACGTCAGCAAATTATTAACTAACGTATTTGCTGACGCGGCCCTTGTAATTGACCACCACTGATCTATATACATTATCTACATGTCAGTGATTGCTCGCGAGCCGCAAATGGCGTCAGTGAAACCCTCCTATAATGAATCAGCGGGCGCATGTCCGCACTGTGGACCTATTTTTATAGTTTGTTCTTGGATATCTGACATCAAATTCCCTTAATCTGACCATGTAAGTTAATGTTGAATCTAAGCTTAATTACTGTAATGAAATTACTACTGTAATGAAATTACTGTACTTTTATAAATGTAGTCTTGGTGGGACCTGCAAATGTTACATGTCTTCCAAACAGTTGAAGAATGCCTTTTTTATGAGCGAATACCCAATTATTCTTTCTTTGTAAAGAGGAACTTGTTATAACTTTGGTTCTTCCAGCTTCCAAAGTCATTGCACTTTACGTCATCTTTACATTTAAGCGAAAGCATATCTACTATAAATGTTCTGTTATGTTGTACGTGCACTTCTTAACAGCACTTCAGTAAATTTCTGTCTCTTCTACACATGGAAAAGACTACATTTCAGTAATGGAAATGGTTGGTTTTTTCCTCTATAATATAATATCGAAATAACTCCAAAAATAAATGAAACTCTGCTGAAATAAATGTCTGCTAAATTAAAGTACATAATGTTTGCTACCTGGATTTAACCGTATCTTGCTTTTTCTGTTCAATTGTCACATCAATTGGCTCACTGCTTAATTCGTTCTCTTCATGTTAATGAAAGCACATTTTTGCAATCCTTCTGGGCACTTGTTTTTAGTATTATATAGGAGAAGGATAATAGATGAGAAAGGTGTATAGTTTTATAGAACTCGAATTTTTAGCTTTGCTCACTGCTTAATTCAAAAAGTCAATCAAATAAATTTTTTGCCTTCCATCTCGAGACTGGTTCCTGGAATGTGATGGGAAGAAGGTTGCTTTTATAACATGACTGAAATAGCTGAATTATCAAATTTTTCAAAAAAAGGTTGGAACATTAAATACCTGGATTCACTGATTCTTGAATTAGTTCTATTTTAGCACATCCCGATACAAAAACCAAAGGAAATTCTATCCACAAGGGTATAATAGTCTCAATGTACTGGCTTGTCTGGACTATAGATTTTTCTTTTTATACGTGGTAATAAAGTGGCCTGGAAGTGTGTGCTTGGAAACTCAGCAATGAATAAGAAGTTTAGAAACGGAGTTATATCATCATGCAAGAAAGTTATTGTGATGGCAAGCAAAGAGGACCTATTTGTATATAAGGTGATCCAGCCTATCCTCTTTTACCATACTTGATGAAAGAATTCGCTGAAGGTGGAAACACTGCTCAGGAACAATGTTTTGGGTGTAGACTTTTATCAGCACAAACAGTTGTCGAATGTGCTTTTGGAAGACTGAAAGCAAGATTTGGTATTCTCCAACATCCTATAAACCTGAGTATGGACAATATACCAACAACTATTCATGCATGTTTCATTTTGCTCAAGTTTTGTGAGATGCACAATGAAACGATTCTGAAGAACTGGCTGAAGCTGTATGCCAATAGGACAGAGTTTCAACCTGCTAGAGTAAAGGTACCTGCTCAGATGCATAACAATGAACGAGGTGGAAGAACAATAAGAAGTATATATGTGAAATATTTTGGGAAAGAATATGCAGACTTTTTTTGAATAATTACAGCATAATTTTAACAAAACTCAACAAGAAAAATCATTGAGAACATTCATAGTTTAAATGTTATTATAGTTTATCATATAACTTTGAATAACAAAACAGTTTATTTGAAACAAAATGAAATGCTAAATAATATTTTGGATTCATGTACATTAGTCCATTGTGAGTTCTTTATTAAAAACTTATTTTAATCTTACTATGTGTCAGATATTCAATACTTAACAGATTGCATGTATATTACAAAGTAATGACACAGAATTTCATGTTTACATATAGAGTGTATTGAAAAAAGTGTACCATTATACTGCAATTCAAGGTTAATACACCTTGGATACGATCTTGATATATGCAACCGTTAATAAATGAGTTATTGGGGCCAATCGTAACTCAGGTAATTCGGACATTACTTGAACTTCTAGTTTGGGTTGTATTCCTTTGCAAAACACGCATTTGTATTTCACTGATTTTGCAAGATTATGGCCTCTTATGATCGAGTAGTTCTGTCTGACTTTTGCTGCTGTGGTTGCTACTCCATTGTGACCAAACTTATGCGACTGGCAAGTAATGAGGAAAGATATCCAACATTCATATGGTAGATGTGCAGAATGTTTTAACTCATACAATGTCATTGCTCTGTCCGCTCTTCCACCGACTCGAATAACTCCATCCGCATCCATAAACGGGCTTAGTGTTTTCAGCTCACCTTTCTTTATTAGATTGTGAAGATTCTTTTGGGCATCCTTTATCCAGTACCTTCGGCTTTTTTTAATTCTTGTGGGCTAAGACTTTCATTATTATTTGTATCCGGTGCTCTCATTGGGCTTATTTATTGTCTCCAACATTTCTTACGAACTTTAGGATGTACGCAGTGACTCTGATCAACTTTCCCCAGCATGAATATTTCTTCTGGTCTATCAAGCTCTTGGTTTCTTTAAGGGTACAAACTGTTTTCTGTATTTTGTTTGACATTTCTTGTTTGCTAAGGTCTGACTCATCTTTTGGCCAATCTTCTCCTGGTAGATGTAGAAACCAGGGACCATGCTGCCATAGTTTGTTTAACTTGTGAACTGCTATTCCTCAAGAGACGGAATCGCAGATGTCGCCCATGTAGCTGTTATCTTTGATCGCTGTTGCAGCCCGTTTACTCATGGTCTTTCCTTCTTCTGCCATTTTTTGCAATGCTATTTGTGCCATTGCTGGAGCTTGTTTATCTCCAAACATGAGGACTGTCTTCACATAGGTGTCTGGTACTCAGGTTGAATCCTGGTTTTGCCAGAGAAAATAGTGGACATGTTGATCTTATAGGGGTATCATTACTTGGTGGCACATTTTAGAAATGTTGCCAGAGACTGCGACTTAATTCTCTCGGAATCGGAGGATTACACCAAATAGACTGTTCAGAAGATCCGGACCTTTCCGGAGAAGATAGGACTCCTTGATGGGAAACATAATGAACTAAACATAGTGAATAATTCATCTCGTTCATTTCAATATTTTTTTTGTCGTAAGCTGCTGCCTGTTCCGGATTCTTTAAAAGTTGCCTTTCTGTGGCTTCTAACCGTTTTACAGCTTGGGGTCGATCGTCTGGCAACTGCTTTGGCTCTCTTTTCCACGGGTACGGAATTAACTATTTATTTCCTACTTTCTTGCACCATTTTTCAATCAAAATCTGCTGTTTGCGTTTAACCTAACTGAGAAGTTGTTATGCAGAATACGGTAATTCGACCATGTTATTTGTTCTAGTGAATTTACAGATTGACCATCAGAATTAGCAGAACAACATTCGCCAGAACCTGATAGACACCGCATCTTTCTCAATGTTTTTGTCTACAATTTCCTTGCATCCTTATAAGGAAAGTGAATTTTATATCTACAGTAAATTTTAGAACAGCTTGCATATTGTAAATGTACCTCATCAAAGGGCTTGTTTATTGCTACCATTAAGAGCCGGTAGCCGCCTATTACAAAACGTTAAGACTTTATTCATTTTGGGGTTCTCTTCCCAGCTATGCATGTTAGTTCATTGAATTGAATTGAAATATGTACTAGGAATAGGTATTTACTGCATACACACTTTTAAACATTTATACAAATAATACAATACATGCATACTTAAGTACAAATAGATCTTTTTCGCTTGCTTCATTCACTCAGCCTTCTTTAGTATCTCCTTACAGAAAATGCTCTACTTAATGCCCACCTGGGAATCGAACCCATATTGTTGACCAGGCTTAGTTTAAGGTGTTAAACTCTACATTCCATTAAGTCAAAATAGAATATTCACATTGTGTATTGAGACTGCCTACCTTGAAATTCAGTCAGACAGGTTAAACTTTCCTGCTCAGTTTCAACTAGAACACCACGTTTCTTTTTAAATAGGTTTAAATAAATAACACAACTGAGTTGCAGTTGGTCTGGCTTCATCAAATGTGCAACAAAATTGAAAGGCCTCTATAATGTTCTTGGCTTAGATTTATTTTTGCATTTATGTAAAATATGCGACACCGTAATATATCCCTCTATCACTTTTATATAGTCCACTTATAGTCCACTTTCTTTCAGGCGTGCCAGTATTAAATCAAAAGTATATGCTAGCAAAACAACAACTAACTCAAGCAAAACAATGACTCTCATTTATATTTGGCTGAACGCCTACACATGCATGCATGATTGCACAAGTTGATGCAAATGGCATCAACACACCGGGCCCTAAATACGGAATGTATTTACAAAATATACATTAATGTATTTACAAAATATACATTATCTGTTCATTGTGAATATTGTTCCAGTCCCTTGATTGTTTCCAATAAGCACGGTTTTTTAATGGGTCGATCCAAAATTGTTGATTTTGTTCTCACTTTTACTCTACGGACTAACCCTTTACAATCTTTAAACACTTCTGTTATTCGGCCAATTGGCCACATATTTCGAGCAGTCGATTGGTCAACCACCAAAACTATATCTCAAACTTGGAAATTTCTTTGTTCCTGGTTACATTTTTTGTCTTTCTTGTAACTGTGGCAAATACTCTCTCGTCCAATGCCTCCAAAATAGGTCGGATAGGTATTGCACCTGTCGCCATCATCATTTTGAATAAAGATCGGTTTTAACAATTATACCTGGGGGCAATGAAGGCTCTTGACGAAGAAGGAGATGGTTTGGGGTTAAAGGTTCTAAGTCCATTGGATCGCTAGACACTTTAGTAATATGGCGATTGTTGACAATTGATTCTACTTTGCACATTAGGGTGTGTAGAGCTTCATTGTCGAGGGTTTGTTCTTTAACTAAGGCATCTAATACTTTTCGTATAGTACGGATGCACCTCTCCCATACTCCTCCGTGGTGGGATCCTGATGGTGGGTTGAAATGCCATTCAATTTCTTTCTGAAGAAGAAATTCGTGTATCTGACTCTGATTCCATTCTGTGATGTTATCTTGAAATTATTTATTTCCACCGACCAGGTTGGTACCATTATCCGATAGTATTGTTGAACTTGACCTCTTCGAGTGATAAATCTGCGTAAGGCCATAATGAAGGAAGAAGTGTCCAACGAGTTGCTAATTTCCAAGTGAATAGCTCTTATTGCAAGGCAGGTGAATACAACTCCATATCTCTTAACCATTGTCCGTTTTTGTTGAACCAAGGAGGCTTATCAGGGCTTACTCTTGTAAGGGGTAAATCTCCCATCTTTTGCTTGCCAGTCTGCGTTTACATTTGAAACATTTTAATAATGCTCGTCTCACCATAGAGTTCGCGCTTATGATCCAAAACCGCTGTCGTAGTAAGGCTAAGACATGTCCCCGTCCCGAATGTCCGGATTCATAATGAAAGTGTGCAATGATCAGTTCTACCACGTAACTATTTTTTGGTAAGATAATGGGATTCTTTGCATCTTTCCTTAGCGATGCACGATTTAAACGGCCACCAACGCGTAGTAAGCCGTTATCAATAATTTGATCTAACTTGATCAATAAGCTGGACGTCGTTATAGAGTTTCCTTTACGTAGAGTACAGAGTTCTTTCCGGAAAAGCTTGTGTTTGTAGGTATTTTAAGATACTCTCTTCTGCCGCTTTAGGTTCTTGCACAGTAATACTACCATCTTGACGATTTTCTTTACCATTGAGATTTCGATTGCAAAATTTAAACCGCCAGCGAATGCATCTTGCAACGAATTTTTGTAAACGTAGCCAAGATGAAAATTTGCGAAATATGTTCATTAAATAGTCCTGTTTTTCTACTGCTTGGAATAAGGCAATTTCATCTTTTACTTCAGGATCGTTACCAAGAATTTCTGTTGGAATAGGTACGTCTTTTTGGCCAGTTAGCTTTAGGTTCTCTTAAGAATTTCGGGCCTGATATCCATCTTTCATTCTGAAGGAATTTGTTGAGAGATTAATTACGAGATGCGTCGTCAGCTGGATTATCTTTACTATTCACGTATTTCCATTGCTGTGGGGTGGAATGAGATAAGATATAGGCAACGTGGTTTGCAACGTAAGTGTGGAATCCCTTCAAGTTATTATTCAGGTATTAGATTGCCGTAGTACTATCCGCCTGAAAGGTTGAGCTTTGAATTGGAATTTCCAACTCTCTAAGTAGGATTCTTTCGAGTTGGATAGAATTGGTGGCTGCAGCTAATTCCAGTCTTAGTACTGTCATGGATCGCAGCGGTGCAAGCCGTGACTTCGCAATTAACAATGAACAGTGGACCGCATTAATCCTCTTCTTGTCAACAGTCTCTTTTTTACGTCAATGTTATAACCGAGTGTGTCCGTACTAATGTGTCCAAGTGCTCTTTTGGTTGGAATGATGCTTTTACAGAGGTCCAAATCCTTCACGTTTGTTGATCGAAGCTCTCTTGGAACGGATACCAACACTAATAGATTGTTACTTGTCCATTTAGTCAAAATAAATCCACCTTTCAACATTACATCTCGTAGTTTCTTGGAGCACTCTATTCCTTCTTTCGTAGGCACTGACTTTAAACAGTTGTCTACGTAAAAGTTTTTCTTCACTGTGTTAATCACTTCTTCCGGATAGGATGTAAATTTATCGTCCGCGGTTTTACACAGTGCGTAATTGGCACAGCTTTGCGACAAAGTTGCTCCAAAAAGGTGTACGGTCATTTAATACTCTTCTATATCTTGAGTTGTATCGCCATTTGGCCACCACAAAAAACGCAGTAGGTCTTGCTCATACTCTGGAACTCTTACTTGGTGAAACATCCCTTCCACATCTGTCATAAGTGGGACTTTCTTCTCTCGAAATCATAATAATACGCCTATCAACGTGTTTGTCAGATCGGGTCCCTGATATAGTTCGTTATTTAAGGATGTTTCATGATACTAAGCGGAGCAATCGAAAACTACGCATATCTTTTCTGTTTTTTTTTGGATGGTATACTCCGTGGTGGGGCAGGTACCATACTCTTCCATCTCCACGTTGAAGCTTCTCAACTGGAATTTCCTTGGCATAACCCTTCTCGATTATGTCTGCTATGAACTTGCAGTAATCACTATGGAATTTGGGATTCTTCTTGAATTTTTCTTTCAAGTAACTCATTCTTTTCAAAGCTTGAGCCCGATTATTAGGCATCTTCAAAGCTGCATCTATAACTGGAGGAGAAATTTCATAGTGTTTGTCTGGTGTTTTCCTTATTGAGCTTTCGACAATATCCATGAATCGTAGGTCGTCTCGAGACATTTCCTTAGTGGCACACGTGACACATGGGGTTTGTTTCGGTTTTCATGAAGAAATTTGTCTGTTCAACTGAAACCGGTTTTCTTCCCGTCGGGCCACTTATTACCCAGCCAAACTTTGTTCTACTTGCGTATGGTCCACTGTCTTGGGAATGCACAATTTCTTTAGCCTGTAGAATTTTGGGCACGTTTGAACCAATAAGCAAGTCTACGCAGGATTTGTGGTTGAGACAAGGTAAAATTCCCCTTTCTTCCAAATACGGCCAATTATCGACGTCTTGTTGTGTTGGTATTTGGTTCTTTGACACTGGAATATTCGGGCGACATAAAACGTCTTGTAACATGAAAGACCAGTTTTCATCTTACTTTTGAGTTACTGGTAGAACAGATCATCGCACACTTTCATTATGAATCCGGACATTTGGAACAGGAATATGTCTTAGCCTTACTACGAGAGCAGTTTTGGATCATAAGCGCAAACTCTATGGTGAGACGAGCATTATTAAAATGTTTCGAATGTAAACTCAGACAAGCAATCACTGGCAAGCAAAAGATGGCAGATTTACCCCTTACAAGAGTAAGCCCTGATAAGCCTCCTTTTACTAATGTGGGAGTCGATTACTTTGGTCCATTCTTTGTTCAACAAAAACAGACAATGGTTAAGATATATGGAAATTAGCAACTCCTTGGACACTTCTTCGTTCATTATGGCCTTGCGAAGATTTATCACTCGAAGAGTTCAAGTTCAACAAATACTATCGGATAATGGTACCAACCTAGTCAGTGGAAATAAAGAATTACAAGATAACATCAAAGAATGGAATCAGAGTTGGATACACGAATTTCTTGTTCAGAAAGAAATTGAATGGCATTTCAACCCACCATCAGGATCCCACTATGGAGGAGTATGGGAGGATGGATCCGTACTATACGAAAAGTATTAGATGCCTTAGTTAAAGAACAAACCCTTGACGATGAAGCTCTACACATCCTAATGTGCGAAGTAGAATCAATTGTCAACAGTCCCTCTATTACCAAAGTGTCTAGCGATCCAATGGACTTAGAACCTTTAACCCCAAACCATCTCCTTCGTCAAGAGCCTTCATTGCCCCCAGGTATATTTGTTAAAACTGATCTTTATTCAAAACGACGATGGCAACAGGTGCAATACCTATCCGACCTATTTTGGAGGCGTTGGACGAGAGAGTATTTGCCACAGTTACAAGAAAGACAGAAATGGAACCAGAAACAAAGAAATTTCCAAGTTGGAGATCTATTTATATCTTATTTATATTTGGCTGAACGCCCACACATGCATGCATGCTTGCACAAGTTGATGCAAATGGCATCAACAGCCTCTGCAAGTTGACACCACTGGGTAACACACAAATTTTCGTTTTTGGCATCATGTTTAGGTTTCCGGTCTCATGTAATCTGTCAATGCTTCGATAAATGTGCTTCGATAAATGTGCATCCACAACAAGAAAAGCCAATTGGCTTAAATTTGCAGGCAGAGAAAGGCCATAACTGAATACCCTGTTGTTACAGTTAAACTTACATACGTTTTGCAAACAAGAATTTGCCAAAACTTTGCACTACCTACAATTAAATCTAATGGCCACCGGAATACAATAAATTGAAAATAGGGGTGGTTTTTGCAAGATATATCCTAGGTTTTTTCTGCCAAAAACTTTTGTTTTTGCACTAATCTACAATTTTCCATGATTGGGTGTGTCTTGTTTTCCAGGTAACTTTGGTAACTGCACATTCATAGACCCTTAAAATGCTTCTGGGTAAATGGAAGTTATACAAATGTATAATTGCAATGTGGATTGTGGAAGTATTGGTTTGAAATGTAAACAGTTAAAAAGTTGCATGCTTATTAAATTTATCATTTTTTTCATATATTTTATAAGAACATGGTAACAAATGACAGTATTCTCCAAGTCGTGGACTTAATAATACTCATGCAGCATTTCAACAGTACAACACAATTTATACATTTATACATTCTGGATACCAAAAGTGACTTCATTTGTAAATCAAGAGATCGACTTAAACCAAAGCCAGCGAGCTTGCAGACAATCAAGCATTTTTCTGCACGCTTTCATGAACATACTGTCCTCACCAACCTCCCAAGAGAGCTTGCTGTAATGCTGCTTTGAAACTAAAAGATTTCCTGGCTTTAGGACTCTGTGGGCAATACATTTGTTGTGTAGATACTCCAAACTCACCGAATGCTGGTGGCTCTCTTAGTCTCATTGAACAGTGTCGCTTTCTTCACAAAATGGGACTTGGAATCAATTGACTCGCCTTTTATCTTTTTCATAACCACAAGTTCTGCTTTGCCTTTTAATTTTCCAAGGTACACTGACTGAAGAGAATCAGAACCTAACTTCTTTCCTTCTGGGACAATCTCCACTCAAATTTGGGTAAACCCAGGTCTTTTTTGGGGTTTTTTTTTATCAAAATTGGAATTTTGAAACTTGTTTCCATTTTTAACAATGGCTGCAAGCCCCGTGATTTTGGGGGTTTTTCGATTTTGGCGCATTTTCGATTTCGTCTTTCATCGACATTGATCAGAACCACACTGAGTACTCTCGGTAAAACAGTTTTCTGGCATGCATTGAGAAATATTTGAGCACATATCAGCTATGTCAAATATTAGAAATTTTATTTAACTGTTTTGGGGTTTTGTCCTTCAACTTTCCATTCCTTTACCAATTTAGTCCAGTTTGCATTTTACTAATTTAGTCCAGTATGCGTTTACTAATTTAGTCCAGTCTGCATTTTACTAATTTAGTCCAGTCTGCATTTTACTAATTTAGTGCAGCCTGTGTTTCACTAATTTAGTCCAGTCTACGTTTTAGTAATTTAGTCTGCATTTTCTGAGTCCAGTCCGTGTTTTACCATATGCCCTGCAAAACTAAATAATATACAATATCTGGAACTTGTCACCACATTGATGTTCCTTCCACGTAATCAGAATACACATTCTGACTTTTTCTACATAGCATGACTTCTCTGGACCACTTCATTTCAGACAAAGCTAACTGCACAATCATTTTTTAAAGGTCAACCAAGATGGCGCCAAGTTTAGAATTGAAAACTTTTTGTCACATGATTACAAACTAAGAAGAGGACTAAAATGATCCATTTTGCACTGATTATACTGACAATAATTAGTTGTTCAGTAATTTTTTCTTATGATTATAAGAATTATCATAAAATTTCCAGTAGATAGTCTGGTAAAATGTTATTACAATGTGTAGTGATTTTAAATGAACCTTAGTTTTAATAATATTCTTGTATGTTTGCATGGTGACAGTCGACAAGTAATTTAGCTTGTAGGTACACCACATAATAAAAAGATGTCAGATTATGATTTAATAAGAATTTATTTCCGCATCCGTTCTTAAAAGAAATCAGCCAAAACTATTTCCGCATTTAATGTTTTGTTCTTACAAAAGTCAATTAATATTGTCCTTACAAAAGTCAACCATAAACTCTGTACACCAAGTTTTATCGAAAATTGCTTCCACTTCAGGGTGATTATCACCATCATATGAATACCTTGGAGAAAGGTAAAGGAGAGCTAATTATAGTACGATGACCTGGAAAAGATGCGACAAAGTACCGTGTTGAGGACTTTTCACCCTGTGCATTTTGTTTCAGGTTTTTTCATGATCGCACAAATAAGAGTCATCCAGCAAATACAAGGATTTTCAGCAATCTGCTAAAATGTTGACTGTTCCAATCATCATTGGGACTGATAATGCAGCTCTCAGCAAGATCTTGTGCTGGATGAATCGCAGCACTCAGGGCATTCCTGTTACAGAAAGATGAGCAAAGAGATAGAGCTATAAATCACTCTCTCACTCACAGTTCCTCACTCACTGAATGCCTCACTCCAACTAACTCTCTCGCTCTCGTGACCAACATAGATATATACAACTAGATATATACAACAATAGTAACTCTGAATAAAGTAGGCATTTTGATTCAACCTTTCGACTTTATTTAGTCATCATCAGGAATGAAAATACTCAGGCGTTCCTGCAATTATAGTCATATATGCGTTGCAATTACTAGACAGCTAAATTTATTTTAAATATGAAATAGTATTCATTCTAATAGTTCCTAATAACTCTATTTGTACATTTCATCTTATGTACTATACTGAGTGTACAGTTTTGTGAATATTGAATATTAATTATACTATAACTTTGTTTACAGGAGTGTCAAGTTTAAATAAAAAAATGCAAAAGTCAGAAAAAGTATGTAAATATTTTTACATTTCTTTTATAACACTTTCCCCTTGATAAGTAAAATTGTCTTGCATTGAACAGAGAATAATACTCTTGTGTTATTGTGCAACATGAGTCAATGGTTTAACTAGACACATGGGCAGAGAGGCTAGTTAAACCATCAAGTGTCATCACGTTTCCCTCGATTAATAAAATTGTTTGACATTTGACAGTGAAATAATATAGTAGGCTGCATCACATAACAATGCAACTCAATGGGCAAGTTTATTTTTTGAATGAATGATTATCATTTATCTAGGTCTTCAGATGAAAAGTGTCAATGTTGAAGAAAATTAAGGCATGCAATGCATACTATTATGTAAAATAAAAACTTAACATCACCCAATGTCGAATTTATTTAGTAAGTGACAATATGTAAGTTTTTTTTGTCTTCACAGGCAGTGATAATTTTATGTGTTGGTATCTCAAACAATGGAACTTGAAGATTCCATGCAGTTTACTACAAAAGATGATAGTGATAAACTGTCCAAGTTACAGGAAGCATTTGTTGACTTTGACAAAGTAGTACAGGAAATTATGCAGCTACAAGATGATATTATTGCTTTACAAAAGATCTTGCAAGAAAAAATGTGGGACTTTACAGTTCCTGGATGGCGTGAAGCAGGCATAAGTAGCATTGAAAACCTCAGATGCCTGTGAAAGGTCTCGAATACAAAGACAGCAAGATTGGTAGGTTTTATGTGAAAATTATATATAATTTTTATAATATTACACCCATTTGTAAATCCTGAACGTCGATTAGTTATAAGTTGTGTTGACTCAATTTCTACATGGAAAATATCAAAACAGAAGATGTTTTATATTTTTTAAATGTCACCCCTTCGAAATACATTATTTTTACATTATATTCTACTAAATAGACAGTAGATGTTTTGTACTGGTATAGTCAGACTTTGCCCTCTTTTTAATACCTTTTATACATTTGGTAATTGTGTGAACTTTATATTTCATTTGTAATATATATCTTAGAAACACATGATGAGCTGAACAAGACTTGGGAACAATTTCAAGACCGAAATTTGCTACCTAAAATGGATATAGCCCAAAATTTGGTTGGACTGTCAAGTGAGGAAATTAAAGCATCCACAAGTGACAAGTTGCAAGAACTAGCAAGTGGCAATGCACCAGAACCTAACCAGACTCGGCAAGAACCAAGGAGGCATTACATTATAGAAATACCACCAGTTGAAAAAGATTTTCCTGATCTCGTTGGAAAACCAACACGAATTTTTCCTCTGCCCATTTCCCATGAGAATCAGTGCAAGATGTTTGGACTAGCAAGTAACCTTGACTTATTCACGAAAGAATTTGGTTTTCAAAGTAAGACGAATTCCATGCATGTGCCACTGAGAAGCTCTGGAGAGGATTTCGCTCTTGACAGGGCATATGAATGCTTTGCCTTCATGAAAACCTTAGAAAGGCATAAAGAGCACCAATTGGAATATGAAAATATCTTGAGAGGGGAAGCAGCAACCATTTCTGAAGATGATGTGGCTTTAAGCAATGCCAACAATTTGTTGGTAGTTATGGATGAAGAAGAAAGACTCTACCAGTGAAGAAGATTAAGGCCAATATTATACTATGTCCATAACTTTGCTATTTTCTATGACACATAGTAATTAAATAGACCTTTCCAGTAATTACGTCACAATTTCACTGTTTTCAGCTTAGGATCACAGTTTAAATGGAATGTATTCCAGGTTCTTTTTTCTCAGGCTATGTTTTGGCTATGTGCAAAGAAGAAAAACATCCTAATTATATACATATACAGATTTTTTATTTTGAACAGTAAATGTGGAAATAAGCGATAAAACGGAAACGAGGCTCAGGGTGCAAAGACCTTGTTAAAGACCGTGTTAAAGCTTATTTCAACATTTACTGGTCAAAATAAAAAATTATTTCTCATGCATGTGTTGAAGAAAGACATTTTGCTCCTTTAGACATAACTTGTGGGAGTAAAACTTAAAATCCATTTCATCTAAGTTAAAACTATGAAGTTATTATTCAGCCTTTTTAAATTTAGTATGGCCTTTGGTAAATAGATCTTACCATCATTTTCATGTAACATTTTTTCTATATTTTCACGATAATATATATTTTTAAATTTCCTATGTGAATTAACAAATATATATTGACCCCTCCTCCCCTGGAAATACCCCTTAGGAAAATACACAAAGAACTCCCCCCCACGATCTTTATTGCTGTAAGCATGGCGACCTGAGGCTAATGAATATGGAACATCTTAAGTGGTGTCAGTTGTTATGCAAAATAGGGTTGAAGGAGGTCAATGAAATATTAGACAAGCACTTTGAAAGTATTTTTACGACCTTGAGCGATCTAGCGTCAAATTCATAAGCGATCAAACCTTGACTGAACGACTTTCAGCGCTTAGAGACGAGTGGTTTCCTGCTAGAGACCAATATGAAAGATCTGTGATCCATTTGGCATCATTCAACGGCAATACGGGGCTAGTTTGCTGCTTAATATATTCAGGGTGTCCTGTGAACCTAAGAGATGGTATTGGACAAACACTGTTAACTCAGGCTCTTCATATGGGGCACACATTATTGGCAAAGGTTATTGTAGAATGCGGTGCTTCCGTTACAGATGAACTATTTCCAGATACTGTGCCTCTGTTGCAAATAGCCAAAGTTAAGCAAGATAAGATAATGATAAACATTATTGAACAAAAAATATTGGAAGAAGTAGTAATCAGCCATGTTGAATCATTTTACCGAAAAAACTCAAGCGGGTCTGAAATGGATGACAGTGTTGCTGGGTTGAATTTTGCACATGGTCTGAACATCAACGTCAGTGATCAAAAGAACACTGTTCTAATTGAAGGCTGCTCTGGTTGTTGTCCAGACGTGTATGGGTGCCATACACCTGATGGTGGAGATTTCAACTGTCTCGAGTATGTGAACGAGTGCATAGCCCGCACAGGTGGATTTTGGCATGTAGTGGATTTTGGCATGTGGTGGTAAATCCATCTTCCTTCAAATCCAATTTTAAAGAGAATAACTACAATAATAATGAAGAAGCCCTAATGGATTATGATGATGGACTTTCTATCGCCATGATAAAGAATTTTGAAAAATCATCTAGTTTTCCCACAACACCAGAATTGGACAAATGTCTGAAGGAAACCAAGTCCCATAACACGGTCTTACTTGCCAAATTGAAGGAAGAGCAAGATGCAGTTTTTCTGTATCATTCCCAGTGCATCAACCATTTAATGCCCATAACTAGGTGGTATAAGGAATCAGTCAGGTATGATCATATATACTTATCTTATCCACTAATAAAGCCTGCATCTTTCAGGCAGAATAAACTTATATTTTAAGAATGTATTTTAATTGATGAATAGACTGGGAGGTGGGCTCAGGGTTAAGATTAGAATATTCTCATGCTATCCATCAAAATTATCATGCCATATAATTAAGGCAAAATAAATTTGTTCTATCTATAATATGGTAAATATTTTTTATTTAACCCTCTCGTGCTCAAGCACTTCCCTGTGATGAGTAAAATCATCTGCTGTTAGATAAAGTAAAATACTAAAGTGTCAGGCTGGGGACAAGAGGGTTAACCTACATATTCTGGGATTCATGTGGGATACCAAGGTTTTGACACCTGATATCTAAAATTGAAAAGTGAGATTTTCATTATACTACAATGCCTCCAAGCATGATTGATGGCTTACCGGACTAGTAACTTAGTACAACAAAAAGTTAAAATCTACCATGCCTACAATATTTTTTCTTTGGCAGTACAAAGTAAGATTGAATGGGTTAATGAATGTTTTCCCAAAAAGTAGCTTACATGTGTATGGGAGTAAGCTTAATGTATAACATTTCATTGACAACATTTCAATGCATAACAATTAAATTTCTACAAAATGTTTATAGGTATAAGAATGGCAAAGCTTTTGAAGGTGTATGGATGATTTGTCCTGCTCTTTTTTCTCAATTGAACAAGATAAATTACCAGGACGAAGCAATCACTCATACTGTCAATGCTATAGCCAAATGGCCACTCGCATATCGTCTAATGTACCGGAGGAACAGGACAGTTAGTTTAGACGGTAAAGATGGAAAACAATTGGCTGGAGATGAATGGGTAGAAGCAGTTTGCATCTGCCCAGAGCTCATTCTCCATGGTAGAACTGATGTCCTGTAGTGTTCATTTGTTGGAGCTGATCAGAAAATGTACAAATGTAAGGAAATTGCATCAATTGTACTATTAAATTGTACAGTAAATTGTACTATTTGTCCACTCTAATTACACCACTACTAAACTATTACTATTACACTATTACTAAACTTGTCGTTGCAGATTTGTCATTACTTTTATCACCAAGGTATTACATATTAGGTGTCATAACGAGAAACACTTAACCTGAGGGCCATCAGATCATGTGCTTTCGGTCCAAGAACTAGCTGAACATATAAACTTTTATCCTTCTTTTGACTATTTTCTGCCAGAATACCACTGTTAATTAGCGAAGTAGCACAGTACAATTGGCAACAATAACTTTGCACTCTCCTTTTACCCATTTAGAGTAGCTATTTGATTTCACTTCTTCAGATAATTTTCCATTATATTTAACACAGTCAATCCCATTTTTTAAAAGATCAGCATGAATCAACGAAACATCCTTTGGTAAAACACAGTATATTATTCCACTATCATCCTTTCTCTCCAAAATGAAGCTTTTCAAGTCATTGTCAAACATGCTTGTACGTTCTTGAACTTTCAAAAACAGATCCCCTCGAAAAATTGAAGATCTAAATACAACCAAACCATTGAAAACATGCTTAAGTTCATATTCAACTTTGGCAGGAACTGTTGCACTCAACAAAAGTTTAGGGCAGGGAGTCTTAGCTAACTCTTCACATACCTTCCTATATATTGGGTGAAAAGTGTTACCCCAGCTAATAATGGTATGTGCTTCATCAAACACAATCCTTTCTAATTCATTCTTCTCAATCATGGACATGACAGTACTGTTGAATTCTTCATCCTTGAGCATTTCAAGTGTTCCAAAAACAATCTTATATTGTTTAATATTCAACTGCTGGGTAGTTTGTACTTCCTTTGGAACATCTCCAGTAAATTTACCAGCTGGTATGCTGAGATTATGATATCTAGCAAGAATATCATCTATCAAGGATAATATGGGAGAAACTACCAAAGTTGTCTTTGCATAAATTACAGCAGGTAAAAGTGTTATCACCGCAAAGCCATGAATTTCATGAAGACAAAAAGCAAATTTCGTAGCAGCTTCAAAACTTGACATTGCTTTAACCACACACTCTATTTTGTAACCTTTTATTTTAAAATTCGATGCATTATTAGGCCACAATGGAGGAGCAGCAGAAAGTTTTTCCAGCGCTTGAAGTAAAATATTATCATTGCATTCTTCGCCATACTGAGTATGTGTGCTGAGTCAATGAGCAAATTTCTTTTTTTTAGCACTTAATTTCGCTGTTCTCTCCCTTACTTTGTAGATTTTTAGTATGCGCGAGTCATATGCGCAGAATTGACAGACCATGTCGATTTTTGGCAGGCAACTCTCCTTTCTTTCTCTTTCCGCTTCGTCCCCCTTCCAGCCTCAATCCCCTTATATTCAGTTACACTCGGCCAAAACATATATCCAATTACACTCAGCGAAAATATAAAATATTATGAACTCCATTTCTCAAAGGTTTGCTGTTTGGGATTACATAGGTTTCCTTACTTACAGTACTAAGGTAAAGGTAAAAGAATATGTGATTCCAATTACAAAGACCACTCTGTTGCTGAAAGCAAAAAAAACAAAAAGTGAGCTACCTCTGGCCAAACTAGTAGTGTTATTGGTAAATTAATCATAACTTATATAGAATATCCGCATACATACATACATACATACATACATACATACGTACATACATACATACATACATATATCTATGTATGTATATATAGTGTTGTCACAGGAAAGAATTATTGTATCTTTAGAGAGCGACGGCAAGAGTGCAATCGGACAAAAGTAGAGAGCATGTTGAAGTTGCAACCTTCATGCTAAACCACCACTTGCGAGGTACTGGAAGAGGTAGCAATATCGCTGGAAGAGGTGTTCACAACCAGAGAATTGAACGCCTTTGGTTGTATTAATGTATTTTATTATTTATTCTACAATATGCAACTTTGGATACAAGGCACAATGACCAACCGCAACAGGGCCATTGATGAACTATGGCGTCAGGTGAGTTTATTCTCTAACAAAATTTCGAAGGCAATTACAGTTGCAATGATGCAACATAGATACAATATATTATGTAGAACTAAGATTTCTTTTGTCAGAAAAAACAATTTCAAAGGGAAAATACAGCAGTACATAAAGCCAACGTTTGTACTCTATAAATTAAAACCTTAATATTGTGTTCATCTTGGACCTCATCACATTTCACCTAGAAAAAATAACACATTCAATTATAATAGTTCAAATTTCATTGGTATACAAACCCTCACATCCCACTCCTACTTCCTGGATGCAAAGCTGAAGAATATAAAAATGCACTCCAGTTAGCTTCTAGTAGTCTATAATTTGGGACTCATATTATAAAATAATTTTCATTAATACCACCATGATGCCAAATCACATTTTTTTTATGCAACTAGCATTCGTTGTACCTATACCGAGTATGCAAATTGCAAGCATTAAGAAAAATGCAATCATTAAAAGTTTATACTGGATTATAGCTGCCTGACTGCATAAAAAATATTTTAACCATAATTCTTAATGCTATTTAAGCATAGGTGATCTTTTCTCTTCAAATTTTATGCCAGTTTTCGTTATCTTAACCTGCATGTATGAATGCTCATAATGTGCAGTTTAGGAGTAACCTGTACAGATTCATTAATTCTTGATGATGGTCCACCTTGGCAGCTAGTTGTGTCTTGTTCCCACTTTAACATTACTACCTTCTCACCACAATTTATACATTCTACCTTTTGAACATTGGTTGTGTTTAGATCAGCATCACTCTATCCATAGTATACGATAGAAGAAGGGAGAATAATAAGAGTAAATTAGAAATGGATAATTGGCAAATACTATTTTGTATTAAAATTAGACACTCCCAAACCCCAACCATAGGTGGATTTGGATTTGAATGTAAAAATTCAACAAGACACACCTTAAGTTAAAGTTGGATTTAAATTCTACAAGTCATCAGCCAGGGAGTGAAAGAGTTGTACAAATTAATACGAGATAGTGCGGACAACTCACGGAGAACCAAACTTCATAGCTACCCTAATGCTGAGTGATAGGAGTTGTGGGTTGGGTCACAGTTTTTTAATGGGAGGGCGTACAACTCTTTCACTCCCTGGCTGATGACTTGTAGAATTCAAATCCAACTTCAACTTAAGGTAAGTCTCGTTGAATTTTTAAATTCTACTACCTCATCAGCCTACGGTTGTTATGGAGTTGTACGAATTAATATGATATTTCAAAGCTAGCACAGAGCAAAAATTCGTTTAAAGTAACGAGACACAAACGGTAAAAACATTCATCAATTATATAATTACAATGTAGTATATATGTCTCAAATTACTAGTTTACAGACTCCAGCAAAGCTGAGCCAAAATTAAATGCAGGTTTCTCTAACTGTTTATAGTAAAACGTTTGAAAAGTATGTTCATTAGACCAACCGACAGATTTCAATATTGAGGTGATGTCAATGTTATTGGCTACTAGATGGGAGGTTGATGCTGCTCTAGTACTATGTGGTTTAAACTTGTCAGTATCTACACCAGCACTGTTTACAAATTGCTTGCACCAGCGAGAAATTGTTTCCTTTGTTACTGCACCATGAGGTTTCTGAAGACTAATAAGTAGCTGTTTACATTCTGGTGTACAGAGCTGAGCTGTTCGTTTTAAATATTCATTCAGGTGTTTAACCACACAAAGCTTTCCTTCTCTAGCGTAGCTGTTAAAAATAATTGGCTGAAGATGTTTACCAGGTCTGCTCTGTTTTACATGTTTAGAAATATAAAATTTACATTGTGTTTCACTAAGTTTCATGTTCTCAATAGATAACATGTGAATAGTTTGACATCTTTGGCCACTTAACATTAACAATAAAAAAGTAAGTTGATGAGTAAGTTCCTTTAGAGTCGTACTTTTTAACTCTGGTTTCTTACGAATAAAATTGAATGCAGGGTTTATATTCCACATATCAGAATAACATGGTAAACTTGGTTTTAGCTCAAAGATACCCTTCATGAACCGTTTTACTAACGTTTGTTGCCCAAATGGGGATTCAGTTTGTAAGAGAGAGGATAAAGCACTTCTAGCAGTGTTAACAGAACTATAGGAATAACCCAAATCATATAGATTGGCAAGAAAATCTATTGCAGTTGGTATTGGGGCAGTAAGCAGGTTGCAAAACTTGTCTGCACACCATTTTGTCCACTTAGTAAGGTATGTCTGGTATTGAACTTTGGTACCCTTCTTCCATGAAGCCATAATTACATTTACTGCAGACGAGGATAGACTTATGGATTCCACCTGTGTCCGGACACAAGACATATTTTTAGTTCCAGTTTCTGATGAAGTGGGTAGATTTCCATTGGCCGGGCAGGTAGGACAAGTGTTTGTTTGGATGATGGCAGGAGAATAGGTTGTTTGACAAGGACTTGTTCTAGGAGGGGAAACCAAGGTTGTGTTGCCCAATTGGGGACAACCAATATACCTTCTGCCTTCTGCTGAATGATCTTCTGCAACACCTGTAAAATGCAGCTGAAAGGAGGAAAACAATAAATGTTTGTGCTGTTCCATGATATGGAAAATGCATCAATGTGCAATGCACCTGGGTCAGGTTTGTAGGAGCAGTATTTTGCAAATTGTTTATTTAACCTGGATGCAAAAAAGTCAATATCTGGTTTGAAACCTAGTTTGGACAATGCATCATGTAAAAGGGATGGCTGTAGCATCCATTATGCACCTGTATACACACAGCGGTATTCTGCATCAGCTATAACATTAAGGCTGCCTTGTACATGTGCCGCAGTTAACCAAATTGCATTGTTGATACAGAACTCCCAAATTGCAACAACAATGTCATTGCCAGCCTCTGTATGGTCGAGCCCATTTTATTAATCATATAAACAGCTGCACTGTTATCAATCATAACTTTAACATGTTTATGACTAAGTTCGGTCTTAAAAGATTCTAAGGCAAGTAACACAGCTTTTAATTCTAGGATATTAATATGGGATGCCGCCTCTGTACCTGACCAGTTCCCACCTGTCTTCTGAGAACCAAAGGCTGCACCCCAACCTTTCAATGAGGCATCCGAATATATAATTTCATCGATTTTAATAGCTTGTGTTATATGACCAAAACTTTTGTCATGGTGGTTGTACCACCATTCCATTTTGTGTGTACTCATAAATTTATCAAAATTACCCTTACTGACTTTTAGAGCATTTATCTTATCTCTATCAAGATTTCTATAGTAAAGTGCACCATGACGCACAGCTGACAGACTAGCCACCATGTGACCTATAATTTTTGCCATAGCCCGAATTTTGACCTTTTGTGGTGAAGCCAAAGCTTCCTTGATAAGATCTTTTAATTCTTCAATTTTTTCTTTCGTAAGAGTAATAGTTGTAATATATTCATATTAGTTTAATTAATTCATGACATGTGTACATAAATAAGTGTGTTTGAGCACACAGAGAGAATTTCGATTCAAATACAGAGAGAACACAACATGGTGTCAGGTGTGGGATAGGTCGGATATATGTTTGAAGATACAAATAAGCATGGCATCCAAAACAGTTGGAATCAGCAAGCTTGAATTTAAGAACGGTAATATTGCCAAAAATTGGAAGCGTTGGAAACAAACGATGATATTAATGCTTCAGGGCCCGTTGGCAGAAAAGGACGAAAAGCAACAATGCGGCTATTTCCTTTTGTATGTAGGACAACGTGGGAGATATCTACAACACATGGATATTATCGTCGACAGAGAGAGATAAAATCAAAGTCTTGTTCGAGAGATACGAAGCATATTGTAATCCGAAGCAAAACGTGAGTGTGATAAGATAAACGTGACTGTAAAACTATTGACCAGTATGTGACTGAGCTTTAACGGCTAGTGAAAGACTGTGCGTTCGGGGGAATTAACTGAAGAAATTATTCGCGATAGAATCGTTTGTGGCACAAACAACCCGCAAGTAAAAGAAAAACTTCTACAAGCCGAAGAGTTAGACTTAAATAGAGCCTTAACGATAGCTAGAGGAATTGAAATATCATCAACACAAATGAAGGATCTCACAGAACAGAGCAAGGATGTACATGGAATGTACAAAAACAAGTGGGTAAGAAAACAACAAGACAAAGAGCAACATCATCATCACCAGCAAGAGCAATCTAAAATGAAAGAATGCAAAAGCTGTGGGCGAAAACATGGAACAAGGCAGGCATGTCCAGCAGAGGGAAAGGTATGCTTTAAATGTAATAAGCTCAATCATTATTCAAGAATGTGTAGGAGTAAAGGCATACACAATTTAGAACAAAACAATGAAAGGATTAATGAACCTGATGAATCACGGGGGCGAAGATGAATTATCCGTTAATCTTGTTATTGATGATTTTTATAATGTCAAAGTAAAATTGGATACTGGGGCACAAGTGAATGTAATGCCTATGGCGGTATTTAAAATGCTGAGAGAAAACACTAAAATGGGGGAAATAAGATTAACGTTTTTGGTTGCTGTGAACTCAAGTGCAGGTATAAGAATAGCGTTCGCGTATTAGAGTTTTACATGGTTGATGCATGTGCACCTTGTGCACTAAGTTTGAAAGCTTGCAAGGATTTGGCATTAATTAAAGTAGTCTTGGCTATAAACATGGAAAAGTGTAGTCAAACTGACCAGTTGATGCGCAAATTTAAAGATTTGTTTATTGGGCAAGGCTGTATACCAGGGGAACACTCAATCCAGTTAAAGCCTGAAATAGAGCCCGTCGTACATGCAGCAAGGAAAGTTCCTGTAGCCTTGAGGGAGAAAGTCAAAGCTGAACTAGATAGAATGGAAAAATTAAATGTTGTTGCTAAAGTTGACGAGCCAACAAATTGGGTAAACTCGATGGTGGTGGTACCCAAACCAAACGGGGACGTTAGAATATGCTTAGACCCAAGAGATCTTAATAAGGCAATCAATAGGGAACACTATAAGATGCCTACCCTAGAGGAAATCGCTAGTCAATTGGCTGGTGCTCAATATTACACTGTCCTTGATGCGACATCCAGGTATTGGGCAATACCTCTCACTAAAGAGTCGTCTGAGTTAACTACATTCCATACTCCCTATGGTCGTTATCGCTACTTACGAATGCCATTTGGGATATGTTCTGCCCAAGAAATATTTCAAAAGAGAATGGATGGAATTTTTGGGGGTATTCCTGGTGTACATATTATTGTTGACGATATTTTAGTTGCAGGGTCAACAATTCAAGAGCATGATGAAAGGCTACGAGCAACACTTATCAGAGCCAAAGAGAACGGAATCAAGTTCAACCCAAGAAAGTTACAACGATGCTCCAACCAGGTGAAATTCTTTGGTGAACTGCTGACTAAGGACGGCCTGAAGCCTGATCCAGAAAAAGTGGCAGCAGTAAAGGAAATGGAGTCACCAAAGTGCAAGAAAGAATTAGAATGTCAATTGGGCATGTTCACCTACCTCTCTCAGTACTCGCCAAATCTGTCGCAAAAGACTGCTATCCTGAGAGAGCTATGCAAAAATGATCGGGGGTGGAGTTGGTGTCCTGAGCATGAAAAAGCTTTTGTTGAAATTAAGGAAATGATCACAGAAGTTCCGGGTCCCGTGTTGAAGTATTATGATCTGTCCAAGCCAGTAAAAGTGCTCAAAGTCATTAACAACTTACTCAACAGGCTTATGCCCAGATAGAGAAGGAAGCCTTGGCCCTCGTGTTTGGTTGTGAAAAGTTTCACCATTATCTTTATGGAAGAGACTTTGTTGCTGAAAGTGACCATAAGCCTTTGGAAACCATAATGAAGAAGCCATTACACTTGGTTCCCATGCGATTACAGAGAATGAAAATACGATTGCAAAGATACAATGTTACAGTCCAGTACATACAAGGGAAGAACATTCTGGTTGCAGACACTTTGTCAAGAAATGGTGCTTGTGATGGTTGCAATCCGGACGATCTAGGAATAGATGCGTACGTGGAAGCCATATTGAAGCAAATGCCTGTGTCTGATGAAAAGTTGGAAGAAATTCGTAATGCAACGAAGGATGACAATGAATTACAAGAGCTTCAAAAGCAAGTCCAGAGAGGATGGCCTGATGAAGTGAAAAACGTAGGTGAGTTGATTCGTCAATACTGGAATTACAGGGACGAGATCACGGTGATTAACGGAATTCTGTTCAAGGCAGAAGGAGCCTCTTCATCCTCACGAAATACCGTTGCCTCCATGGCAGAGAGTGGCCACTGATTTATTTGTTTGGAATAATTCCAATTATGTATTGGTGGTGGATTATTACAGCACTTCGAGATATCGCAACTTGTCAATACAAAGAGCACAACGGTGATTCGACATATTACGTCAATATTTGCCAGACATGGTATACCAGAAGTCGTCATTTCGGACAATGGTCCCCAGTACTCTTCGTAGAGAGCGTACCGTCCAAACCGTGAAGAATCTACTAAAAAAGGCTAAAGCAAGTAATCAAGATCCATATTTCAGCTTGTTAAGTTACAGGAACATGCCAATTCAAATAACCGGATCTCCAGCACAATTATTGATGAATCGAAGGCTTAGAACAGACCTGCCTACCCATCACAAACAATTGTTACCGAAATTGACTAATCACCAATCAATAAGAAAAATGTTGGAAGAAAAGAAATTGGAGCAGAAAGAACATTATGACCGTACAGCAAAGCCTCTACCTCCGTTGAATCTGAATTATAGTGTTCGAGTATGCCAAAAAGAACATGGAAATCAGCTGTGGTAGCTGATAAGGACGAGACACCAAGGTCGTTCCATGTTCGTACTCCGGACGGAAGAAAGTTTAGACGGAACAGGCAACATCTTCTTCAAGTTTCGGAATCAGAAGATAATGAACAGTCAATGTCTACAGATAACTCAACAAACAAGATAGAAAAAGCACTACAATCGCCACTAAAAGCCACTCAGGAAGGAAATTCGGAACAATATCCTGCAGCTGATCACATGAAATTGCGATCAGGACGAGTCGTGAAGAAACCTCAGAGATTTGGTGACTATGTTTAGATTAACATAATAGTAACATTATATAGCTAACACTTGTATAAAATTTTTGGAACATTTATTAACATTATATTTTAGAAAAACGTAAACAAACAAAAATAGTAACTTTAAGTTTCTAATTAAACAGGGGAGATGTAATATATTCATATTAGTTTAATTAATTCATGACATGTGTACATAAATAAGTGTGTTTGAGCACACAGAGAGAATTTCGATTCAAATACAAGAGAGAACACAACAATAGTCATGGTCTTAGAATTAATGGTAAATCCCAAGAATGTTAAGCTCTGGATTAGAATGAAAACTGACTTATCAGGGTGTACAACAAACCCGAGACATTCCAGTAGTTTCATGGTCTCAACAATGGTATGCATGCATTCAGCATAGCATTTGCCCTGCAAATATAAGTCGTCAATATGGGCAATAATAATATGGCCATTGATTCTAAGTCAGGCCAATGGTGGTTTTAAAAAGTTTTGTAAACTTCCTTGGATAAGTTGATAAACCATTCGGAAAAACTGTGAACTTGAACAGTGTATTGCCATAGCAAAACTTTAGAATTTTTTGGTGTTCTTGGTCTACTCGCACATTATAGTAAGCATCTTTTAGGTCAATAGAGGCCATCCAGCAATTTTTAAAGAAATGGTTTTATCGATTCTCTGCGTTTAAAGGATAGCTCTTTAGAAACATGCCCAATGAGTGCAGTGGCATCTACCAATTTTGAAACAACCATTTTTTGGTCTGTTTACCTTTTCATTTCATGACTTGGCATGATATCATTCAAAGAGCTCATTATAGCCGAAACACTGGTCCGTAATGTATCTTGCAGGTTGGCAAGTTTAATATCTTTTTTCCTGGTATACCCTGGCATTTTATACCATATTTCTGTGTTTACCTTTGGCACATATAGTTGCTCACAATTTTGGGGTCTTGGATGTTTTTGCAGGATATTTTTCAATTTTCCAGGCTCTAGTTCTACAATAAAATTTTTGTCTGTAATTTTGGTGAGTTTTTCGTTTATTGCTGGACCTTTATCGGTAGTTTCGAAAAGATCTTGCGAAATTGAACTCAAAAGATCATCTTCGTTATCTAAGTTGGAAATTTTGGCTTCATCCTTGCCGCCATCATGATCATATTCACCTTCAGAGCCACCGAAAAGACTTAAAACATTGTCATTAATGACATTTTGTGCATTGACATCTTGGTCATTTTCACTACTTTATTGCCCTGACTTATTATTCAGTCAGTCAATATTTTTGAAGTAAAAACTTTTTCATCAGATATGTTCAACATTTTCGTGAAGTCGTACATTTTACTCCTGTGAAAAAAACAGGATTCAACTTCAAGAAATTTACCGAAACGAAAATGCAGTTGACTGACAGGTAAATATACTATTCATAAATTTCATTTTTTAGATAAAATTTCACCATTTTTTTTCGTGAACAGCATTTAGATAAATGTTGTTGTTTATATATTTTAATATTTGACCAAAAAACGGTGGCACAAGAAGTTAAATGTATAGTTTGAGGTTTGAACAACCTAGTCTGTACTGGGAAGTAATTTATTTTACATATTACATACATATTTTAGACATTTTCTTGAAAGAATGCTAAAAGGTAACAAGATGTAAAGAGCTTTACACTTAATTAAAGTCCAAAGAAACAAAGGATAAGAATCATTGGCAGGAGGAAGATGTGCAATTTCAGCCAAGGGTAGCCTGCCTATTTGTTTAGCTGGATTTCATTAGCCAGAAGAAATTTTTCTGTACTGAACTATATCATCATATATCATGTATATTGATGAGCTTATTAGCTTTAACCTATAATGATGAACTATTAAATTGAAAGCTTCCAGCAGTCAGCACCATGCAGTGGTCAGGGCCGTGCCTCCTAGGGGGGTGTGGGGGGTGTATCACCCCCCCAAAATAAATGCTAAGGGCCCTGATTTTGGGGACGAACTTGCCTTATTTCAGTTATTTGATTTAACAACAAAGCTAAAAATAATTATATTTATGAAGAAAATAACCAACATTTTTCGATTTTCAACTGGTTTTCTCCCCTAATGTCTTCTCAAACTAGCGTTTTCTTCTCGTTTTCTCCCCCTTTGAAGCACGACTTACATGAAGTTTTCCGCGCTTATTTTGATCACATCAACTGTGGGCTCATTTTCATCATATTGAAAGATTCTAAGCAGGATTAAAGCCAAATTAAGCCGGGTATTTATTCATTTATTCGTAACTATTATTGTTGCTATGTAATATTTATCCACTACAGTTTACTCCATGAAGGCACGATGCATAACGGCATAAATTAGTGTATTACTGTATAATTGTATTTGTATTTTTCAGATGAGCTAATAGTAATACATATTTGAGTAGTTTGATGCTTTTAAATCTTAGATGTCTGCACAACAGCTTTCGAACACTTCTGGTGCAGCTAAAAGAAGAGCCAAAAAACGCAAATGTGAACAGGTAGCGAAAATAGCTGGTTCAATGCACAAATATATTGTTGTAAACAATCCAGAAAGCCAAAATAGTGCAACCACATCTGTCGAAGTCGAACTAGCGCATGCTGATAATGTCAATGAACTGAATAAAGTCCAATTTAACACAAAAATACCAGAAGGAGAAAGTATGGTTTTTATTGATGATTCCATAAACTTGTCACAGCTAAATGCACAGGAAGAACATCAAGCAAAATTAGCAAATGAAACTATGACAACACATGATGAACTTGAAGCAAATATAGAACAAAGAGACAAAAATATATTAATGCATAGTAATAGTGTTTTGAATGAATGTGATTGCTTGATGGACGAGGTAACGAATATTGACACCTCGGCTGAATCTAGTGCAATTATTAACAATAATCCTTGTGATGAAACGCTTGTGTTTGTGTGGAAAACCATGAAACGCTGTCTGCAAGTGATATGATAACGTCTGCTGAGAGTAATGACATTTTGGTTGGTTGTGAAGGTGAGAAATCAAGTTGGGCATCCTGTGCTGCTAAAGCATCAGTGCTTGGAAGCCTTGCAATAGCAATACAAACGCTAGCTTCCACAACGGTACAGAATGAGTCTTTTAACCCAACAGAATTTCTTGTGCAAGTTGTGGAGCTTTCTGATCGCACACAAAATCTTGCATCAGATGTATACACAGAAGCACAAAAACTCTTAACAGAATACCAACAAGCAACTCACTTTAAGTGTGTTTCGCACGAAGAAAACGACCTAGTTGACCATGATCCCGGAAAAAGGCCACTCAAGTTGTCGGATAATCAGAAGAAGCACTTAATAATGCTTGGACCTTGTCAGCCACGACTAACTTATTTTCCAAAAACGAAAGAATTGGAAATTAAATCAAAGCAGTGCAAGTTTTCTGATCATTGGTACAGTGAGTTTCCCCACTTGGAATATAGCGTATCAGAAGACGCAGCATTTTGTTTCATATGCACGCTTTTCCCTCATGGGCCAGGTCAGAGCAAAGCTGATCAGTCCTGGATTACAGGAATTCGTACTTTGTCCAAAATGAAAGGAAGTTTGGGACGAAACAAGGAAGGCAAGCTTCTTGCCCATTTTACTAGCGAATCACACAAGGCAGCATTGATGGACTTCCTGAGTTTTACGAGGACCAATTCACATGTTGATGTACAAGTAAGCAAGGAAATGCGTGCATGCCTATTAGCCGAAGAGAAACTCCGACTACAAAACACTGAAGTGATTACTATTTTACTTGATGTTGCACGTACAATGGCGCGGCAGGGTTTGGCATTCCGAGGTGATGGCGATGACACGGAGAGAATTTCCATCAAATTACACTTCTTCTAAGCAGGCACAACCCACCTTTAAAGCACTGGCTGGAAAGCAAAGACATGAAGCAATTTCAGATGACGTATATGTCTGGAAAGTCTCAGAATGAATTTATTCAGTTGTTAGCTGATGCTGTCCGTGAGGACATAGTGCATGAAGTGTCCATTGCTGGCATGTTTGGTGTGATGGCTGATACAACACCAGATATCTCAAATAAGGATCAGTTGGCAGTTGCTGTTCGTTATTTGGATACAAATGACCAGCGTGTAGAACGCCTTATTCAAGTGAAAGAAGTGACAGATAAAACTGGGGAAGGAATGGCAAACGCACCTCTATCGTCACTAGCGGAGTGTAAGATTGACAATTCAACCTTGTGTTTTCAGACATATGACAGCGCTTCCAATATGTCGGGAAAATGCAATGGAGCACAAAAGAAGCTTTCAGAAAAGGTTGAAAGAGAGATAATCTATGTACCATGTATTGCTCATGGGGCAAACTTAGTCAGCGAACACAGCAGTAACTCTAGTGCCCTCATAAAAAACATGTATGAAGTTCTGGAAGCAATATACGTGTTTTTCAACGCAAGTACAAAACGTTCAAAGGCATTAGCTGATCTACTGAAAGAAGTTGAAAATTCACTACAATTAAGGAATCTGTCAAAAACACGATGGACAGTTCGTCCTGAGTCAGTCGAAGCCGCATGGAGAAGCTTTGATACTGTTGTTGAAGCACACAGAGCATTAAATTGTAGTGAAAAAGCTAATCCAGATACCAAAACCAAAGCATCTGGTTTACTGGGTCGAATGCTAAGATTTGATTTCATTATTTCACTAATGTTCGCTAAAAACGTTTTCATCAAGACCAAGATGATGACGAAGGTGCTAGAAAGAGAAACCCTTGACATAACTGGAGCTATAGAAGCTTTAACAATGACGAGAGAAAACATTCAGAGAATCAGAGAATCAGATGCGGAAATAGACGATCTTATAGATGCATCTGTGTCATTTGCTTCCAATTTCGAAGTGGTTGCAATTTCTGAGTACGAGAGATATCATCGAACTAGAAGATTACCTAGGCGCCTTGACGAAAGACAAAACACCACTGCCGAGATGGAAATGCCTAAATTTTATAGGAAAGAGTTTGCTCTTGTTCTGGATACCCTTCTTTTACAAATACAAGAGAAAGCTGAGAACATAAAGTCTGCATTGAAACCTCTGTTGGACGGTCTGTGCCCAACACAACTGCAGACTTATGAACAAATTGAAAAACTTTGCCAGATCTATCCAAATGACCTCCCACACCCAGCCTTGTTGTTTGCCGAATCTGAAATGTTCCTTCCATACCTTCATGAACCTGCGAAAAGTAATAGCATCTCAGAGTCAGATATTACTTACAGATACGCTGCTGATCTAGCCCTTCGCCAAAGTCGTGTTGGCCTATTTCCCTTGCTAGCAAAAGCATACAGGCTTTTGCTCACCGCAGCTCCCACAGTATGCAAAGACGAGAGAAGTTTTAGTAAGCTTAAGTTTGTCAAGTCCCGCTGTAGAAATTCAATGGACAATAAAAGACTTGATTCTCTTATGCTTTTGGCATGCGAAAAAGATCTGGCTGAGAAGGTTGATCTCCAAAACCTTGGCAAGGTGTGGTCTGGAATTAAACACAGGCGCATTAAATTGATATGACTGTACATTCCTTCGTTTGGGCAAAATTAAACTTGCAATGGTTAGATTCTAATTATTTGTAACTGTAAAAGATTTACTGAAACATTAAATAAGTTGCGACTTTTAAGGGGCCCCAAAAGTCGATAAAGTGTTGAGGGGCCCAAAATTTTGTGACACCCCCCCAATAAAATATTGGTCAGCACGGCCCTGGCAGTGGTCAGCACTATAATTGTCTGACTGCACAGGCCATGCTCCTTCCATGATATAAAACCAGTAATTATGGCCCCTATGGTCATATATTTGCAAATAATAATGCAGAGGCTGCATTAAGGCTGCATTAAGGCTGCATTAAGGCTGCATTAAGGAAGATTAGAACCAGGGATGTTTGTAGGCCAAGATATCTATGGTAATTATTATTGATTATATGCAAAAGGGGCTCACCAGTTTCTCCCAGATTAGCTTGCAATGACTGGAAAAGGTTCTTTGGAAATGAAATAAACAAAGCCTTATCAATTGTAATATTTATTTTCTTTTAATAAAACATTAGTAAGGTAAGTAATGAATTTTGACTGTAAAAACACGCCATAGCATAGTCACATCCTGTATAAAACTTGCAGTCATGGTCACATTCAACAAATCTTTCTAGTCTAAATAAACGCTTTTCTGCTTCTTCAACTCTTTTGAAGAGAATCACATTTTGCTTGTGAAGTATCTATTTGCTCTGAAGTATCCATTTTAAGTTAATTTGAAATAGGGCACAAACTTTAGTAACATATATTTCTTCACTGTTTGTGGGTATATTTTCATTGACATTTATAGTAGACGTTTTATCCTCAATTGTAGTGGAAACAATTTCTGGCTTAAAGAGCTTTCTATGAGCTTTAACATTTTGCAGGATTGTTAATACTGTTTGTATGTTATTCAAATAGATTTTGAATTTGGACGAATGTTTTTGAAACTTTTTGTCTATAGTAATTTTTGATAATCGATTTTTTTTTGCAATACCTGATCTTTTGGTATTTTGTGAAATTAAATTTCAGTTTTTTTTTTATCATTGCATTATGGAACATCGCAGTTGATGCCTCCACTTTTAACTTTGCAGGCACTTGTGCTTGAAATAGCTCGCATATTGTCTACATACTTTGAGGTGCTAGGTCCCATTTTGCCAGATATATATTTAAATTTATATTTCTATATTTATATTTTGTTCAATTAATAAAAAAATATACTATTTAATAAGTAGAATAATTTAAAATACTACATTTCAAATGCTGCCTCTCATTTATATGTTTTTGTTTTGAATCTTTTAAGGTTGATGTTTTAATATTGTATCTTCAAAAAGAACAGTGTCAGCAGTGGCTTGCCCACTAGGAACATTTCCATTGTTGCAAAACCTGGGTACATGTCAAAACATCTGGGAGTTCTAGTAGCTCTAATTGTACATAGTCAGTAATTTGATATAGCATAGCAGCAACATGTTTACATTGGCCTCCTTTTCCTGCCTTGCATGAACAACGAGCATGAACAACATCTCTGGGAAAAATTGGTTTAGCTGCACATAAACAATATAATTTAACTTCTCCATAGATGCATGTACATTTGCTTTCAGTAAAAGCAATTTTTCCTTTGTACTTGTTAGAATATTAGATCCTATGTTCTCATCTTTTTAGTGCCAGATTGCTCAGACTGCATGCTTAAGTGTTTTTGGAGTTTAGGCCGCACCAAATTAGACTTTAGTTTCCTGTCCGCCGCCTGCATCCCTCAGAGTTACCCGCATGATTTGTCATTATTGCTATTTTGTTTCCATTATTTGCTGTTGAGAAAGTTTACAGTATAAAATGAGCCAATTCTATATCAACGGGACAGAAAATTATAAAGAAACGGTAATAAACAGCCAAAAGTGGGTATTTTTGGCAATATTGGTAAATAAAAACCGCTGTGTTTCAAGTAATGCGTGACTGCTGACATTCTTTCGGGGAAATTACACCACGAAAATCTTACATTTGCAATTCAAATAAACTTTTACTGCTTTCATTGTAAATTTACATATTTCTTGAGCTATGTTTTGATAAATGGTGTATGTTTCCTGTGGATGCATGCATAACAACAATCTTAAGATGGACTATGCTATAAGTAGTGACGAAAGAATGAGTGTTTGTAATTTCTACAACAAAGTAAGTTATTTTAATATAAATTATATTTATTAAATAAATGTATACATTACCAGAAATGAGGGACAAGATGGCAGATGAGCATGCTATTTTTTTCAAAATGGCATCAGTTATTTTTAAGAGAAGAGTGGGAAAATGTTTAAATATGTGGATAAACAGAATGCAAAGATTCGAGACTGTACTCAGGAGCTAAATGAATGGAAGAGTAAGATAATCGAAGATATGAGGAAGGAAGTAAATGACTTAGAAAAGGAGTCTAACAAGGAACTAAGAGACTGTTCAAATGTTCAAATTCTAGAACGAAACGAAGCTTTAAAGTGTCAAGGAAAATCTGCAAATTATTTGGGGGGTAAACAAAAGGGACAAAAGCTTCAACTGTTTAAGAACAAAGCCCAGTGTGCATTATGGTTCTGCAAGAGCTTTGATCTGGATCTGACCAACATAAGACCGCAAGATGAAAGTGGCTGTAGCTACACAGTGGAATATCCCATTCCATCCACCTCAGCTCCTGATAACAATCAAGGTAAACATGAAAAGTTGCCTAATGAGGAAAAGAAAATTATTGAATGTGTGCTATTCCTTCTTGATAAATTTTTTGTTGGGGATGAGGTTTATCATGAACTCTCATTTACAATTAAAGGACTGCCAAAGTCTTATTTAATCAAGCAACTAAGAGGTGAGTTAAATAAGACTTATAGACCATATAGAGAGGATGCCTGCATGTATGGCATAAACATTGGCATTTTCGGCCAACTTTACCTATGCTTTGCCTCAGTGGTGTAGCCAGCCTGATGATTTTGTCCCGCTATGTAAATTTCAAGTTATTATAATTATTCGTGCCTTTAGAAATCTATTGTTTACACAGTCAGTGAACACCAAAATATTAGCATAGCGGGTCAAATCGACAGGCTGGCTACGCTACTGCTTTGCCTGCAAATAGCCAGCACACAGGCAACCCTAAAAATAATATCCAATTTAAAACAACACAATATCCAATTTATCCTATTACTGTGTTAAGAGAAGAAGCTGCACTGTGGCTTAAAATCATGCATCATAGACTTGGTGGAAGATGTAGAATTTGGCAGCCTTTATTGAAATTTACAGAAATATTCATTACAAACTTTTCAAAGTACTCTGGAAGTTGACAAAGGGAATTTGTGGGTTTTGCATGCTGTTTTGTTACCACAGTAGCAACAAGAAAACTTGTGTTATATCTTTCACTTCCATTTGTCTAGTTTGTGAATTATTGTGCTTGCTAAGTGGCATTTCCGAAGAAAGTATTGCTTCCTACTTCAAAAGATTTCTCAGTGTAAAAAGAAAGGGTAACAATGCATCAGTTATAGTATCTGCAGTGAAGGACTTTTCATTTATCTACAAGATAAAACAGGGAAGAATAACTATAGCTTTTCACATTGGGGAATGGAATGCTTAGGAATTTCCCCAGCACAGTTAAATTGACTAAAAACATGTACTAAAGTTATATACAAAACATCAAAAGTCATGCATGCAGGGACTTAAGTTTGACATATAAATCAACATATACAGTTATATTGTAAACTACAATTTTTTCCCTTTGAAAGTCATTTTGTCGTTATCATAGACAAACAGACAGTTATGATAAAAATATTTAGTTGTTAAAGTTTTTGGACTTTGATTGGCTTAAATTTTGATGTTTTTCATCTCATAAAATTTTCCCAATTTGGGTAGCGCAGCAGGGGGTCGACAAGAAATCCCACAACTTTTCACAGGCTGTGACATAGCATAATCACTCTGTGCACAGGCTACAGTACCTATATCCCTGCATTAAATAATTCTTATTATGGATTATATTGAAGCAACTTTATTTCTAAAAATATTTTCAAAATATGTACAACATTAAATTTAATGTAATGTACATTATAAAAACTTCATCCATTATAAAACTAGGGATCCAAGGATAGTGCAAAGTTTTCATGCCCTGTAATACCTAAGCAACCAGACGTTTTCCCAACATAAACATTTTGACTTATGCCAGTAAAAATATAATGAACTAGGTTAAACATTAATCAAAAGAAAAGTACTCAAGTTACGTTAGTCGCGGATACTGTCACTTTTAAATTATAATTTTAGTTGCCCATGTAAACCGGGCGCAATTTTCTCAGTTTAGTCTCTTTTCTTCATCAAACAACTGTGACTACATTCACTACATTTATATAATGGCAACAATTTATCCGTCATTTTATAAGTATAGCCGAAATAGTTGCGTTGTAAATAATGTAAATAAATCGCGGTGTATATTTATGTCTATGATGTGGATACTTCGACGCGTAAATCGATACAAAACAATATACTTATAATCAATACTGTATACTGCCAAAATGATTTGATTACTGCACAAAATGTCTGTTTTGTATAGTATCATTTATGTACTGTATGCAGAATACCAGGTATGGACTTGCTATTGACATAATATGTATTCGTCTAAGAGATCTATCAATACATAAACAACACAGCGTCGATTCTTTCTAACCTCTTTGCTCTCTTTACGGAATAAACCTTCCAAATTATATTTGTGTTGAATTGAATGCTCTTAATTCATAACATAAGATGATAAATTGTGTAGATTCTCAAAGAATTGCTCGATTTTTACGCCTGTAATGTTTTGAAGCAACGCTCGTCGCTCCTTGTCTCTTTATATCGTGAATATAAATGTTCAAGGCTCTACGCCACATGTGCAGTTGCGACGTATAAGAAAAAATCAGGTGTTCCGGGGGACAATTATGCGCAAATCCCTTTGAAACAAAACCCAAACCACAGAAAAGCAATGCCTCAAAATGTACAGTAAGGGTCAAAATTCCTTAATATTTTGGTGAACTTAGCAAAAGGGATGTACAGCATTAATAAATAAAGCAAGTTAAACTGATTTAAAAAACTTTAAATTACTGATCATATACAAAAAGTTACTATACCCCATAAATCAACCTACCCCTCGTAAAGTTTACACTATGACTGACTGACTGACTGACTGACTGACTGACTGACTGACTGACTGACTGACTGACTGACATATTGATGTGCCCTTACGTAACTTAGTGTGTTCCCTAGTGTAACTTAGCTGTGCCCTAGTGTAACCTATTAAGTTACACTAGGGCACATGTGCCCTAGTGTAACTTAGTGTGTGCCCTAGTGTAACTTGGCTGTGCCCTAGTGTAACTTGCTTGTGCCCTAGTGTAACCTGGCTGTGCCCTAGTGTAACTTGCCTGTGCCCTAGTGTAACCTAGGTACTACAAACATTTAATGAACATCATATTGCACTAAAAACAATTTTACTGAAATTGCTGTTGGATGTACAAGAAACTATAGTTTGTTGTCATGCGCAATTTGGTGCACTGTAGTGATTGTAGTCTGCATTTTTGCTAAAGTGTTTGGCCTAATGAATAAATGTCAAGAGTACCATATGGCTGGTGTTCTTGTCCTTAAACAAGGAAACTTGTCAGGTGAGTAAGACTTTATTTATGCAATAGTAATTGACCAGGTAATTCTATTTTATTTTAGGTTATTTTGACCAGCCCTTTTTCCAACCCTTTGTGTTCCAGATCAAGAGTTAGCAACTACATTACGTAAACCATAAACTGAAATTATTTTGTAACCTATAGCCCATGCACAAGTGTTTAGAAACCTAATTTTCCAGTAGGCCAGACATCTGATACCAAAATGGTATTTTTGTTGTAAACCAATTTCTTGGATGAAGGGAAATGCCCCCTGCCCTAATGAAATGTTATTTTGACATTTTTATATTTTCATTCTGTGTACTATAACCATGGCAAGCAGAAAACTTGAGCTAGAAATACAAAATAAAACAAAATCCAAAGGTGGAAATCTTGTGTTCTTCATATTCAATGTAAAAAAACAGAGTGTACAGTCAGTGTATTTCTATGTTCAATGTAGAATGGATTTTATTAGTATTTTTTATATTTATCAACAGTATGTTGACATTATATATTTATTAGCATTCAAGACAGCATGCTGTTCATTCTCAGCAGCATTCTGATTTCCAGATTAGCACTCTGAGGAAATCATGCTGACTAAATAACTTTTTATTAGAGCTCCATGGATGAAAATCAGCTCTTTATCCTTTGCTTCAATGGGCAATCTGCAAAATGGGCAATCTTTTGTTGCTGCTAAATGCTGACTCTTGGCTAATACTATTTCTCTAATTCTCTTACAAAGTAATGTGTGTTGAACAATCAGAGATACAGTGTACATACATTTTACTCTGTCTCTGTCATTGGATTTACTTTCCAATTTTTGGTCAGAGTACAATACTAAATTTAGCATTGTTCATATCAGGGGTTAGGGGTTGTTATTCAAAAAATTGTACAACCCCAGGAAAGTACAACTTCAGTAAAGAACAACTCTGTAATGGACCAGCATTTTCCCGTAATGGATCTGCGTTACTGGAAATCCATCACAAGTGAAAAACTGAGAAATTCTGATTAAAAAGAGCCCAAAAAAAAGCTCAAGAGAGAATTTAATTGCTTTTGAAATTAACAAAATTTCTCCAGACAGTTGGTAAACCATGCATTTCTTGTTTGTTTCAAGCGCAAATATACATGCCCCTTGTGCCATATCATAAATTTTTCATTAACCTTGCTTGCTCGGTCGATCTTTTGCACTAACTTCGCTCTTCAAACTCAATTTGTTCAAAAAGACCTTGGTCTGATAGTTCTCAAAGTAAAAATTTCTGAATAAACAGGACATCTTGAGAGTCAAAATATGAATCAAGCAAGACACAGGTTGAGATTTTAAATTTTTAATCAGAGAATCTAATAATTTCTTAATTTCAGCTACCTCCAACATACCCGTGCTATTTTAAGGTAAATTTTATCTGTAAATCATTAGAAAAATTGCTTCTCACATTGTTATAATTGTTTACACACATTTTGGAGAAATGAAAGTACCCCCAAATGGTGAGAAAAATTGGAAGATACCATTCAAAAAGCGTGTCCATGCAGGAAAAACAAAAACTATTGAAATAATTCGATTTTCTAATAAGAAAATATGACTGTGTCGATATTTTTACGCATGTGTGATTATTTCCAGTTAGGCGTTTTTCATACGCACGTACATGCACGGAAATGTCTAAACCCTTATATATGTTATCTTTGAAAAAACTAAGTAAATAAATCGAAAGAACTTAGTTTTCCGCATAGAAGCACTTCAAATTTTCCGTGCGTGTACGTGCATATAAAAAACGCGTAACTGCAGCCCTAAGTATTCTCATTGAAATTCTAACAATAGTTAATTTCGGTAGTTTTCGTTTTTTCTTGGACACTTTGTATGATAGAAAATTGCATAAAATTCTATGATATATAAATCTACAGTTCTGAATGTATCAGTATCTTAAGAAAATATAAAGCAACGGTAACTCCGACAGTTTAATTGTTCAAGCTTTCAACTATATAAGCACAGTCGAGAGCTTGTACAATTAAAATGCTGATTTTTGGAGTTAGCGTTGTTTTGTACTGCAAGTCTATTATTTTTTACTGTAGAATGTCAATAAACATCCTAAAAGACAAATGTGTCAGTTAGTCACCGATACGGGAGTCCATATCTTTATTCTTCTTTTTCTCTCTTCGCAATTTTCCTCTCCGTCCTCAGCTTGTCGTATATTTGCTGGTTGGTAAATTTCTTTGTTAGGTGCTTCAAATTCTTATTCTCCTTCAACATCGACACAGCAACTTTGGTGGTGATTGATATACGACAGAGCTCTGGCACTATAGACAGAGTAAAACAATCATCTTGCATTAAAAGTAAAACATTATATATAAAGCTAACATGAGCAACAGGTTATAAAGTTAACTTGTTTTTGAACAACGAGCCACTGGGACTATTAAACAGTGAAATTGTCTTGTATATATGACAGAGTTCTGGAAATATATGACAGAGTAAAACAGTCATCTGGCATTAAAAGTAAAACGTTATATATAAAGCTAATGTGAGCAAGAGATTATAAAGTTAACTTGCTTTTGAACAACCAGCAACTGGTATTAAACAGTAAAATTTTCTTCTATATATGACAGAGTTATGGCACTATAGACAGAGTAAAATAATCATCTGGCACTAAAAGTTAAACATTATATATATTGAGCTAAGATGAGCACGTGTCCATGCCCGTGTTATACAAATACAGCGCCTTTCCCCCATGTTAAAGTTAACCTGCTTTACAAAAACTACTGAGCCACTTGTCTGTCATATACAACAGAGTTCTGCCATTACGGACAGAATAAAACAAACATCTGGGATTAGAAGTAAAAATTAAGTATATAAACTATACGATGAGCATTGGCAGTGCGCTTCCATGCATGCACGTGTTTTACAGCGCCCTGCCCCATGCAGATTAAAGTTAACTTGCTTTTGAACACCCAGTCACTGGTATTAAACAGTAAAATTGTCTTCTATATATACACATGACAGAGTTATGGCACTGTGGAAAGAGTAAAGTAATCATCTGGCATTAAAAGTTTTTACTTATATATAAAGTTAACTTGCTTTTGAACAACCAGCCATTGGTTATAAACAGTAAAACTGTCTTCTATATATGACAGAGTTAACTGGCAGTATAGACAATGTAAAACAATCATCTAGCATTAAAAGTAAAACATTAAATATAAAAAGTTAAGATGAGTGCGTTTCCATTGCCGTGTTTTTCAGTGCGCTGTCTGCTAAAACAACCTTGAAATACTGTTTCCAAATATTAAAAGCAGTTTTTCTAAGCATCTGAGTTAGATATATTATAAATTGACATTGTACTCATGTACTGTAAAAATTCTTAGGGCACACTCCACGCTTACGGGAAAAAATATTAAAGGATAGAACATTTTTCTACTTCATGACCAAGTTTAAGTAATTACGGTAACATATAGTCATTGGCTTCGTACTTTTGTCTAGTATATATCAACAGGGTTCTGGCCTACCCTAACCCTAACCCACAGAAAATAATCATCTGGGGCCGGTTATATAAAAAGGTAGTTTACTCTTTAACTATATACGGTAGTTATTGGCTTAGTAGCAGAATTTGTCAATCAGAATCGCGGTGAATTAACCAAATCAGTATAGTATCTCCCGATAATGTTAGAGTTAGTATCACCGTATAATATAGTTCAAAAAGTTTTACAACCAACACATGTATACAAAAAAAATTAAACTGATACATAGCCGATCATATTAAAATTAACGTAGTGAATTAACTAAATCGCTATGATTAGTGCTAAATTAACCAATCTCTCCTGGAATGTTAGAGTTAATATATATTGTATTAACACATTATGTCATTATATTATGCTATCACACACTGCATTATTTTATACCAATTCATTATACTATGGTATCAAACATTGCATTACATTATACCAGTACATTATACTATGGTATCAAACATTGCATTGCATTATACCAGTACATTATACTATGGTATCAAACATTGCATTGCATTATACTGGTACATTATACTATGGTATCAAACATTGCATTGTATTATACCAGTAAATTATACTATGGTATCAAACATTGCATTGTATTATACCAGTACATTATACCATGGTATCAAACACTGCATTGTATTATACCAGTACATTATACCATGGTATCAAACATTGCATTGTATTATACCAGTACATTATACCATGGTATCAAACACTGCATTACCGGGTTTTTATATCAACACATATTATGCCATCATATTAAAACGTAGTGAATTAACTCAGTATGATTAGTGCAAAATTAACCAATCTCCCGATATATTATAGTTGAAACGGATTTAAGAGTTTTATACAACAAACACCTGCATACATGTATGAATGTAGAAACACCTGTATAAATAAGTACTTTTGTGGGTAAACTACTGATCAATATACCTTGAGTGAAACAAATGTTACATTCTGATGAAATGTTATTTAAATTAGTGATTTTGCCTAAGTCACAATTAAGGTACAACTACGACCAATAACCTGATGCTAACATGAAAATTACCTAATGAAATTTTACTCAAACCTCCATATATCAAATAATTAGATGCTCAGAATGATATAAAGGATGAATTAAAGCATAAAGTGTAACACTGCACATTTGAGAAAATCAAATGGCTGGGGTTTAGTCATACACTTATGAAATCTCAGCAACTTATACAATAGATATTGACAAGTATTTTGGTGGGTAGCTCTTTGGTATACCTACAGTGACTTAAGATGATAGGTTGAAATGAGTGAATCTTTTTTAAGATATACACTATACAGAATAGCTAGTTTATCCAAACAAATTATATTATGCTGTTTGGCAACATATATCATTAAATACTAATGCATTAAGTTATGCTGTCAAGCACCACATTAATTTATACTAACTCATATTATGCTATCAAATATCAATATTGTATGGGAGGACATTGTTTTATTCAGTTTAACAGCAGCATACAGTGTATGGTAAAGCAGTGCAATCATTTTAGGTTAATCTATAGTAGAGCAATGTACAGCAATATCACTCAGCTGTGTAAGAGAGTGTAATCATGGTATATGTGTGTAAGACAGTGTAAGAAGTCATAGTACAGCATTGAAAGGCAGTCAATTTAGGCATCATATTATAAACATTATAAACATTATAAACATGCGACATGTAAATAAACATTTAATGCACAGAATACGCTTAATAATAAATGCTATGCTCCTGTGCTCTTGTTACTTGGTGCATAAGCAACAGTAAAAATAATTTACTAACCTTTCTTAGCACAAAAAGGCAATCCTTTCGAAGTATTCCTCTCCTTCGTTTCCATAACATAAGGGTACATTCACTGAGCTATATATAGCTCAGTGGGAGCTATATATAGCTCAGTGGGCACATTTCAGATTACACACGGGCACATGTGCCCTTTTGTAACGTGGCATTTTGGAGAAAAAGTTAAAATAAAATGGACAAGCAATAAAGAAAAAATCTAGTGAGCTGGTAGTACAAGTAGAAATTAACATGTATGCCAAAAATCAGGTCATTTGCATTAAAATTGAAGGAGTTATCGCAAAATTACTTTTAGCTAATGTGCCCTTATGTAACTTAGTGTGTGCCCTAGTGTAACTTGCCTGTGCCCTAGTGTAATCTGGCTGTGCCCTAGTGTAACTTGCCTTTGCCCTAGTGTAACCTGAGTGTGCCCTAGTGTAACTTGCCTGTGCCCTAGTGTAACCTGAGTGTGCCCTAGTGTAACTTAGTGTGTGCCCTAGTGTAACTTGCCTGTGCCCTAGTAACTAACTTGCTTTTGCCCTAGTGTAACCTGAGTGTGCCCTAGTGTAACTTGCCTGTGCCCTAGTAACTAACTTGCTTTTGCCCTAGTGTAACCTGAGTGTGCCCTAGTGTAACTTGCCTGTGCCCTAGTGTAACCTGAGTGTGCCCTAGTGTAACTTGCCTGTGCCCTAGCTCTTAGTGTAACCTAGCTGTGCTCTAACTACAAACATTTAATGAACATCATATTGCACTAAACAATTTTACTGAAATTGCTGTTGGGTGTACAAGAAACTATAGTTTGTTGTCATGCGCAATTTGGTGCACTGTAGTGACTGTAGTCTGTATTTTTGCTAAAGTGTTTGGCCTAATGAATGTTTCATTTATGTCAAGAGTACCATACAAAAGCTATGGGTATGATCCTGGTGTTCTTGTCCTTAAACAAGGAAACTTGTCAGGTGAGTAAGACTTTATTTATGCAATAGTAATTGACCAGGTAATTCTATTTTATTTTAGGTTATTTTGACCAGCCCTTTTTTCAACCCTTTGTATTCCAGATCAAGAGTTAGCAACTACATTACATAATTAAACCATAAACTGAAATTATTTTGTAACCTATAGCCCATGCACAAGTGTTTAGAAACCTAATTTTCCAGTAGGCCAGACATCTGATACCAAAATGGTATTTTTGTTGTAAACCAATTTCTTGGATGAAGGGAAATGCCCCCTGCCCTAATGAAATGTTATTTTGACATTTTTATATTTTCATTCTGTGTACTATAACCATGGCAAGCAGAAAACTTGAGCAAGAATTACAAAATAAAGCAAAATCCAAAGGTGGACATCTTGTGTTCTTGATATTCAATGTAAAAAAACAGAGTGTACAGTCAGTGTATTTCTATGTTCAATGTAGAATGGATTTTATTAGTATTTTTTATATTTATCAACAGTATGTTGACATTATTATATTTATTAGCATTCAAGACAGCATGCTGTTCATTCTCAGCAGCATTCTGATTTCCAGATTAGCACTCTGAGGAAATCATGCTGACTAAATAACTTTTTATTAAAGCTCCATGGATGAAAATCAGCTCCTTATCCTTTGCTTCAATGGACAATCTGCAAAATGCGCAATCTTTTGTTGCTGCTAAATGCTGACTCTAGGCTAATACTATTTCTCTAATTCTCTTACAAAGTAATGTATGTTGAACAATCAGAGATACAGTGTACATACATTTTACTCTGTCTCTGTGATTGGATTTACTTTCCAATTTTTGGTCAGAGTACAATACTAAATTTAGCATTGTTCATATCAGGGGTAAGGGGTTGTTATTCAAAAAATTGTACAACCCCAGGAAAGTACAACTTCAGTAAAGTACAACTCTGTAATGGACCAGCACTTTCCCGTAATGGATCTGCGTTACTGGAAATCCATCACAAGTGAAAAACTGAGAAATTCTGATTAAAAAGGGCCCAAATAAATGCTCAAGAGAGAATTTAATTGCTTTTGAAATTAACAAAAACATATACCATACTTAGCTGTGCCTTAGTTTAACTTGCCTGTGCCCTAGTGTAACTTGCCTGTGCCCTAGTGTAACTTGCCTGTGCCCTATAGTAGTGTAACCTGGCTGTGCCTTAGTTTAACTTGCCTGTGCCCTAGTGTAACTTGCCTGTGCCCTAGTGTAACTTGCTTGTGCCCTAGTGTAACTTGCTTGTGCCCTATAGTAGTGTAACCTGGCTGTGCCCTAGTGTAACTTGCCTGTGCCCTAGTGTAACCTAGGTATTTTTTAACTACAAACATTTAATGAACATCATATTGCACTAAACAATTTTACTGAAATTGCTGTTGGATGTACAAGAAACTATAGTTTGTTGTCATGCGCAATTTGGTGCACTGTAGTGACTGTAGTCTGCATTTTTGCTAAAGTGTTTGGCCTAATGAATGTTTCATAAATGTCAAGAGTACCATATGGATATTATCCTGGTGTTCTTGTCCTTAAACAAGGAAACTTGTCAGTTGAGTAACTTGTCAAGGGTAAGGGGTTGTTATTCAAATTATTGTACAACCCCAGTAAAGTACAACTCTGTAATGGACCGGCACTTTCCCGTAATGGACCTGCGTTACCGGAGATCCATCAAAAGTGAAAAACTGAGTAATTCTGATTAAAAAGGGCCCAAATAAATGCTCAAGAGAGAATTTAATTGCTTTTGAAATTAACAAAAACATATACCTTACTTAGCTGTGCCCTAGTGTAACTTGCCTGTGCCCTATAGTAGTGTAACCTGGCTGTGCCCTAGTGTAACTTGCCTGTGCCCTAGTGTAACTTGCCTGAGCCCTATAGTAGTGTAACCTTGCTGTGCCCTAGTGTAACTTGCCTGTGCCCTAGTGTAACTTGCCTGTGCCCTAGTGTAACTTGCCTGTGCCCTAGTGTAACTTGCCTGTGCCCTATAGTAGTGTAACCTGGCTGTGCCCTAGTGTAACTTGCCTGTGCCCTAGTGTAACCTAGGTATTTTTTAACTACAAACATTTAATGAACATCATATTGCACTAAACAATTTTACTGAAATTGCTGTTGGATGTACAAGAAACTGTAGTTTGTTGTCATGCGCAATTTGCTGCACTGTAGTGACTGTAGTCTGCATTTTTGCTAAAGTGTTTGGCCTAATGAATGTTTCATAAATGTCAAGAGTACCATATGGGTATGATCCTGGTGTTCTTGTCCTTAAACAAGGAAACTTGTCAGTTGAGTAACTTGTCAGGGGTAAGGGGTTGTTATTCAAAAAATTGTAAACCCCAGTCAAAAATTCCAAAAATTGTTACCAATTCAAAAAATTCAAAAAATTGTTACCCCAGTAAAGTACAACTCTGTAATGGACCGGCACTTTCCCGTAATGGACCTGCGTTACTGGAGATCCATCAAAAGTGAAAAACTGAGTTATTCTGATTAAAAAGGGCCCAAATAAATGCTCAAGAGAGAATTTAATTGCTTTTGAAATTAACAAAAACATATACCTTACTTAGCTGTGCCCTAGTGTAACTTGCCTGTGCCCTATAGTAGTGTAACCTGGCTGTGCCCTAGTGTAACTTGTTGCCTGTGCCCTATAG
>NW_021163021.1:1175000-1187500 GCF_004324835.1 Dendronephthya gigantea
GTCCATATTTGTGCATGAGAAAAGGTAACTAAGGTAAGTTATAAACAAAATCAAAGTTCTTCGCTGAAATCTCCACCATAACACCAAAGAAAAGGTGTAAATATTGTGACCTGTTGTTTGAAAATTAAATGTCAAGGAAAATATTCTCGCACAGTATTGAATACAATATGTGATATAAAGACTAACAAAAACTTACCACTAGCAATTGGCATGCCAAAACGTTTGAGTTTCTCCTCTGTAGACTCCTTCTCTTGTGGCGGGAGGGACGATTCGCCCAACTTAAATAAGGTTCGGACTTTATCTCTTATCTTGGAAGGAGGAATTTTCTCAAGGAATTGCTGACCCTTGCAAAGCTCCCGAATGTCTTCCATCGATACCTTTTTCATCTGGATTTGGGTAGCAAAAAGTTGTTTTAATAAGTCTGTTTCCTCACTTGACCACTTGTGCCTGGGACAACTGACCACGCTTGATGTGGCAGCGTCTTTCTCGGGTGGTTCCTGATCTTTATTCTCTTCTTTCTCCACACCATCACTGGATTCTGTCTTCTCAGAGCCATCACGCATAATGCGTGACAGTTCTTTGGATGTTTTTACTGCAGACTTTCCCTTATTCTTTAGCAGGTAATATTTGTCCGCCGTTGTCTTGTTATGTACCATGAGATCTGCTAAGTCACCTCGCATTTCTTCATTGCACTCATGAACGGCAGAAACCGCAGCCTTTCTGAATGAAGTTGCACCACCCATAGATGCTTTTTTCCCAAACACCTTGCCCCAACATGAGCCAATTTGGGCACCAACTTGGGATGAATCTAGTGGGGTGCCTCTGTAACTCAAAAAAACTATGGGTTGGCATGCATTGACATCTGGTATACATCTCCGTAATTTTTCAATGAACACTTTCATATAATTATGAATCGACGACGACAAGACGAGGTGTGCTGGCCCATGGGTGGTAAACGTCTTGTGCTTCTTCACCCTAACAACATAGCAGTCATCTTGCTGTGTGGCATTTTGAAATTCCTCCATGGTCATGTTGGCAATTGGACCCGATCTGCTGCCATTGTTAATACAAATCAGAGTCATGAGGTAGTCTCGCACAATGGTGTATTCTGCCTGTGATACCACAGAGACATCGGGATCTGTCTGGAATTCCCCAAGTACTTTAACTGCCTTCCGTGCAACCTCTGAAATGTCAAACTGCTTTACCTCTTCTGGCGTCTTTAAGGTTTCAAAATCCTCTACACGTTTTTCCCAAAAACGATTTTGGGCCATCTTCCGAGAAGACCTGGCCCATAACTTGACCTGTTCAGATAGACTAACAAGTTTTCCCTCATTTACATTCATCTCATCAAATCTGGCTGAACATTCTGTACGCATGTAAATAAAGAATTGGTTAAGGGACCCAAGATATGATTTCACAGTACCAGGTTTCTTCTCTTCTTCAATGATTCTTAGCCATTTATCTCTAAGCAATGACTTGGACAATAGGCTTGATATTGACGGAGCATTTGGGGTGATGAACTTCATAACCATTTCCACCTGTCGCATACACTGTCTTGCACATTTTTCATCTTTACGGCCACCATCTGGACCCGGCCACCATCTGGTCACGCGAACTAAGTCACGCAAAGCAAACACAAGTAAATATGAAAGTGGGGAAATATACCATTTATCTAATTGTTTGATACCATCATGTCTCAGTTGAGATTCCTTTAAACGCTCGTCATAAGTTTGCTTTTTTTCACGATAGGTAGCCACTCTTTGTCAGTCGCTGGTTCATTGACACACAGACCAAGTTCTGATGTTTCATCTGTAGTTTGGTCGTCTATATTCGCAGCCACTTGTTTCTTTATTATATATGGACTGGGAGCATAATTCCAATCTGAGTCGTCGCTTTGATAGATATTACTTTCCGCATCTGAGCTTTATGAGGACATTTTCAGAAGTATTGTAAGAGACAAATTACTTGAATCATTCTACGAATTGATTCCTAATTCAAGCCAGTATTTAAATTGTCCAAATTATAACGCTGCAAATTTAATCATGATAGAGATCAGATCGTTTGGCTGGGTTTTTCAAAGGTTTGCCAACATCGTGAAAAGGAGGTAGCTGAAGTAACAGAAACAACTGAAGGGAGTAATATAAAACTTGATCCATCAGAATGTGGCCCTCTTTCCTACGTCGCAGGGTATATAGTTTCCAAATTATACCAAAAGGCTAGACCTAAGAATTGGAATGAATGTGACAGTGAGTTGCAAGTTCTATTACATGTTTTAAAGTCAACTGAATCTGACAATAACTTTATCCTTGCTCGTAGCAGAGGAGGTCTTGTTTCTCCCAGCCATCATTGCTGAGATTTGCTTCAGGAAAAATATTGATGTGGAACATGTGTTACGAAATGTACTAGTGGATATCATCTGTGAGTCAACATTAAACTCTCCAGTTGTGAAATCACTCTGGGATAACATTGTTCTAGAATTTGGTATAGACGAATCTACTTCTACACAACATTTATGTCTGGGAAATATTGTTAAATTGTATATTCGTGTTTGGTCATTTTCCTATGCTAGGGACTATATTAGCAAATATAAAATAAAAGAGAAACAGATGAAAAGTAAGGCATTACAAAAGGAATTAAAACAAGGCAAAGACCATTGAGTCCCTTTAATTAAAAACGTTTTGTTTATATATTTGAGCAGTTGATGGGAATATGTGTTAAAAGGCATTATATTTTACCTAATAGCCTTTTTAAGTGGTGCCTAATGTTTCATGCTTTTATGATTGACAATTACTCAAGCCTAAGAATGGCAATGAAAAATTAGGGATATAATCATTTGCCTCTAACACCCTAAAATACATAAACCCATAAAGAAGAGTATTGGGTAAAGCACGAAGGAATAATTGTATTTTCTTATTGCAAATATATTTCATTGTAGAGTTCGTCATTCCACATTAGACAACTTTGACTTCCATAACCAGAATTATATAGGCAGTTACACGCAGTCTTTAAAAGGTGCGGAGAATCAGCAAAAAAGAAAATGAACCATGATGGTGCAAAATTATTGGGTGTTTTATACACAACATCACAGTTCACTTCCTTAGCCAGCTTGGGGTAAAGTCGAAAGAACTTTCGATTTGGAGAAGCACCATCATTTACTGCTGCACACACACGAAGACTGATTGACACCTCCAGCACAGCAACAGTTCTCCAGAAGAGAGGCATTATCTGGAAGGATGTGACATTTCTTGTGAAGAAGTATGCAATGATATGCTTCAAATCAGTGCATAATCCCCTCACGAGAGATGCCAAGGCATGCGTTGCAGTTGGATCTTCATCAGCGAGACTGGCGAAATTGGTCATGGGGTCACCCAAGTCGATAAAACCCATAAATTCCCCAGACACTTTATCAAAAACCAGGTTTGATTGAATCTTCATCTCATCCATAACAACTGCCACATATCTTTGTACAGGAGTGAAAGATGAAGTTTTTTCTTTTAGAGTTTGGACATTGTCTTTATTGATACCAGCTATTGGTTTGAAATAGTTTTTATAGTCTCTAAGGACTCTCTCACTGGGGAGGATCCGTGGCTCCGAGGCTCTGTCGACCCATGATTTTGAGAATGTCCTTCTTCAAGCTTTCGCTAATGCCAATTCCTTGTTCCTCAATCTTTGTCCACATTTGCTGCAAGCGGTCTTCAAGGTCTTTTACTTGCAACCTTGTATATCTTACTGTTGCCAGCAGCTTGTCTGGTCCACATGATTGTAAAGATGCCTTAGGTTTAGCTGGGGTTGCAGATGCTCTACTCTTCTTTCTTGCAGATCTCTTCATTGTGTTGGAGGCAGTTGCACAAGGTTGACAGGATTCATTTGAATGTTTGACATCAACAAGGACATCACATGCAACTGATCGATAAAATAGTGAAACTTCAAAATGTGCTTCTTCAACTTCAACTTGTGGCTGGGTTTTGATCAGGATTTCCAGTTAGATTGGTGGCAACAGAAATAACATCATTGTCTTTAATTATTCCTTGGCAAAATCTAAAGTTTTCTATAGTTTGTAACAGTTCGAGTAGGTCCAAATACTTGATAGAACGTTTTTGTTCTTTATAAATTACATGGTCGTCAGGCAGGGGCCAGTTGAATACAAAGATAGTGAACTCCAAGGATGAGTTCATAACGACATTGTAATTGGGAGCACAATGAATGTTGTCGTAATGCTCAATGCGTATCTCAACAGCAGTATCGGCTTTCCTTACTAGGGTTCGGCGTTTTGGTTTACTTGGAGCTTTGTGGCTTTTCTTTGGCAGGTTTTCTGTTAGTATGCTTCCTGTAACTAATGTTTTCCTTATTCCTAAAATGTAAATTAACTAGTTTAATTTATACAGTGAGCAATCTAATATTCGCAAACTATGATACGCTCTTTATGCTAAATATTATTATGAAAAAACAGCTGTCCCTAAGACAAAGGTAATTTACAACGAAAATATATGCGACAAATACTTACCAGTTACGATACATTCTGGCTTGAAATGCTGCTCACAAACAAAGAAATAGTTTGCCTCAATTCTCTGTTGTGGTTCCGCGGTTGTTTCTCTCGTTCTTAGGATCAAGCGAAACCATTCTTCACGAGCCTTCCACTTCAATTCTTTCGCGTGCTTGCCATCTGTAGACTTAACTGAAGGGATTCTAAACAGTGAAAGCTTGTGCTTTCCGCTAGTTGTGCAGCAAAAATTGCCGCCACCCATACGTTTAAAGAATTCTCATATATTTTTGGTTGACTTGGGTTGAAAATTTGCCCAACTTGTATCCTGTTTAATTTCTTTTTGGCAAGGCAGCTGCTCCCCCCACCCACCTAGTACACCTATGACTACAGTCAACTAACCTAGTACTTTCAATTTGATTATTATGCAAGTGTTCAGATTGATGTATGAAAAGAATATTTAAGGGACCGGTCATTATTTATACCCAGGGTTGGGGCCGAAGAGAAATTATTTTAACTGCCAAAAATTCACCTACCCAACCCAACTTGAACCAAAAATTTGGATACCCCACTATTTTTAACTTTAAAAAATTTTTACCCAACCCTGGCAGAAATGCTGGCCCGAGTGATTTTTCTTCACAACATTAAAAAACATGGCGGCCAGTGAAAACAAATTTGAAGCCTTTCTCCAATCGATAAATTTGGCTGTGGAACATCTTGAAAGATTTAAGCCGACTGGCTTTGACAACATTGATTTGATTAAGTCATTGGAGCCGGGGGAACTGCAGAATATGTTTGATATGGTGGGATTAGCAGCGAAACCGGGGCATGTGTTAAAGTTTAAGAAGGCTATTGCTCAACTCACTGCACCGACACCACAAAGAACTGGCAATGTTGACCAAAGTTCTGTGCCTCGGAAGACAGTTCAAAAAAGTAAGTTTTTAAAAATGCATATTATTAAATTAATACACTATGAAGACTATTTGTTTTGGGACAATCATGGAAAAGTATTTTTAAATCAAAAAAGGCTCTCCATTTTCATACATGAATACTTAAATATATTATTGATCATTTCAACTTTCAACGTACATGTCCACATATAAACTAGTATATTTGAAATACAGTAACGACTGTATATTAAGCTTTAATATTGTTTAAATACGTTTTCCAATACCAGAAAGATATGAATAAAACATCTCCATATTTTTTTCAAGAGAAGGCCCCTACCTCTTGACTGAAGACCTTTGCTCATGTGTGTGAGAAGTGAGACATTTACAATAGCTGATATAAAGGAATATTCAAAACACCTTTGCCAAATATTTAATATAATATATTTTCTTTCTTTTAATAATAGCGATTGCATTTGTTGGTGGGAAATTTGTCTTGGGCGAGAATGCTATAATTATGGATAAAGAGCCCTGGCAAAAGTTTACTATACCAAATGTAAAATCCAAGAGACTGATTTATCACAACCAGCTGACCAAGGAGATTTACCTCTCAGCATACACACCTAAGCAATCAGGTTTCCAGGCATATCTGAATGGTCAACGTCAATTCAGGTGGAATATGAAATGCAGCATTGAGAAACTTGCTGATATTGTTTCCAGTTACAAATCTGGTTTAATCCCAAAAGAAAATATCGATTGTGATCGTTACAGAGAGTTCCCTGCAGATGTCAAGATGGAGGATGTGAATAAGAGTCAAAGAGCAATTCTGCATATCAACAATACATAGTGTGAAATGAGAAAGGAAAATTTTGAATAGAAAAAAGAACTGTATTGGGAAGATATGGAAGCCAAGAAATGGGCTAGCAATGAAATTGCTTTTGTTCTACCAACAATACGACAGATAGAGGAGTTGATAAATGAAACTGAGAAAATTGCTAATGATGTGGAACATGTTAGTAATCAATTTATGAAAAGATTTGATTCAAGCACTGTTCGTGAGAGTGAGGAGAAACGTAAACTTAACAGAGCAAAGGAGCAGAGGTCAAAGGCAAAGAAAAAGAGACAAACTGTCAAAATGTCAAAACCAGTCAGGCTTAATGTAGAGAATGATTCATCAAGTGATGATCCAATTGATATTCTTTAAACAGATGATGAATTTTAAGTATATTTTGTTCAATTTCATATCTTCAATATTACATTGTTGTTATTTTGAAAAATTGTTACAATTTTCTTTTTACCCAACCTTGAAAGAATGAGATTTTTTCTTTACCCAACCTTTTATGTCATGGATTTTTCAGTTACCCAACCATTTTCTCTTCGGCCCCAACCCTGGGTATAAATAATGACCGGTCCCTAAGGCTGTTAGATTGTTTTATTTCATGAAACCTCAGCTAATAAGGTGATGCATGTCATAGTCAAGTATGCACGATGATGTGTATGTAGATGATGTTCATGCATGGACAAACACCTCCCTTCAGATAAAAATAAAATTTGAGTCCTAGACACTTACTTTCTGATGAAAGAAAATAAGGCCATGGGTACAAGCACATAGTAAAGAAAGCATTTCTTTCTGCTCAAAGGCACAACCCTTTCCAAGAAGTAGTTGCCATTTTGATATTACTGGGAAAAATATAACCATCTCTAGCTGTTTAGACTACCAAAAACTCAGGACAACTGCTAACCTTGCACATGCAGTGACCTTTGACCACAGAAATTTTGAGACCTAATTAGGTCTAATATTTCTGTATGGCTTTGACTCAGAAAAGGGTACTCCTGTTTTTTACTAAAATCTAATATCTGTAGTCTCTAGTCTGTGGCAAAGAAATAAATCATGCAAATTTGTCATGGTAAATTCTATATTGATATTAAATGAGTGACCTTGTAATGTTTACATGCAATACTTTCAAATAGATTTATTTATTTGTATTGAGTTTATTAAATGAACAAAGAGTGAACCCAAATCTATAATACAACAAAATATAAACTTCAACACATATAGAATCCTTGCTTTAAGTAGAAGATACCATATGTATCCATGAGAAACAGACCATTAACAAAATGATGGGGAATTCTTGAAATACAATAATTCACTTTATTACAACAATAAGTTTTTCCCATTAACAACTAGAATATACTAGAGCATACCTGAGGACTTTTTTACTTTCTTTCATTTTGCACTCCTCCCCAACCACAATAAGACAGCAATAAACAACTTATTATTTTGTTGACTGCATGACCATTATTAGAATATTGAAGTTCAGTAACTTTATGCTTTCAAACCAAACCAGTTAACTTTAACTCAATTTAAATGTAAATTGTACATTGATGGATACATTAAATTATATAGGATCATTAATTGTAATTGTCAGGTTTTCAAACTTTAACTCAACCATCAATTTTAATTGTACATTGATGGATACATATGCAGGGTGTATAAAAAAAAGTTAGACAATTTTGAAAGTGCTCTCAATTCCACAAATCTGTTCATGAAACTTAATTTTTTATATGTATGGATTGTTTCAGTACTTGAAATATAGAAAATATAAATTTTTTTTTCTGTCGCATTAGAAGGGTTTAATCTTGTTCGGAGGGATAGACGTGAAACAATTCACGGCGGAGTTTGTATGTTTATTAGAGATACGATTAAATTTACTGTCCTCGACGATCTGGACGATAGTTCTTTCGAAGTACTGTGGGTTAAACTCCCAATGCATCTCCCAAGGGGCTTCAGCTGTATTGTTGTTGGTGTTGTTTACCATCTGCCAAACGCTAACAATTTTGCTATGTTGGACTATTTAGCAAAAAGTTTATCATCAATAGAATCTCCTTTTTCCAACTGTGGCTTTATGATCGTTGGAGATTTCAACGGATTAAGTACTACGCGCTTACAAAGGAGTTTGGCTTGAAACAACTTGTAAATTTCCCAACTAGAGGACAAAATACACTCAATTTAATGCTTATGAACATGAAAGATTATTATGAAGTACCCAGCCAGCGTCCCCCCTTTGGGCTATCAGATAATATGTCAGTAGAAATCAAAACAAAATCCAGGGACCAACTTCCGAAAACCAATTTCAGAATCAAATCGAGAGATTTACGTCCAAGAAGTTGCCTAGCTATGTGATCATACTTCCAAGCTGTTAATGTACCAACTATTGTAGACGCCATGGAGTCCTGTGAGGAAAAACTTTCTTGTCTCGAAAAGATCATCACGACAGGATTAGACTTTGTCCTACCAATTCGCTCGAAGAACGTATGTACAACTGAACCGCCGTGGATTACATCTATCCTAAAGCAACTTTATCCCCCCTTTGTATCTCGAAATAACATTTCTAAACCTCTACAACAGCTATATGGGACACCCGACGAAACTAGCTTAGCCAACATCATTAAGGCTTGATTTCAAAAGGGGGTACCTTTTTACACACCCTGCGATATGAATTTGGATATTCATGCCTCCACAGACTAGGGATTTAGTTGTCGACTACTTTTAATCTTCGCGCTATTTCGGTTACTAAATCAGTATTTGAGTGCCAGACTGTGGAATCCTTTATCGAACTTATTTAGTTGTCGACAACTAAATCTCTAGTTTCCGGAGGCCCTTATTTTTTGCTGTAGCTATACTAATTTATAGAACAATTACATCAATAACTTTCCACATTTTATCTTGTGCATTTTGCTCACTTAGGCATGATTCTCATTGATCACCGACATGTATTATTGTTACATATCTATAGTGTCAAAATTAAACTTTTCTAGCTTCCTATTGGACAAGAGGTCAACACGTGGCGGGCGATTCACAATTTTCCTCAGTGATTTCAGTTTAATAAATCATCATGATTGAAAATTTGGCCTTGTACTCAAAATTTAGTCTAAGAATTTGTTAAACTTTTTGTCATTTCGTTTTCATTTTGACACTAGAAATCACTTTACAGACACTTCAGAAATAGGTACAGTCTCACGTCAACAAAACACGGTATCAGTAAATAAATATTAATTTTTAGCTTGTGGCAGAGAAAAATTATTCAAAATAACCGAAAAGGTTATAAAAAAACAATAGTTGTAGCCAACGGTCGATGACCAATGAAAATCAGGCCTTAGTTTGTTAGCCATGTTTAACATGTTTGCAGAGTCCATTCTGTTCACCTAGCCATTTTTGCCCATGGTGCCATGGGGATTTGATGCAACTTATAACATGTTAAATGAAGTAATGATCATCTAAAAACAAATGTCATTGTTCATAATACATAACTGATTAAAATGAAATCTAAGCCAGAATAGCAGCCGGTTTCCTTCAAAAAAGTAAATTGCCTGTGTAACAAGGAAACTACAATACATAAATCTTATATAACAACATTGCCATTGTATCCTTATGCCATATTAAGTGTGTGACATTTAACCTTCAATGAGATACTGGGACAATTAAATTATTTGATTTTGACTAATGTTTTTCAAAGAACATCAATGACGATTGATGCCGATACTCTATTAGTTTTACGGATGCTTTTTGCTCCAAAACCACCATGAGCTCATTCACTCATGCATCCTCTTAGTGGATATGAATTAAAATATTAAGTATTCACCTAGGTACTATTGACACATGATATGGTTTTGGGGTATAAACATGACTAAAATATGTTATTATGTCTGCGATACAGAAAGTTAGCTTTTGCGAATGCCACAACCAATTTGTATAGTGAAGTCTGTAGTAACATTGTCGCAATCACTATTAAGTCTCTTTATAAGTTTCTTTATAAGCAAATATCGAAACCTTATTATTATTCCAACTTTGCCTTGCAATGACGTCTCCATGCTCCGCGAGAAATTGCTCGCATTCCCATGTTTTTTATTTGCCTGTAGAAAGAGCGCATGACTAACCTACTTTTTGGTAGGCTCTTCTGTTTGGGGGAGGCTTGAATTTTTTTTTGGGGGGGGGGGGCATTGAGGGAGAGCCTGCTGTTAAGCCACTGTATTTTTCATGTTTTGCGGCCGGTAGAGGTCGTAAAATCCTATTGGCTTGTTTTTAATGTATGCAAATTTATTTCCCAGTTATTTTATTGATGACCAGATAACTGCTTTACATTCGTCTGGTTACTCTGCAGCTGACGTGAAATGTTTGCAACAAGAGGATCTGGAAAGATGCGATTTTGAAGTATTATTTGGTTCGGTAGAAAACATGTTAACGATAAAATTTCAAAATCTCCTTCTTGATCGTCAGTCAGAGCTTCATAAGAGAGTTTGTTGCATTGTTGTGGATGAAGCACACACAGTAGAAACTTGGACTAGAAAAAGGTAAACATAAATGTAGTTGCAAACACTGCATCAGAACGTGTATTTGTGTGAATGATTATCCAGAAATTTGGACTCACTTTTATTTTATCTTTTGGTATTTAACAAGGAAAAATGTTTGCATTCGATAAGAAATCCAGGCGATATATTTAGATGTGTGTTTGGAAAGTTGGCTCTCCTTTGTTCTTTTTGCAAAGAAGGTAAATACATAATCTTTTTCTAAAATACAGTGTGCATGTACCTTTTCATTGAAAATTTTATTCCGATCAATTGTTGTGCTCTGAAACTTTACAGGTTTAGTGCTCTTTTATTATCTTTCGCAAAAGTGTTTTATATTAATTGATTACAAACAGTATTATTTCTGAATATTTGCTTCTCTTATCAATAGGTACTCCTGGGATTGCTGATGAAAAAACAATATGTGAGTAGTTACTAATGAGAACCCCACATATTATCAACATTAGTCCCAACAGGGAAAACCTAAGACTCTCAAGTGCAGAAATACTCAAAAAGTGATATGCACAAACAGCTGGATTGGCTTGTTGAATTGGTAAAAAATGTCATTGACAACTCAACAAAAAGATACCAAAAACCATAATATTTTGCAATTCACTTAATGATCTTGCAGTTGTTTTAAATTATCTTCTTAAACTTGGTTTGTATGCTTATGGGAGGTCTAAAAAAATACTCCTGAGAACTTGGTAGTTGGCATTTTTCATTCATTATCATGGCCGCATTGTAAAGAACAAATTCAACAATCAATCAACAGGACGGAATTCAGAGGATCATTGTTGCAAGCTCAGCTTTGAGTATGGGTGTTGATTTTCCCAATATAAGATATGCGATACATTGGGGTCCTGCTCGTTCTCTAATTGAGCAGCATCAGGAAACTGGATGAGCTGGTAGAGATGGCGAACTATAGTAGTAGATATTATTTTTTTTTTGGGGGGGGAGCGTGAACCAGCACACTTTTATTATATTTTAGTATTACAAAAAATGACGTCACATCCTTTTTATGCAAGAAATCAGGCTCTATGGACGGCGGTACTGTAACATAGACCGTCCAGATTGTTGAAAAAATGAGATCAGTGTGAAAAAAAATAAGTGTGCTGGTTCACGTTGTGTGACCTGTATTAAAGATATTAACTTAATTAAATCAAGTTAATGGAAAACAGGTCACACATACCTACATTGAATCAAGTTGTACGGGTTCTTCACTTGTCATTTCAATTGTTTCCATATCTTTTATGCATTTTATGCAAAATCGAACACGGAAATGCAGCATCTTGCATTTGAGATGTTCACACCATACAATTTCTTTGTCGCCAGATTTTTGCGTTTTTTCTTTGTTAAGAAATGCGTTGCATTGGAAGTGCGCACAGTGTTGGAAGCCACATGTTAAACAATGTATGCTTTTTCGCGGGTCTGGATTTTCAGGGTCGAAGAAATAGGATGATAGCTTTTCCAGTTTGTCTTGAAATTCCTTGTTAGCCATGTTTTCTCTCTTAATAAGTATCAAAATATCTCTACAAATTTCACACTTTTTGTTCGCGTATTCTTTCTAAAGGGTATCTTTATCGGACATGCTGTATTGTGTTTTGATTTGTGATTGCTATTTATATATATCCCTTTAATCCTAGAAATGTTGAAATTTTAGCTTCCTGTTTTTTAATGCAAAAATTGAAATTTCAAATTTTTTTTTAAAAATAATCCGGAGTTTGGATTTTTCCCACAGCGCCGTGATTATATTGAGTCAAATTCGACAGGTAATTTCACACTGCTAT
>NW_021163021.1:1192500-1317500 GCF_004324835.1 Dendronephthya gigantea
AATAAAAAAGCTGTACGAAGGCGGTGAACTTACCAACTATGACTCTAAGAACCCTCGGAAGCTTTTACAAACGGCTTGGTTCTACGTTACGTTTTACTTTGGTAAACGAGGGAGAGAAAACCAGAGAAAGCTCACGAAAGATATGCTTGTTCTCCACACTACAGCACAAGGCCGACGATATTTTGAATTTCGACGCGACCGCTTGTTAGGAACAAAAAATCACCAAGGAGGCCTCAACGACAACACGGATGAATCAGACGGGAAGATGTTTGAAGTGGTCAATTCCCGACGGTGCCCAGTGAAAACCATTGAAAACTTCTTGAGCCATTTACATCCAACGCAACAGGTCCTATTTCAACGTCCACGAGAAATGTCCACCAAGTTTCAGCCAGACAAGGACGAGATCTGGTATTCCAATAGTCCCCTTGGCAAATGCAGTCTAGCCAACATGATGAAAACCATATCTAAAGCAGCTGGAATAATCCCACATCTAACAAACCACTGTGTTCGAGCAACATCAGTCACGGTACTTTTAGACAGCAACGTAGAGGCTAGACACATCAAGGCAGTCACTGGACATAAATCGGATACTTCAATCCAGGCGTACAACGCAAGAGCATCATTCCAACAAAAAGAAAATATGTCAAATATTTTAAGTCGTTTTATATCTGGAGACGCCGATCAATCCACTCATAATATCGTCGCAGCATTAGAAACCACTTCCAGCAAAGTGTCACTTCCAACAACATCCACTCTGACAGTGATGCTTTGAGTTCGAATAACGAAAATATTCAAAAGGAAACCAATATCAAGATGAGAAGACCGCAGTCGTACAGCTTCCATGGCTGCACTGTTTGCGATCGTAAACAACAATTATTCTTCTTAACTGCTGGTTCATCGGAGACTTTGTTGTGAAATAACGGTGTGATTTATATAAATACTGTAATATTTCTTCTCTAATATTTTCTTTGATAAATAATATGATGATATTCAAGACGACGTGTTGAAAACAGTTGAAAGTTGAAACTTGACAGTTCTAAAATGTCACATGTTGTAACGCGTGACCTGGCGCGTCATTTCCGGGAGAATAAGTTATTAAAAATTTAAAATTCAATTTTAATACTTTTGTGTATTTTTGTATTGTGTTTCCTAGTTGTAAATTAATGTTATAGTTTATACTAAAACAATTAGACAACTCGCCTCGTTGTCTATGAGCAAATAGTCAACTCGGCTTCGCCTCGTTGACTATTCGCTCATAGACAACTCCGCCTCGTTGTCTAATTGTTAAGTGTCACTATCTTTGCATGATTGAATAATTGGTATGTGAATTTGAGGAAAATGTTTATGCTCATTCACTGATCTTTTGTCCATTTTATCCCAAATGGTTTATCTTGCGACTTGAGCCCCCAAACATACTTCGAGAGCTCCGTTTCTCCAGAGTAGCGTTCGTGGTGAAAAGACTTTAAGTGGTTGCTGTATCTGAGTTTGAAGCTACCTGATGTCATACCAATATAATGCTTGACAACTTCTCCATTATTCGAGCTAACTTCCGCTTTGTACACAATACTTTTCACGAGACAATTACCGTTCATTGGGCATTCCTCCTTAACACTGCAGTTGCATGATTTCAAAGAACATTGGGAGTTGTTTTGATGTTTAAGGACTCTATGATTGTTGTTGGAGATTGAGGTTTTGACATTGTTCATACAAGAGTAACTCACTTTGACCGTGTTCCGGTTGAAAACTTTATGGAGAGGCGATGACTTTGGGAAATGCTTATCAATTAAGCGAAGGAACCTTTGTCCATCATCAATCACGAAGAAGAAAAATCCATCATCAATCACGCACGTAAATTGTTTCTTTTTCACAGTGATAAAGTATGGAGCAAAACTAACAATGTTAATGGTTCTTTATTTGATGTCGCTATGGGTAGTTTCGATGGTGCCGAAGTCTGCGAGTTGATTGGATTGTTCATATTAAACACATTAGCATCACAATTTGGTAAAAATATGGTTGGTCTATATCGGGATGATGGCTTGATGTTGATCAAAGGAAAGAAGGGCAGATCAGCTGACGCGGCTAGAAAAGAACTTCACTGCATCTTTGAGCAGTTCAGGTTAAAAATCACTGTCGATATTTGCCATCAATCAGTCAACTTTCTTGATGTCACCTTAAACCTGAAAGATAATCAGTTCTCCCCTTACCGAAAACCTAATAATGACCCAGTTTACATCGACAGCAGGTCTAACCATCCACCATCCATAATCAGACAACTTCCCAAATCGATCAACAAACGTATATCCTCACTTTTGTCCAACAAAACCAGTTTTGATTTAGCTGCCCCGCTTTACGAAGATGCTCTAAAACACAGTCATTTCAACACCACCTTAAGTTACCAACAAGATGAAAACAACTACAACCCCAAGGGAAGAACGCAATCAAGAAACATAATCTGGTATAATCCACCTTATAGTAAGAATGTGAAAACGAATGTAGCACAAAGGTTCCTTCGCTTAATTGATAAGCATTTCCCAAAGTCATCGCCTCTCCATAAAATTTTCAACCGGAACACGGTCAAAGTGAGTTACTCTTGTATGAACAATGTTAAAACCTCAATCTCCAACCACAATCATAGAGTCCTTAAACATCAAAACAACTCCCAATGTTCTTTGAAATCATGCAACTGCAGAGTTAAGGAGGAATGCCCAATGAACGGTAATTGTCTTGTGAAAAGTATTGTGTACAAAGCGGAAGGTAGCTCGGATAATGGAGAAGTTGTCAAGCATTATATTAGTATGACATCAGGTAGCTTCAAACTCAGATACAGCAACCACTTAAAGTCTTTTAACCATGAACGCTACTCTGGAGAAACGGAGCTCTCGAAGTATGTTTGGGGGCTCAAGTTGCAAGATAAACCATTTGGGATAAAATGGTCAGTGATGAAGCAAGTTCCCGCCGCATGTCCAGAAATGAAAGTTTGCAATTTATGCACTGAGGAAAAAAGATTAATCATGCTATCAGACAAAAACAAATCGTTGAACAAAAGGACATAACTGTTTAGTAAATGCCGGCATAGATATGGTTTTAAGGTTTGTAATGTTAAGCGCACGCAAACATGCACGTTAAAACTCTTGCGTAATCAATCAAAAACGCGTGTGCGTAAACCGTTGTAAATAGTTATCGCCTGAGGATCGTACTAAAACTAGTACGTGAAACACAGTGTAGCGATGAAATACAATTTTACGATTATATTTTGTTGATTTGTTTATATTTATATATATTTTTGTTATTTGTTTATCTATATATATATAATATATTATATATATATATAATATATTATATTACATATATTACATATACATATATATACATATACATATACCTATACGTATACGTATAGGTATATATATATACGTATACGTATATGTATACGTATACGTATACGTATACGTATACGTATACGTATATGTATATATATATATGTATATGTATATGTATATGTATATGTATTATGATGTATATATATTATGTATATATGTATATGTATATATGTATATGTATATATATGTATATGATATATTATATATATATATATATGTATATATATATGTATATATATATATGTATATATATATATATATATATATATATTTATTCATTTACATAATTCTTAAAAAATTGGCATCGCTACTCTGAGTTTCATGCCACAGAGGCAATCATCATCTAAACTTAATCGAACAGCATGAAAAGAACGGTTTATTTGTTCCTCTTGGAGGAATTGCCGTATCATGCGAGCGAAATCGAATCGCGCATTGGAAAATTAGCCAAAGCTGTGCACCACAACTCTTGGCAGATAGGACTGGGACGTAGATAAATACGGTCACATACACAATTTAAATACTAGTATATTTCGCGCCATTACAGACTTGCGACGACGAAAAATAAAAACAAAACAAAAAAAAACTAAACAAAACCGGGCCGAATTTTCAACTCTGTCGCTGACGCCGGAGTAATAAGTAATGGTTATGTTTCAAGAATTTTTTTTGGGAAAATATTTACAAATGGTAGTAGTAATAACTTATAAAGTAAAACATTTTAAAAAACACCCAGGTATTTTTGGAGAAAAAGGAAACAAAAAGGGTTGGAGTTTAAAGTTTATAAATTCTTTGCTTTAAAAAGAAAGTGGTACAAACATGACACAAAAAGGTGGAATATTACCATTGTTATTAATGTAGAATAGAATAATAACATCATTTGTTATGCATAAAATGTTACCATTTTCATCAACCCTCGTGTCAAAAACCATCTGATTAAAATACTTATCGGAGTAAACAACAAGATCAACATTTTCCTGTTTTAGGTAATTCTCATAGACTGATCCTGAAACTTTCCCGACGGGTAGGTTAATTTTTTGGTAAATATCATAAATATTCTCTTCCGTAAAAACATTCATCAATTTATTATCCCTTCTAAGTAATTCAAACTTTTTTGGGTTTCTCAAATGTAAAAGAGCAGTTAGTAACGCCACCCCAAAGCAACATCCTGAAATTTTGAAATCAACACAATTAATTTGATATGCACCATGCGTGTACATTCTACCATTTTTTTTTGAAAATCGAACACGTGCACCACCTGAATCGTTTTTCCCCTTACCCAGAAACGTGTAAGTTTTTGATTTTCTATTATTTTTAGGTGTTTTTTCCGTTTCGCTTTTACATGTTTCTGTGAAAATATCGAAATTGAAACCGATGTTGTCCACTTTTCTGCAACTGCATTATCTCCACTTTGCATCATATTTGAAAATGTACCCAAGAAAAATTGCGACGACAATTCACTCCATTTCACAACAGGTGTTGAAAACGGGTATGACGGCGCATTTAAAAAAAAAACGCGCATAGTCATTATACTTGTGCTGTTTAAACGTGCAACACTCAAAAGCGCTTCAAAAAGTTCTTTTGAACTATCAATAAAATCAAAGATACTCATGTCTTGAATTCTGGGTACATTAACTACATACGTTAACATTTAACTTTTAAATTTTTCATAATTTTTTCTTTTTTCATTAATTTGCTCTAATGAAAATGACTATTATCATTTGCTTGTAAAATTTCATGATGTTCAGATAAAGAACTTAATAATCTTCTCGCATCATCTTCAGATAAATCATTCATCATTTTTCATCAATTATACAGAAGAAACAAAACAGCAGCAATTCGGAAAATTCTTTTTTACTTTTTCTTTTTCTTGAGTGTTTCTGTCCTCTTCAGTCACTCCATCAGGAATATTTAAATATAATTTTTTAATAAATTTAGGTAGTTTTTATAAATTTAGTTAATTCTAGATTTTTCTACAATCCATTTTTATGCATGTACCTATTTCAGCATTAGGGAATGATCAACCACTACACAATTGCATTTAAGTGTCAATAAAGGATCTTTTGCCTTAAAACACACACTTCCCATATCTTGTTAACATGGATATTATACCTACAATTGAAGTTTACTTTATACAAGGGGATAAGTATACAATGTTCGATGTCAAAGACAATGATGAGACAATTTGTATATCACCTTTTATATTCTTCGATATTATTGATTTTTACGAAAGAGATGATAATGTAGGAAATTTTATTCCTCCTGAAATTCTAAAAAATAGATATAAAGTGATGCAATTAAAAATTCCAGATATTAGCAGCAATGTTAAAAATATGATAAAATTTATAGAAAATCATTTTGATAATTATTTTGGGATTAAGATTATTTACTAAAAAAATTAAGAGAAAAATGGCTGTAACAAAGAAAATTAAAATCCAAAATGTCAAGTGCAAAAAAAAAAAAAATGCAAAGAAGAACAGCATAAACATGAAAAGGAAAATAATCTCCGAATGAAAAAATCCAGTGTTGCCGATGCTACAAATGGTTAATTCACTTTAAAAAACGGATCAACAAAAATATGTTTATTGCAAAATATACAGGGAAAAATGAAACAGAAGAAACATCGACATGATGGAATTTATGCCAATTAAGCATATAACAATTAATTTCACTTTTATCACAAATTTCAAACAACTTTGAAAAAACGGGATACATTTGATTCATATCACAATAATATTCTTTAACAGATAAAATACAAATGAAATTTATTTTCTCATGAATAAAGAATCCAAACATCTGAACACAAAAAAGCAATTCACATCATTCCACCTGCATGCATAATTATTTTTAAAAGTCTAATTCACTATAATTACGAATTCTATATTCATAAACCACTTCTCTAACCCACAAACCATTTCTGTAAACATTTATTGTGCCCCATCTAAGTTGATCTAAATTCAATTTCTCAGTTATATCTTGTATCATAGATCGTAAAACTAAGTATTTTAAATTAAATTGTTTTACCTTGTTTCTCCAGAGGACCTGAGTTTCTAATTCACGAAGTGATGGAATCATGAAAATGATTTTGCAGATGACAACGATAAGCAATTCAATCACTCGTCTTTCCAACCACAATGGCAATACACTATGCAAACATTTTTTAGATCATTGATCGCAACTGATTGCATGAAAATAGTCCTCGTAGAATTTCCACCAATTCTCTTTATACAAAGGACTCTTGCTCATTTCTTTTTTAATTGGCCAAATTTGAAAGGAATAAGCATGACCATTATCACTTTCTAGGTCGTTGACTTTTTTTCAACTCTGTGCTCCCCATCTTTCACGTTATTAGATGATAAAAAAGCCCCCCATCAAATAAGCGACTAACACTTGTTTCCACAGCTAAATACCTCGAATTTCCAAATCTTTCTTTCCACATTAAATATACTCTATGAAATCTTTCATTAATGCAAAAATGATCATCTCGAAGATAAAACCCATCCTCATAGGTAAAGTGATCGTTCCATTGATGTTTGATAAACAATCGGTACAAGTCTGTAAAAGAATTAATTTTTTAAAGAAAAAAAAATTAACTCCACCGTAAACGGAAAATAACAAAAATATGTATGTAAAGCCAAACAGGGGAAGACAATATTTTTTTTTTCAACTTCAAACATTGATCATTCTCATACTGAAACAATTTTACAACTTTATTAAATCACGCAATCCCATTCTAAAACCTTTAAAACGCGAATCAATATCTTTTTTAATTCGACGTTCTTCAACAGCCGTTAAAAACTCAATTCGAGAATAGACATTTCCCGCGGCTATCTGGAATAACTTTCAGCAATATGTTCCCGCATTTTATTCACACCATATTCATGCATCAACATAATTCTTCGAGAACACACCATATCATTCATCACGCTAAAAAAATCAATTTAACTCAGTCAAATATAATATCCTATTATATGCATCGTTTCAACATAATTCTTCAAGAACACACCATATCATTCATCACGCTAAAAAAATTATCTAATTAACTAGGACAAAAAAATTATCTAATTCCGCATCGTTAAAAAATTATTCTACCACAAAATATTTCGTAACTTCGATTTTTTTATGAAAAGGGGCGGGATTTCATAAGAAAAAAATCCAAAATTTTTCTTTATTCGCAACATGGCACATTCTACAGCACATTCTACAGCACAACTAACAATTGGAAACATCAACCCTTTGAAATTATGGAACGAATTTATGGCATATACCAAATGTAAAATGTAAGAATTGCAAAAAATTCGCCTACCATCAACTCAACCTCCGCAAGAACAAACACACGAAACTCAACATCAGCAACAATTCAACAATTTATCCTTCCTATACTTACCAATTTCGCTTCCTTCCTCATCCCCTCTCCTTTCAAACCACACACTTTTATCACCGCGAACAATACCAAACCTACTTACCTCAAATTCACCAGCTGGAAATCCAACCCCAAATCAAGTGATCGCGATAGATCCAACACCAACGGAGAGATCAACTATGGCACAATTTACTCCAATTCAATTGGATCTTCTCTCATGAGCATTCCATGACGAGGGAAGCAGCAAAAACATTGTCGCGATGAAACAAACTATTGAAAAACATTCGGATGAAAACAATAGTGAAAACGATATCCAAAGTCTGTTTGCGGAAATAAGTGATTCCGATGACGAAATCGAAGAAGAAGATGAAAACAAGAAAATGGAATCAAACAAGCTAAACAAATAAAAAAATAAAATCGGAATTCACAGAACACGAACTTCGTTTATGCTCAACCAAAGGGTATACAAAAAAACTAGCCAAAGTCTACTCGCAAAATAGAAATAATTACCCAATATTAGTGTACGATCAACATTCTTTCTCAGCAATTGCAAATCTCTCCTGCTAACTTCGAGATCGCCTCAATGAAAAAAATATATACTTCAAGCAATATACAATATCAATCAAGGTATAACTTATGTGAGACACCAAAATGAACTAAAAACAAACCAATTAACAAAAAAAGTTGTAAAAAAATAATATCATTTTTTACTCAAGTTGTACATATAAATATAACCTCATATCATTATTCTTTTAATAAATCTTTATATTACAATGTGTGATCCTGTGATTTCATTTCGCGAAGATGAAGGGGAATTTGAATACTTCTTTTTACAAATGCAATGCGAAGAAAAGGAATATATAGAAGAAATAAAACAAATCTTCCTACAAAAACACGAGACAAATCTATCACTCTTCAACGAAATTATTGTTGTCGCATACAAAGAAGCTGAAAAATACTTCATCAATTTTTACATTCAAACATACTTCCCAATTACAATGAAAGATTGTGAACATGAAATTAACGAAAAAGTTATTTAAAAAATATACAGTAATAAGGGTAGCATTATTGCAAAACAGGGAGAACTAGATAAAGCCGAACCGTTCGAATTCTGCTACCCGGATCATTCAAAAGCAGTGGTTTTTTTCACACTGTAAGACCTTAAAGAGCTAGTACTTGGATAGAGTGTTTGGACAGCAAAAAACCAAAGAGAAATCAAACTAAAAGGTCGACAATGAACAAATTTAAAAACAAGATCAACTTTAAAAGGGATAGTGAAACCAAATTGGAAGAAGACGTTAAAATGAAACTATACTACGGAACATGCTACAATCAAGAATTTAAGGAAATTATTCCGGGCACATGCCTTATAACAACTTGCTATGACACACGTTGCATTGAAAACACCTCAGCTTTAAACACAGAATATCAACATATTATTTCAACTAAGAAATCATTTGAGATGGCCTGCAAAAACGAACAAAATGCATATTATCCGCTTGACACAGAAAAATGTATAGAATTCATGATTGAAAATGAAACAAACTTATATCACACAAATCTTTCGCAAACACAATATTTCAACCTACTTCTACTCTTATCCGAATACGAGTTTGAGCAAAAAAATAGCTGCGATTGTATGGTTCAGTTGCTAAAGGCGTATGATGATATCGATTTGGAAATAGATGAATATTGCTGGAATTGGTTCAATGCATTGGCTCAATGCACCAATGCACACAACCTTGATTAAACCATAAACAACACATCGTGCTTTTAAGTTTTAAAAATAAAACTGCCTATACATATAGTCTTTTGGGCAGCTAGAAACCAACCTTAATATAATATTTGCTCAATTTCTTCTACTTGTTCCGCGGTCTAGTAGGCGGGCATTTGCTTGAACGAACATCTCTGGCTACATAACCACATGCAACAACACAGTATCCGATGCATTCTAGGTCTGTACTCTTGCCTTCCTTGAACCAATGCACCACCCACCTACACTCCTCATCTTCACACAGTCTCATTTTCTTTATTCTATTGATTCTCATAGTAAATCGTTCCAACAACTCCAATAATTTGATATTCATTCTGGACACAAGTACCGATCAAACAGCGGTTCACTTACAATGCGAGATTTAGTAAACACAGTTTCATTTTATCACGACAGTGATATCCGTCAACGCATCGATTTTCTCAAGTTTTTTCCCACCGTCAATCGATTCCTATAATGTCGTTTAGCCAACATAACAAACTAATATTAATATCACACGTAAGTATTATTGCGCCTCTAAGCACTGAACCCGCAGGGCACTCTTTTTTGACACTAATCGCATTTTTTTCGTACACTGGAATGCCATCATCACCCATCAGCACATCGGTTTTCTTTTCTCCTCACCTTTGAATCGCATTAATCTCGTTTGGCAAACATAATGAACTCATATTAATTAATATCATAACCCGCGAAGCGCTCTTTTTTGACACCAATCGCAATTTTTTTGTCTACACATACACTGGAATGCCATCCACGCCCATCAATTAATACACTGTCTTGTCCCTTTTTTTTATTGACCTTCATGACCAATTGTTTAATCACCTGCAATAATTTCATATTCATTTTGCAAAAAAGCATCAAACCAGTGCTTCACTTGAATTGCAATGCAAGATTTACTAAACAGTTTTATTTCATCACATCACTGATATCTGTCAACACATCGGTTTGGCTCAGGTTTTTTCCCATGTTTAAATTGCATTAATCTTGTTTGGCAAACATAATGAACTAATATTGGTATAATGCATAAGTATTATTAAACCTGTGAACTTTATTGACCTTCATGACAAATCGTTCAACAACTACAATAATTTGCAAACAGAAAAAAAAGTAGGAAGCAATTCTTCTTTTTCGCATTGAATTTATTCGCAAACCAATTATATCACCATATTTCAGATATCGCGTCGCGCGAAAAAATTCGCCTAGTGGAAAACGGGCTTTAAACATGTGAACCCGCGACATGCTCTTTTTTACACTGATCGCAATTTTTTTGTCTTCACATACACTGGAATGCCATCGTCACCTGTCAACGCACTTTTTCACAGTCTTATTCTCTATATATTTTCATGACAAATTGTTCAACTAACTCCAATAATTTCTCATTTTCGCAAGAAAGCATCAAACAACCGCTTAACTTGCAATGCGAGTTCTACTAAACCCATTTTAATTTTACTCTCCTATTGTTACCCGTCAACGCTTCGACTTTCCCCCCCCACCTTTGACCCGTATTGACATCTTTGCATTAAGTATCATGAGCATATCACACATAATACATGTGTGAACAGGCACAATCTTGTGTTTTTTGACACTGATCGCAAATTTTTTGTCTTTACATACACTGGAATGACATGGGCACACGTCAACGCACTTCTTCACATCCTCTGTTGTCTCATCCTCTTTATTTTATTGATTATCATGACAAATAGTTCAAGCAACTCCTAAAATTTCATATTCGTTTTTGCAAGAAAGCATCAAACAACCACTTAACTTGTAATTCAGCTTTTACTAATCACATTTTAATTTAACTACACCATTGTCAACCGCGACAGTGATCAGATTTTTTTCCCACCGCACCTTTGACCCTGCTATGACGTCATTCAGCGAACATGACACCACCATCATCTCGCGCATAAGTATTAGCGTGAAGTTCAAATTCACAACCAAGGCTTCGCTCCGTCACCACATGTTGATGTGTGACCTGTTTGCCATTAACTTGATTTAATTAAGTTAATATCTTTAATACAGGTCACATGACACGCAAACGTGGACCAGCACACTTCCTTTTTTTCACACTGGTCTCATTTTTTGAACAATCTGGACGGTCAATGTTACGGTACCCCCGTCCGTAGAGCCTGATTTCTTGCGTAAACCGGATGTGAGTAATTTTTTGTAATACTAAAATATAATAAAAGTGTGCTGGTTCACGCTCCTCCCCCCAAAAAAATCACATCTACTAACTACCATCCCACATTGTAATATGTTACCATGGAAATCAGTTAAGCAAATGTGATGAGGATTGTCAAAAACTTTGTTAAAACAGAAGGCTGTTTTCGAGTTGCAGCATACAGGCCATTTGATAAAACTATTGAAGCCTTACCTATTCATCACAATTGTTGTTCAAACTGTGCAAGAAATTGTCACAGCATCAGGTGTCAACCATGACCAGGGCAGTTACCCAAGAAGACCAAATAGATGTACAAAATGCTTTTCTTGAGGTATTCAAAGATCTTTCACTAAGGTCAAACAGCTTTGGATTATGTTATGGTTTTTCTTCTGAGTTGGTAAACAGCATAGTTGAAAACTGTTATAAGCTGTTCACCATTGATAACATTGACAATTATTTGCCTGTTTTTTATCTCAGTCATACTTTAAAAATTTTAGAAGTTTTGCATGAAATTTTTGGTGACATTTCACATTTCATTCTCCAGCAATATTGGGATTATTAAATTGGGGCCCAAGACAACACTAAGAATTATTAAACATATGCATATTTTTTTAAATGCGTCAAACAAATATCTATAATTATAATTAACATAACTGTCTTCATGGGATTGAATATCAAAAAGACCTCATGTTAGATATATCAGTATTACATTGTGGAAAATATTGAGTTTAACTGTTTCTATAGTGATATTTATGTATAAACCCTGTACTCATTTTATTTTAATTACATGATGACTTACAATGTCAGATTTCAGTGACATTTCTTCAGAATACTTGTGGGAGATATGTTGGAACTACACAGTCTTCCATGTGCTTGAAACTATCAAGATATTTGCTAATGACTCTGCTAACCAAGACTGAACAGTTCCATTGGAAACTTTTCAGTACGGCATGGCTGGGCAACACATTTGATAGCTGTATGTCTCTAAGAAACAGTTGAAGAAATATCAATTCGGTTCAATACTGCATACTGTTGCGTCCAATGAATGGACTTGTTTGTGTGGTCAGTAGACTGGTATCTTGCTTGAATGTGATAGTCAATGTTATCACCAACTAGTCAATAAGGTATGAAGAAATAGCCCAAATCTATTAAATTTTGTTAGATGAATGGTCTGTCTTACATTGAAATCTTCTAATAGAATTGTAATTACATTACAGTAATATGACTGATCTTATACTTTTAGTACCAATTATACATGTCCAATTCACAAATAATATGCTGCTAATAATTCAGCGCTTGTACTATTACATCCTGAGTAATTTTGAGATGATCATTTAGAGAAGAGGCAAAAGGAATTTTTTCATTCTGTCTTTATTTTCTAAAATTGAAAGCTCCCCCCTCTAAAAAGTAGAAATTGAATGATACCCTATATATTAGAACAATATCTCCCTGACCCCCCCTCCTACTTCTTTATAAATAAAATAACCAGTCCCTTGGATTAGAAACAGCATTGGTACATTGTCTGAATAAGCCAACTCATAACCCAAGGGCCAATATCAGAAAACCAGGGTGAGGTGATGATGGTTTGGGCTTATTTATTAATCGAATTTACTAATCATGGTTAGAAATTAGACTTAATATAGACTTACTTGTAAAGTGGAAGTTTCTGGCTTTGCAGCAAATGCATCACATCTTCCAAAATGGTTTCGTTAATCCAACAGTGGTTAAGTTGGTGCATTGATTTTTTTGCTAGCTGGACACAATACTCTAGTGTTGGTTTGCTAAATGTGGGATACTTTTGCACAGCGTTCTCACTCAAGTCAAATGTAGCATCCAAAATCATCTCATCTTCCTCTCGATGGGTTTGGATAGTTTCCACTTCCTTGATAAAATTCTGAGTTTTAAGGTTTTCTTTCACATTCTTTTTTCATAATAATACCTTAGTGTCTGTTGACATGCCCATCTTTTTTTGGAGATTTACCACACATTCAGGGGACATCGGTATGCTTAAAAACAATATTTGCAACAGTACTCCAGTTATTAAGAGCTATATTTCTTACAAGGGAAGAGGTTAGTTTATCAAATTACTTCTTCACAATAATTCTTGAATTTGGATAGCAAATCAACACATGAACTTGGTTTTCTTTCTTGTCAAGAATAATTGTCTCAATGTTCATTAGATTGTGTATTACATCGTTAGTGTCATCACCATTTCCCTCGTCAACAAATAATCCCTTCCTTGGAGAACAATTTTCTTTTTCACTCACAACTGCTTTCTCTGCAAATAAACTAGTTTGCCTTTGTCGGTGGCATTGCCTTTCAGGCATCACAGTTGTAGGAAGTTGTCTCTTTTGACGCATTGGGCCTTGACTTTTGGTAGATTCAGATTCTGAATTATCTGAAAATATTCTGAATAATCCCGATGCTTTAAAAAGATTATCGAAAGAAAGTACCTGCTCCAAATTTAATCTTTAAATAACATTTACATATTCTACATAAATCACCGACCTACTCATATTACGCTTCAATGCCTTTCTCGGTGTATTGTTACCCGCCATTGTATTTGCATATAATGCAAATAAATTGAATAAATTTATTACTTTCGCTATGATCTCATTGGCTAATGTTAATGTGGGCGTGCAGTGGGCGGAATGAAAAATACAGTGGCTTAACGGCAGGCTCTTCCTCAATGTCCCCCCCAAAAAAATTCAAGCCTCCCCAAAACAGAAGAGCCTGCCACGCAGGCTAACCTTTTGGCATTGTCCATTTCATCTGCTTTTGTGGCGCTCTGCCTTTCTTACTTTTTGTAACTATATAACAAACGGAATTTTGTCTTAATTAGTAATAATCACATGTTACCCAGTGAGCAAAACGACGTCGATTCAACGTTGAATCGACGTCACCCAGCGACGTCGAAACAACGTCGAAAAAGGTTCGAAAACGCAAATCGAATCGACGTTGATTATTCGACGTCGAATCGGCGTCTGCAATTTATGAAATTTCAACGTCGAAACGACATCGAAATTGATTTGAAAACGCAAATCGTATCGACGTTAGATTATTGCCTTTAAAACAACGTCCGTGCATAGGATTTTAGCTAGATTTTGAGATGCATATAAAAAAATACTTGCACTGACTCTATAGTTCAAACAAATTTTATTCAATTTACATCACCTTGTTTAAATCTACAATATACTTGATTTGAAATTAAGAAATCAGATTCAAAAAATTGTCTGGCATTCCTTCATCTCAGATTATGTTTTCTTAAAATCTCGCCTCAAAATAGTGCGAGAAGAGTCTCAGTATTGTAAAATAAAAAGTAAGTTTATGGACACTATAGACCACTATGGAATTGGATATTATGTTCAAGTATGTTATGTTTCCCTTCATTCTGAACAATCTTTTCATCATCATTATACACGCAGCAACAGGAGGGGCATTTACTTGTGATGACAATTTGCGACTTGCGATTTGGCCAACCTTAAAAGTTGAGATCATATTGTTTACTACATATGTGGTCCCTATGTGTGCGCTTACCCCATATATTTGTTATAGGTCTGTGCTAGGCCGTTCGCTAGTTATTTACTAAGCTTAATGATGTAGCACGTTGACACTTCAGTTGAGAAAGGCAACCGGCAAAGGGAGCAGCATAATAAAAATCAGTTTTTTCATCTAGCAAAGGGCTTATAATAGTACGCAATTTTCAAAAAATCAAAGCAAATAGCTAAATCGAATCGCGTTCAACACATAAAGAACACACGACTAAAATACGGAACCATAAATTGGGTCTAAATTATCAAAACTAAGTAGCGGATTGAATTGGATTATAAATGCAATTAGTTCTGGCATCAAATATGGCGATCTTACTGTATATACAAAGTCATATAAGAATGAATAACCCGCGATCACACAACGTTGAAACATAAATTAACAAAATCTAATGAGCAAGTATCGTTATTGGTTTAGCTGAACCATTTTTAAAAGAGAATCGAAGAGTTTGGGCAATGTTTTAAACGTTTAAATTTCAAAATATAATCACGATGTCACGATCGCGTATTCATATCTCGCAATTCATGGCCTTTGTCATGGCAATACACACTGTAAAACTGACTATCACTAACCTTTACTGCTTTCTTGGATTTATGCGGAAGATATCCACCATTAAACTGAGAAAATCCCGTGAAAATATCCCGAAATATACAGCTACAATGTTTCATATTCCGTTCGCGACAACATGTTTCAATTTTCAAATGGACGCGCTCAATTCGACCTTTCCGAAATGCACTGCGCGCACTCTACCCACGATGCATGACCGATGTTGCTCCGGCGAGGCCCGAGGTATTTGATAATGGTTTTAACTTTTAAATAGTCTGTTACATAAAAATTAATTTTCAACACTTCTTAAAATCGCAACATTCGTCCTAACTATCTATCCGGAATGATATTATTACCATTGCGAGTCTTTGCAAGCTGGTCCTGTACAGTTTTTATATAACGTCGAAACAATGTTGAATAAACGTCGCGAAAACGACGTTGAGAATAGGTTGATATATCATAGGCAGCCCAGAAATCTGTTTATACTCAGTCTTCGACTGCATTGTTTACGCGCGCGGTCAGCTTCTCCTGTCTGTACTAATTACTGTATTATATATTAATTAATTTATAATACAGTAATTAATTTATAATAAAATTAATTTATAATACAGTAATTAATACAGGCAGGAGAAGCTGACCGCGCGCGTAAGCAATGCAGTCGAAGACTGAGTATAAACAGATTTCTGGGCTGCCTATGGATATATCGACGCTTTAACGACCTGACAAAAACACATCATTACACAGCATATATGATGTTCACAACACTTTCCCAATATTGTTGTGAATTCATATACAATTTAAATGCGGGAAACGCAGCAAACTCTAGTTTTACCTGACGTCGAAACAACGTTGAAACAACGTCAGTTTGCGACGTCGATATGACGTCGTAAAATCGACGTCGAAACGAAGTCGATATTGGGTTGATCGACGTCGCGACCAAAATTCAACCATAAATCAACGTCGAAACGACGTCGTGTGCCTACTGGGTAGCCTGTTAGCATATATATATATAGAGGATATTACACGGTTGTGCAAATATATAGTTCGGTTTATTGTATAGTAGACAGCAAACCAAACTGAAATTTGCTGTCTTTCAGTTTCACTTCACAGAATTATTTAATAATTTTTCCTGTTCTCAAAAGTGTTATTCTTAGGAACCACAGTCCCTTACAACCGTGGTTTGCTTCCCGGCTGTTTTGCTTCCATGATTAATTACCAATTACCAATTAAAAGAATATATATTATAAGGGTATAGTCAATAAAATGTTTTGCAATGATATTAGAAGATACTTAGTCAGTTGACCAATATTGTCATAGTGTCATTCAAAAAAGCTGACATCAAGGTGCCGTTTGCATGCAAAGTATAAAAATAGTTAATGTACATAAAGTTTATCTATATAACTATATACATCATATTTACATGATGAAAAAAAGACAATTATACATCATAAATAAAAACGCTGATGAAAAATCAATACATTTGGCCATTGAGAACATTTTTAAACTGACCAATTGTAAGTCCTTTAGGTTTTGCAACATTTGGCAAATTATTTTACAGCATCACTCCAGAAAAACTTTTTTTCATGAGATTAGTTTTAGGCTTTGGAATAAGAAAATTAATGCTGTTACTTCTTAAATTATGGAACTGGTTGCCCTGTGCTTCAAACATCTGAACTATTGCCCTATTTATGCATTTAAATGGGGTAAAATTACAGCATTATAAACTTGCACCAATGTACTAATAGGAGTAGCTTTCATACATCTTATCACACCAATTCCTTTGGAAACTTTTGAAACCATTGCATTTATATGATTAACAACAATTCCTATTTTTTTTATTACATTGCTTCTGTTAATTTCTAAGTTGCCTAATCTTATTGATGGGTCAGTGTCCATGTTACATAAGCGTTGCCGGGAGCCTATTATCATATATTCAGTTTTTTCGGTATTAAGAGTTAATTCATTGGCTAGCAGCCACCTATACACCATTTCCAAGTAATTCATATTGTCGGCGAACATCGATGCACTAGAATATGTTTAGCAGTTTGGAATTCATTTATGTATTAAGAGAAAAACCAATGGTAATATTTTAGTAATCCATGGAACATAATTGCTTTGGCAGTCAACAGAAATTTAGCTTTAAAATCATTCCAGAGTACATTAGAATTAAAATCGTTAGCGGAAAATTGCAATGTGTCAATCAAATCACTGAAATCAGAAAGAAATATTAGATATTTTTATTGTAGTGTTTGTAATGTTTAGTGTTAATTATTTTTGACAGATCTTTTCTTTGAATAAACAATTTCCGACAAATATAAATGAGACCATGGTTGCTTATTCCCGGATGTTCGACACTTGACATCTTAATTTCTGGTTTGTTAGTAAATGCAAGGTCAATCAACATGGTTGATAATTCAGTTACTTGAGTGGGTTCTCAAATCAGTTGGTCACAAGTATCAGCAATGTCTTTCAGCTTTATTGTCTGAGAGTTTGCATTATTAGTCAATAATTTAGTCCAATCACAGCTATAATCTCCCACTAGAATAATTTCCTTATTATCAGAGTCCATTTTGTAATACATTTGTATTGATGTTTATAAAATTACCTTGTGTTTTCGAAGCCTGCTTCAGTCTGCACCAAATTGTGCATGGTTACAGTTCTCTTTAGTGTCAGTTGGTTGGAATAAGGGATCTCTGTGAATGCGATGACTAGATTTGAAATTACAATGAAACATTGTGGAACCAGCCTGACAATTTTTGTTTTCACAGTCAATTAACACCAAAATATTATAGCAGTATAACCAAATAGGCAGGACAGCTAGGCAACAAAATGTATTATTTTGAGCATTGATAGGCTGATTTTAAATGGATTTTAAATGAATATTTAATATATCTCATACACTAAAAGAAATCATTCATTATTACCAAGGTTGTTTGTGTATATATATATATATATATATATATATATATATATATATATATATAAATATATATATATATAATATAAATATATATATATATATATATATAATAAATATATATAATATATAAAATATATATAATATATATAATAATATAATATAAATAAATATATATTATATATATATATAATATAATATATATATAATATATATATAATATATATAAATATATATAATATATAATATAAATAATTAATATATATACATACATATATTATATACATACATATATATACATACATAATATACATACATAATATATATAATATATATATTATATATAAATATATATATATATATATACATATATACATATATACATATATACATATATATATATATATATATACATATATACATATATACATATATATATATATATATACAAATATATACAGGCAACATGGCGGCGAGTAGGCTCGCTTTGGTTCGGCTCTTCAATATTTTCGCTATTGTGTTTTTGTTGTTCTATCTAAGAACTTGCTACTGCAACTATTCTATTTCTAACGTACCTCTTGTTCCGTTTTGGAAGTCTTGTAACCTTGTTGGGCGAGTTTTACCTCGCTATAATCGAATTAAATCTCCAGTTGGCAAGTGGTCAAAGCATGGTCGAATGATTATTGTTCTGCCTGAAAATCAATATGATGTTGGCGCTGTAGAGATCCTGCTAGGTGGTGATATTCAACCCCATCCTGGTCCTCAATTAAACGGAAATACCGAAAACCAGAGATGTGGTTTAACAACTAAACACAATTTAAGAAATTCTATAAAGAACCAAGTGGGCATAGGACATTTGAATGTTCGCTCAATGCTGTCTCGAGAGAAATTGCTGTCTCGAGAGAAATTTATTCTCGTAAGTCATACAATTACCTACAATGACTATGATATATTTGCGATTTCAGAAACATGGCTTGATTCATCCATTGGCGATATGGATATACATATCCCTGGATATGTTATGTTCAGACAAGATCGGGACAAGAAAGGCGGGGGCTTAGCTGTTTACATTAAGGATATTTATAAAGCATCTGTCATTGACAAGTCATCGTCCGTGACGGAAAATCATTTTCAACAACTATGGATTAAGGTGCAGTGTAAAAAGTTAAAGTCATTCTTATTGTGTGCAGCATATAGACCTCCTGACACACCTATATGTTTTTTGGATGACTTGGGCAATGCTTTGATGGATTGTTTATTGCCTGGCTTAGAAGTAATTCTGCTGGTGACTTAAATTGCAATCTAATGGACAGTTGCGTAGGTGGCCAGGCTTTATCAGATTTCTGTGTTGAATTTAATCTGACACAATTAGTCAAAGAAGCAACAAGAGTGACTGATACTTCTCAGACCCTCATTGACATAGCCTTAACTACAAATACAAACATTATAGATACATGTGAAGTAAAATCGGCGGCATTGAGTGATCATAGTTTGATTTGTTTGATTTTAAAACTGAAATCTCCTCGACCCCCTTGTACATTTATCACTACCAGAAGCTATAAAAACTATAACCGAGAAAAGTTTGTGAATGATTTGGTAAATGTTCCTTTTGATATGGTTAGTTGTTTTGAGGACTTGGATGATCAAGTCGAGGCATTTAATCGTCCATTCTTAGATGTTTTGGATAAACACGTTCCAATAAGACGAATTAAAATCAAGTCCAGACCAAATCCTTTTATTACCCCTGAAATCAGGCAACTTATGAAAACATGCGACAAGTGGCACAAAAGTGCAATTAGGACAAAGGATAAAATGCATTGGAATGCATATCGATTTTTTCGACAAGAGGTGAAGCGCGAAATCCGATTGGCAGAAAAGGAACATGTTTGTAATGAAATAAAAAATAGCAATGGAAATACAAATTCAATTTGGAAAGTTATAAACCGTTGCCTCCCAAGACAAAAACCACCATTTGTCACAGTTGAAGACCCAAAAACACAAGCATGCAGATTTAATGAGTATTATGCAACAGTCTGAGTAAACGCTTCTATTATGGCTGATAAAATTGCTGAAAAATTGGGTTTTACAGCTAGTGTCAGTGATTATCAAGACACCAATAGCAAAATCTATGATGTAAATTGCGACCCATTCACCTTTCATTCCGTGACCCAAGATGATGTAAATAGGATTATTAAAAGTTTACCATCAAATAAAGCACCTGGGTACGATAAAGTAACAGCCAGAATTTTAAAGGACAGTCTACCCGCGACGGTTCCTGTAACTACAAACTTAATAAATCACTCCTTTGAATCATGCGGGTTTGCACAAGTCTGGAAACGAGCAGAGGTTACACCATGCATAAAATCTGGAGATCCTGATCAGCCGACCAATACACGTCCAATCTCACTTCTGCCTATTATGTCTAAAGTTGTTGAGAGATCAGCACATATGCAATTTACTGAACATTTAGATTCAAATGGAATAATTAATCGATTTCAATCAGGAAATCGAAAAATGCACTCCACGGAAACAGGACTTCTCTACTTTACTGATGAAATTCTAAAGAATATGGACATGAAACAAGTGTCAATTGTTGTGCTCTTAGACATGTCCAAAGCGTTTGATAGTATTCGCCATGATCTGATGTTGTCCAAGTTACGTAAAGCGGGCGTAAGTGACTCGGCGATAGCCTGGTTTGAAAGCTATTTATCTATGCGTACACAGGTCGTGAAAATACAAGATACTCTTTCTACGTCTTTGCCTCTGTTGGTGGGTGTACCACAAGGTTCCATTTTGGGACCACTTTTATTTACAATATACGTAAACGGGATCCTGTCAGTTCCTAGTAACTGCAAATCTATGGGTTATGTCGATGATACAAAGACCCTCATCGCTTTTCCACCATGTGACATTAGCAATGCTATATCTGATTTGAATAAAGATTTAAATGAGATATCGAAATGGTGCTGTGCAAACTCACTGCTGATAAATCCGGGAAAGACGAAGGTTTTAGTGATCGGGGTCCCGCAATTGATTCGTAACCTACCACCAATACCACCAATTAAAATATTAGGGGAGGTAGTAAATCCTGTTCCCGTGGCTAGAGACTTAGGCGTTAGTATTGACTCTTACCTTACCTATAATGAAAACACTAAGGAATTAGTTTCAAATTGTATGTTTAAACTATCGAGAATTAATCGAATCAAACATTTGCTAGATAGAAAAACTATTATTTTATTACTGGAGGTATTTGTTTTCAGTAAGTTATTTAATTGCTCAACTATATGGAGCAATACATCAAAACAAAGGATTGTCCTGGGACTCAGGAAATATGATCATATTTCTGAGGGCATACAGTCTTTGAAATGGCTTAATGTGAAAGACACGCTGTTCTTAAATGATGCTGTTATGGTCCATAAATGCCTCCATGGCGGAGTACCAGCATATTTATCCGATAAATTTATGCTTCGTTCTGCTATACATAAAAGATCAACTAGACATTGTAATGACTTGAATTTGCCAAAATGTAGGCTTGCTACTGGGCAAAGAATGTTTTCCTATAGAGGGGCAAAACTATATAACGATTTGCCTCGCGATATTAAGGAAATTGAGAACACAAAAATCTTTAAGAAAAGACTTCGAAATGAACTCAGAAAGAACTTATTGGGTTAATTGTTTTTAACTAGTTAGTTAGGATGATTATAACCATATATATACTATATTAGATATTACATATTGTATTGTATTTGTTAATTGTAGCGGAAGAGCCCTTTTTAGGGAGCTATAATAAAGTATCTATGTCTATATATAATATTATATATATATAAATATATATATATATATATATATATATTATATTATTATATATTTACATATACAAATTAGGAATTAAAACGGAGAGCATTAGCAGTGATTAGACAGTCGGGAATAAAAGACATTAGAACATGTTTTATTAATGGCCCTTCATTGTCGAAAGTCTTAGCCCCACATAGAGACAAATCGCATTGTAAAAAGGATTGCGAAACTTGTAAGATGGCGACCAAACCAGATTGTTGTTCGGCCAAAAGCGTCATATATAAGATCTCTTGTTTATACTGTCACGCTGTATACATAGGGGAAACTGGCAGAACCATAGGGACCAGGATTAAGGAAAAAGCAAACGGTATATACGCATTTACAAACACATAGTAATGATTCCAGGGAGGGTTCACCCATCACCTGGGGAATACTACATTACAATATCCAATATTATAATGAACGCAAAATTTTAGAAGCTTTTGAAATTAAAAATAGTAAACATAGTTTAATGAATGGTTGTATTGGCAGGTTTATTGATATATAGCATTTGTAATTAGATGGACTGCATTATAAAAGAGAACGGTGTATGGCTTGAACTTTTAATAAACTGATGAAGCTGTAAATAGCGAAACGTTTTTAATTATTTTAATATAAAAAAATTTTTATGTCCGCAGAAGTTGAAGTCTCTTTTGTAATAGTATTGTCATATACATATACATATACATATACATATACATATATATAACGTATATACGTATATACGTATATACGTATATACGTATATACGTATATACGTATATACGTATATACGTATATACGTATATACGTATATACGTATATACGTATATACGTATATACGTATATACGTATATACGTATATACGTATATACGTATATACGTATATACGTATATACGTATATACGTATATACGTATATACATATATACATATATACATATATACATATATACATATATACATATATACATATATACATATATACATATACACATATATACATATATACATATACACATATACATATATACATATACATATATATATATATATTTGTTGAAAGGTGTCAAAAATCCAACTCACTGTTTCCAACAAAAATGTCAGTGTGAGTATAGGGCCAAAAAGTGAAACGTTAAGATCCACCGAGCTTTGCTTGATTAACAGTTTATTTTACTGACAAAATCATGACACTTTATTAAACGTTTTCGAATTTCAGAATGTTCATTAGCCCATTAAAGCATAGTTGAAAGGAGCATCTTAAATTTATGGATTAATTTTGGTATACGCATCTTTTGATTTTTGATCTATAAACCTAATGAATTATTGAATGGCCTGGTTTGTTGCTTGATAGAAGTTTTCGTCTGCTGTTAGGAATCACACTAAAGCCGAATGAATTAAACCTATGCCCCTGCCAATCTGACAGAAATTGAATTTAGCCTTGAAGTGCAACTTCGGAAACTATACATAACAATGCTGAATGTGAATATAGAAAAAATATGTGTGAAATGTGGCATAGTATGAAACGGCATAGTTTGAAACAACAAGTATAGGGAGAAGGACAGAAAAATTATTTTCGTGCAATGTGAATAAATAATGAACATACTTTTGGCAAAGCTGCTTTTCAGACACTAAGAGTGATTGGAACACCTCTTGATTTTGATTTTCTTTCCAATCAAATCTCAATTGGTAGGCCTTTAGCTTCATCCTTGCGGTCTCTCCCCCTGTTCTAGCGCAAAACGCAAAGTTTTTAGCTGTTAAATATGTGGTATGTTCCGACACTTTGAACCAGCTTTTCGAAGTTTCCATGAATCGATAAAAATTCTTTGGTCGCCTATTGCCATTTTTATTGCAAATTTTAATCATTACCCATTAAACATTTCTTTAAAAATTTATTTATTTCACTGTCCATGAACACTGAAATATGATCGTTTTTCATCTATTAATCGCCAGTGGTTTACCGGATTTATTAATTAATTAAGAATTATTAATAAATGTAATGATATAAATATATCAGCCAATTGTACTTGTGATTGATACACCTCAATAGTCAATCCTGCAATAATTTTTAAGATCACCATAATACAGATGCACTCTCTTAACTTTGCAGTATTAAAAATTTACCTACAAGCAAACTTATTTATATTGTTATTCACCATCCAAAACTACAAGAATATTACCTCTTCTCTTATTGAACATTATGAGCCTCGCACGGCATACTTCCAATAACACACAATAGTTCTCTCGGTTTGTGTCGCCTCTGAGATTCTCTGTCCCCTTTTGAATAGCCTCCAGGAGGTAGTCACAAAGCTTCATGAGATTGCTTGTTAGTGGCAAGACATCAGGCTTGTTAGTCTTTTTCAGACCGAGTGTCATGGGCTGGTAAAGTGATTTTCTTTCCCCATTCTGTCTCATACAACGTTAAAAAGTTGAAACGTCAATACGCAGCAAACCAGCCTTATGAAGGTTCTTTATAGCTTACATCTGCGGCAAGCTTAAAATAGACAAAAAACAATTATACCTTTAGTTCCTGTTTTTCGATAACTTTAATGTTATGATTAAAGTTTCCCATCTTCCTCAGCTTTGTGAAGAGGTCTTTTCTTTGTTTATTGGAGGGGGGAACTTTAGCGCAGCAGCAACCTCCTCCTCATTTTTGTGTTTCTGCTCCAAATGTCTTGCCAACTTAAAAAATTTTTTGGAGCAGAAGAATCAGCATTTTTTTTTGTCGTAGGCTCTTTTCCCTGCTCCTGCCATTGTAGGCTGTGCATAAACTGCAAAAAAAATACAAAACCAATTTAAAAATACATCACTAGCTTATTTGAAAATAAAGGGCTCATAAATAAAGGGCTCACATCAGCCAGCACAAGCCTTACTGAGCTGTTCAGCATTGGTTAGCACTATTTTCCATCCAGAGAACCCGATTGGATTTTTTATTCATTTGGTTAGGGTTGCAGTTAGAATCACAGTAGGGTTTCAGTGACATAGCCATTGAACACCTCTCCATTTTCTGAAAATGATATCAAGTCAGTTTGCTGGGTGGAAAACAGTGCTAACCTTTAACATTGTTTTGTAGTCCAGACCTCCCCTCTCCCTTGGTGATTTGTTTTCAAAATGGGATTTGTAGAGGCCTATTCAACTTCCAAGGGAATTTTAACTGGTTATAACACAACAATAAACCTTACAAAGTCAACACCGTCCTGGCTTCATTTACATCAATGTTGTTAAGTTTTAACAATGTCAATACTTTATCATGTTCGACTTCATACGAAGACCAAAAGTTTTACGAAAGCAACCCTAAATTTAACAATGTCAATACAGCACAGTATATAACAAAGTTCAACAAGTTGGAGTCCCATAAAATCGATTTTACGAGAAGCCAATTTCAGTCACTTGGTTGGTTAGAGAATCATATGTGAACTTGAGACATTTATCATTGGATTGCAGGATTAGCACAATAATCTTGTCTTCCGTTGCCGATGGCAATACGAAGGTCGGATTGAGTAGTTGCACAAGAGTCTCAGTCATATTACTGTCAAGTCTCAGGTGGAGGTTTTTTTGGGATTTCTGTGGTTTTAGGAGAAGACGCAAAGACCAGGAAATGTCGCAGGTTGATGGTAATTGCATCAATTTACATGAGTTGCATACAGCTTTGCTACGATCAATGTTGAAGGCCAATAATTACAGCCTCTACTTTCATCGAGGTATCAACTTCATCTTCATATACGGCAACAGGTACTGCAAATGGTTCGACTTCTACTTTAAAATCTTCATTCTTTAGAGCATTACTGTAACACTTGTACTTTGTAGATTTGATTCTCACGTTCTTTACTGTGTACGTTTTGTCTTGTTGAAGAGAGTTTACGTGGTCATTCCAGAGAACTAATTTGATGTGAGCAGTTGTTTTGCAACTATGACATCTTGCTTTTTCAGTTTCCCAAATCATGTTGACAGAAATTTTACACCAGAAATTTTAAGAACTTTTGCTTTGAAAAAGATGAGTTGTTCAGAATCAAGCTTTGGAACTGATGATATCTCCAACTATAGCTGCTGATAGCTGTTCCAAATGGGAAAAGCTGATTTTGTTCTGATCCAGAGGGGTGATTTTGGTGAACTTTGTTATTGTTAAGTCATCATTGCCGCTATTAGCTCGCTTATAATTCCTAAGTTTAACGGAACTTTTTGTTGCTGCAATTGCTTGAAGCTCGGGCCTTTTTTCGGGTGAAAAGCAAACTGCTCTGACTGCTTTGTCACTACACTGAACAATGCAGTTAAAAAACCTTTTCTGCAATCCGGTAGCATTTTTCACCTCTTATACGTTATGCAGGTAGCAGTTCATTGTTGTATCTTCCGGAAGGGCTAAGAAGAAGACAATACATATTACTTCTATTTATACAGCCATAAACACATTCAACCAAGATTCAAGGAAGAATGAGATGACTTTGAGGTATTGAAATAAGTGTTTATGACGCCAAACAAGAACATGCTATAGTTAGGATGACTACACAACTGCCAGGATCGTGTTATTTGCTCATCTAAATACCTCAAAGTCATCTATGCTTCGTTGAATCTCGGCTAAACGTGATAACCTCTTGGTCTGAAGATATGTCGAGTTCTAATGTTTTGAGTTCATTTATGTTATAACCTGCACTTCAATTCTACATGATAAATAAATACTGAGTGAACTTGTAACTTGCATACCTTGAGGAGTCTTGTTAGAATCTTCCATTGTAGAACGACACAAATAGCAGTATAGGTTTAACAATCTAAATAAAAAATAGAAAACAGTGGTGAGTAAAATGGACATTTTAGTATTATCATAAACAGTAACAGAACCTTACCTAGAAGCCAGAAAACAAGGCATGCAATGAAGACAGTTGTTGGACAAATTAAAATTGAACAAATGATTGCGACAACAAACATGCGTATGTTGCAATCATAATTTTCAGAGAGTAATATACAGGCCCTTATGAAACAGACATATAGGACAATTTCACCTACAGAAATCGGTTAAAAATTACTTCAGCCATTTTATCAAGTCTTACTTCTTCATTTAGTCGATACTCCAAAGTTTTAGAAGATTTTAAACCTGTTAATCGTTGATAGCTTATTGGTTAAATAACACATGAGGATAATGATTTCACTCTGCTAAGAGCTACATATGTGGTTCCTAGCATTCTTTCTGTTTTGCCAATATCTATCCAGGCTTTAGATAAAGTAAGTCCTTGACTTTTGTGAATTGTTATTGCCCACGCTAATCTAAGGGGAAGCTGTTGTCTCTCATGGAAACCATCAGGTAACTGCTGGAAGCAGTTATCGGCACACAAGATGGAAGTGTCTCACTAATCAATGGGCCTCGGTAATTATCAAATTTAACAATGACTGCTATTGGCAGGTCGGGTGGCTGATGGTTATTCTGATATATAAAATGTATGACAGTCCCTGTTGCACCATTGCAAAGACCCACTGCTGGCCATAAATTCATTGTGAGCATTACTTTTGCACCTTTAGCAAAAAAAAGTAATGGTTGAAGACCTGAAAAGTCATCAGCAGATATTTTTTTTGCAGAAGCAGATGAATGCCTAGCAGTCATTTGGGCAACAGGTTTCTGGAGTTTGATAAGCTGTTCATGATTATAGTTGCCAACTTCCTCATTGCTGTAGAACAATCTTGTAGCATCCTTAAATTCAGACAAATTATCAACATTTGATGGCTGTCTAGTTAATATTAGTACCAGTAATCTAAATTTGATTCTCCTTTTCTTAATCTCAAGAGCAATTCTCTAAAGCGTGTTTGTTCTGTATTATGTCCCTGTACACGCTGGTTAACATTGAGTTTTACAACATTATCAAACATCTTATATGTTAGATAACCCTGTTCACCAATACTATTGGTTGGTGTTGCATGATAGAGTGGTTTATCTGCCACAGGGGGCAGCTGAGCTGGATCTCCACATAAGATAACTGATTTGCCGCCAAGCAGTTTATCTTGTAGTCCAGATGATTGTTTTAATCGGCTATCTATCCAGCCAAATGTTACTTGACCAAGCATTGAATATTCATCAATTACAATATAATCAATGTTATGTAAAGACTCTTGTAATCTAATCAAATTCTGGCCTGTAAGATTCTTATTTCCCCTTGAGCCAACTGGCAACTTTAAAAGAGAGTGCACTGTTACCCCATTTATATTGAAGGCAGCTTTACCAGTTGTCGCTGTGACTGCACATTTGGGACCAAGCAGTGTACGGATAGCATTTATCAGGTAACTCTTACCAGTACCTGCTACTCCATTAATAATGAGTGCAAGTGGGGTTCTATTTACAGATATGTCATTAAAGTGAGACCTGACAATGTTGTATGCAAGTTCTTGCATTTCACTGAAGGTATCAACATCTATGTTTTCATTGTTTTCATGTGTGACTTGATCACTACCCTCCCTCATATTTTTTATCCACACTGGCATTTCACCAATGTGTTGCTCAGAATAATTAGCCCTATCACTGTTCCATTCATAAGCAATTTCTACATTTGTTTGGCATGAATCAAAGAAAGGCATATGTAAATCAGATATGATCATCCACTCTTCACAAATATTTTCAGGTATTTCATCAGTTTGTCAAACCAGTCAGGGACATTTTCCTTTGCATATGCTGTCTGAAGAAATTCTTGCCATTTATTTATCATGTTTTCATCTGATGATTCTTCATTATCCCAAGCATTTTCTTGTGTTATTTTCCAAGGCTTGTATCTTAACAACTGATATTTGCAATACTGAGGAAAATTTGACCCTCTTGGATTACATGAATAGTTTGGAAAAATTCTAGGAATAACATCATCTGGAAGTCTGGTTAGCTTGTTATTCACAACCCTAAACTGTGTTGAAAACTGAACAAAATTTAATTTGGTTGTAACAGTTGCATTATTGTATTGTGCACGATTAGCATAGACATCAAGAAGAGAATTGCTTGAGCAAACGTCTGCTTCTTGTGTTGATGTGTTAATTCTACGAGAGCCATTTAAACTAACTGGTATTACTCTAAAGCTAGAGCTGTGAAGTTTAGTGAGAGCAAATGGTCGATGACTACTTGTATGTCACAATTGGATCTCCAACCTTGTAGTTGAAACTGAGAATAATTTCTTCTGGTAATAATTCTTGCCTTATATTGTTGCTCATTACCTTTAGTATGAACTTCTTCAAAGTCTAACCTTGTTTTAGAGCATGTATCCATTGGAAAATTGAACCTACATTTTGGTTCAGAATCCGTCTTTTTTCCTAGACAGTAGCTTGTACTACAACTGTACTAGTGTATGGAGTAGCTAGTACTAGTGTATGGCGCTGAACCATATTTAACAGATCACAAAAATCATCATGCATATCATCATATTGTTGTTTAGTTTAGCAATGCCATGGCAATGTATGCTTCCTCTTGCCTGGTATTCAAATCTATACCAGTGCCACTTTGCATCAAGTGTTTCGTACAACCAGTGTTTGATAAAGCTTTCGACTCTTTGTGTAAAAAACCAATCCACTAAATGTGTATTTTTTATCACAGCTTGTCATCTTTCTTCACTAGTACCATTTTTATTTCCTAATAGCCTATGCAACTCTGGCCAATGCATATCAGCCGAAGAAAATGTAAAGAAAAGCAGTCCCAACAGTTGTTACAATGGCTTTGAGATCTTCTCTCACCTTATACCAGTAAGCATTAGAGCCAGCAATATTTGCTACATATCGAGATATCTTAGAAATAAATGCATTATTGTTATCACCTGCTGCCATTTCACGCAGTTCATCTATTGTCAAGTGAGCTTCACCTGGATTTTGCTTAAGAAACATTCCACTTTATTGCAAGGTTAGTTTTCTCTGTATCATATTAAATGCTCAATAACAAAACCTAGGATGACTGGCAAATCAGAAAATTTATTTGCCATTAATCTGCTCAGCAAATTTAACAAGATGCTTTACTTTCTCACCTAAGGGAATGTCCTTTAAAAGTGATAGATTTATTGGATCCCCTTTACCTGTGGGGAATAATGTAGGAAATGCCAATGTAGCGAGAAATTTATTTTTTATTGCATCTACTTCTGTTTTCTGTTTTTCACAGGCTGGCATAAAACTACTCGTTTCTGTTGTCTCATGGTAGACTTTGTCTTCATTGTTATCACTGCAAGGGCCTAAGTCAGGCGAAATAATTTCATCTGATAAAATATCATTTTCAGATGCAACTGTCACTATATCAGATGGAACACCATCAATAGGGAGTGATTTGAAAATGCGGATTATTTCTCAAAAGCCATAGCAATGCATGATGCACTTTCTCTCTTCTGACCTTAACATCTTTGAATGTGCTATCTTTACCCTTCATCTTAACTACAATGATAGACAAGTCCCTGGGATATCTTGGCAGAAATGATGCAGTCTGGTTATAAGCCCATGTTACGGGTCACAGAATATATAATTAGAATTGCGGAAATATATAGCACAGTTAGGAGAGAATGGTACTTGGGAAAGGGAATGATTTGTAGTAGGATGACACCGAGTGGCAGCCCGCCATGGCAAGCAGAAAATTCTACTTGACCACGGCAGGATTTGAACCCGCGGCCTTCGGTATACTAGTCCGATGCTCTACCAACTGAGGTACATGGCCAACTGCAGGTTTTTGATATTTCGAAACAATACTAGTTTCTTCAATATCCAGAGCTTATCAGCTCAAAGGTGGATTAAATAGGAGAGAATGGTACTCGGGAAAGGGAATGATTTGTAGTAGGATGACACCGAGTGGCAGCCCGCCATGGCAAGCAGAAAATTCTACTTGACCACGGCAGGATTTGAACCCGCGGTCTTCGGTATACTAGTCCGATGCTCTACCAACTGAGCTACATGGCCAACTGCGGGTTTTTGATATTTCGAAACAATACTAGTTTCTTCAATATCCAGAGCTTATCAGCTCAAAGGTGGATTAATTAGGAGAGAATGGTACTCGGGAAAGGGAATGATTTGTAGTAGGATGACACCGAGTGGCAGCCCGCCATGGCAAGCAGAAAATTCTACTTGACCATGGCAGGTCAAGTAGAATTTATATAGCACAGTGTTTCCAGTTTTCTGTGTTTCCATGTTTCTATGTTTTTTATTTCTATGGTTCTAGTTTCTATGTTTCCAGGTTTCTACGTTTCTGTGTTTCTATGTTTCTGTGTTTCTACATCTCTGTGTTTCTATGTTTCTGTGTTTCTATGTTTCTGTGTTTCTATGCTTCTATGTTTCTGTGTTTCTATGTTTCTGTGTTTCTATGTTTCTATGTTTCTATGTTTCTGTGTTTCTACATTTCTATGTTTCTGGGTTTCTGTGTTTCTGTGTTTTTGTGTTTCTACATTTCTAAGTTTCTGTGTTTCTGTGTTTCTACATTTCTACGTCTCTGTGTTTCTGCGTTTCTATGTTTCTGTGTTTCTACATTTCTATGTTTCTACGTTTCTGTGTTTCTGTGTTTCTATGTTTCTACGTTTCTGTGTTTCTACATTTCTATGTTTCTGTGTTTCTATGTTTCTATGTTTCTGTGTTTCTATGTTTCTATGTTTCTGTGTTTCTACATCTCTACATCTCTACGTTTCTGTGTTTCTGTGTTTCTACATTTCTATGTTTCTGTGTTTCTATTGTTGATAGGTTAAATTAACATTTATGCTAATGCAGGGAAACAGTATAAATAGGGTTATATTCTGTAGTAGCAGTAGTTCTATATGAGAATAAAGTAACATTAACATGGTGGCAGCGGTGGGATATTAGTCAAATATACACGTTTTACATCTCGGTACAGTGAGCAATTTAATATTAAATAATGGCTATGAACTTGCCATTTCCAATATTTAAAAGTACAGGAGACGACAAGCGCGACATCGAGGTCTTTGAAGAAGACTTAAAAGACTACTGCACGCTCAATAATTGGTATGACCCGTCAAAGTCAACTGAAGGAGAAAGATGGATTAAGACTGACAAAGCAATAGCTTGCCTTCGAGCGTGTCTTACACCATCAGTAAGAACTGTCTACAAATACAGTTTAGGTCTTAGCGTAGAAGAGCAAAAGAAGCCTCATTTAGTACTTCAAGCGTTACGAGAATACTATGGCCCAAGTATTGGAGTCTCAGGGGAACGGCAAAAGTTTCTTCGCTTACTACAACAAGATGCAGAATCGATAAGTTTGTGGGAGTCTCGTATACGAAATCAGAGTGCTCAGTGCGAATACGAAAGTTTTGAAGATGAACTTATGCGAGACCAGTTCATATCAGGCTTAACATCAGAACAGCTCCGCGTTAAACTCATCAGGAAAGGCCATAGACATAAGACCGGCGAATGAGCAAAGGTTACCTTCCGGGAAGTTGTTGAGGTTGCCAAAACATTTGAAGCAACGACAGCGACAAATCAACTCATCAAAACGGCCAGAGAAACACAAGTATTAGAACAAGTCAGTTATAACAACAATATGAAACAAAAGTAATCGAACCGTGACTCGTGTTTTTGGTGTAGTGGCCAACATAAGCAACCCCGACAGAGATTCTGTCCAGCGTATTCAAAAAGATGTAATAATTGTGGCATACTGGGACATTTTGCTAGAGTTTGTAGAAGTGTGGAGAGTCGAAAATCACATGCACAACCGCAGCAACAACAACAACAACAACTGTATGCAAATCAAGTTGAGTTCGAAGATAATTATGCAAATGAAGAATTGTTTATGACAGATCACGATATGAGCAAACAACAAAATTCAAACGGACGGAAATTCTTTGCACATCTGACCGTCGTCGAAACCAATCGATCAAAGGTTATCAAAGCACAAATCGATTCAGCGTCAACGTGCAACACTATTCATGAGGATCTATTCCTGAGGATATCTTACATCAGCATTTCCCAAACATTAAAATTGAGAAAACTAAAGCTGCGATACAGACGTATGGGGATCAAAGAATAAAACCAAAAGGCAAAGTGACTTTTTGTTGTGAAAGGAAAGGAAAATTGCATCTATTGGACTTCATAGTACATCGTAGTTGACGTACCTCGTGGAAAGCCGCCATTGTTGAGTGGTCGAGACGCAGAGATCCTGGGATATTTGAATATCCATGCTGATGAAATTCATTCCGTGAATGAAGTAAAAACGGACAAGAATTCAAATGTGCATAACCAGCAAATCCAGAGTGAACAGTTCAATCATCAGAATTCAGAGTCCACTGCTAAAAAGTCAGCAGGCAACATCCTGAGTCAAGAAAGAGTGTGTCAAAGAACCCAACCTTTTAGCACGTCTAGTAAAATTCCACAATTGGGGAAGTTAACAAAACAATTCGTTCTAGACCATTATAATAAAGTATTCCAACCTGGAAGAGGAAATCCGCTGGGTGCACCCATGCATATCGAGATGGATCCTGACATTCGGCCAGTGCATGCTCCTCGCCGACGTATTCCTGTAGCAAAGGTGCAGAGAGTTAATGAAGCATTGGAGAAGCTCTGCGAAGAACGGGTCATAGCTCCAGTTACACAACCAACGGACTGGTTATCAAATATGTTGATAAAAGAAAAGCCTAATGGCAAACTCCGAATATGCATTGATCCAAGTCAAACAATAAATAAAGCAATAAAACGTCCAATCTACACAATCCCAACAATTGAAGAAAAACTTCCTTTTCTTACTAAAGCAAAAGTGTTTACAACTGTCAACGTTTCTGAGGCGTTTCATAACGTAGTGTTAGACGAACCGTCCTCCTTACTTACAACATTCCAAGGCCCAAGTGGACGTTACAAATATCTGCGTATGCCGTTTGGAATCTCATCTGGTCCAGAAGAATATCAGCGAAGACAACGTGAGTTTTTTGAAGGTCTGGAGGGTGTCATAAACATCGCTGATGACATTTGCGTTTTTGGGTGTGGAGATACAGAGAAACAAGCAAGTAAAGATCACGATAAGAACTTAATTGCGTTATTGGACTGATGTAGCGAGCATGACCTACGATTATCAGTCAAGAAAATTCAATTCAAAGCAACTTAAGTTTCCTTCATGGGACACACCCTCACTGACAAAGGCGTTGCCCCTGATCCATCCAAAGTGATTGCCATACAAGAGATGCCAAAGCCTGTCGACAGAAATGGAGTTCAACGTTTCTTGGGAATGTGTCAATACCTCTCAAAGTTTTGCCCAAAGCTAAGTAACATGGTCTTACCATTGCAAGATCTAACTAGAATCAACGTAGAGTTCATATGGACAGATGTTCATGAAAGCGCTTTTAACTCGGTTAAAGATCTCATTGCATCCAGCACAATGCTGCAATACTACGATGTCACGTTACCTGTAACTCTGCAAGTGGATGCATCAGATGAAGCAATTGGTGAAGCTTTACTTCAGAATGGGAAACCAGTGTGTTTTACGTTGCATACTCTTGATTCAACTGAAAGAAACTATGCACAGATTGAGAGTGCCTGGCTATCGTTACTTGTATGAACAAATGGCACCAATACCTGTATGGGAAGAAAAACATCCTCGTTCACACAGATCATCAGCCACTGGAAACAATTTTTAGAAAACCGTTAAGCAAAGCACCTAGATGGCTTCAGCGCATGATGCTCAAGTTGCAACAGTACCATTTTTCCGTGAAATACAAAAAAGGGAAAGAGATGTACATTGCTGATACTTTGTCTCGAGCAGCTTTAACCAATCCCACGAAAATGGGAACAAGTGATGAAGAAGTGTTTCGCATGGAATTATCATCAATGGACCTTAGACCACCCAACTTGTCTAATGTCACATTTGAGCGACTAAAAGAAGAAGTATCGAGTGACGTAACAATGAAATCACTTTATGAAACAGTACTAAAAGGATGGCCGTTAGATAGAGCTTTGCTACCTGTCGATCTTCGGCCATACTGGTCTTTTAGAGACGAGATTACGGTTGATAAGGGGATACTATTGAAGTCTCATCAAGTAATTATCCCGTCATCAATGAGACAAGAGATGTTGAACAAGATACACAAAGCTCATCAAGGTGCAGACAGCAGTATAAGAAGAGCCCGAGAAACATTATTCTGGCCAGGAATGTCAGCGGCAATACGCCAAACCTGCTCGTCATGTGGACTATGTGCACAGTATAAATCAGAACGACCAACCGAACCGATGAAATCTCAAGAAATTCCCACACTTCCATGGGAACGAGTAAGAGTTGATTTATTTCAATTGGATGGTAAAACGTACTTAGTAACTGTTGATCATTACAGTGATTTCATAGAAATTGATTGGCTAAAGAATACGTCAGCAATGGCAGTCATCAACGCCATGAAGAAGAACTTCACCAGAGCAGGGATTCCTCGCGTATGCATCAGTGACAATGGTCCACAATTCAGTAGCCATGAGTACAGCCAATTTGCCAGTGAATATGGATTCAACCCAGTTAAGTCCTCACCTTATCATAGTAAAGGCAATGGAAAGGCAGAATCTGCGGTAAAAGTAGCGAAAAATATTCTAAAAAAAGCACGGCATGAAGACCCCTATTTGGCATTGTTGGCGTACAGGAACACTCCACAACAGGGTCACAAGTTCTCACCTGCTCAAAGACTTATGAATCAGAAATTACGAGATATCACTGTGTCCGTACCTCAACAACTTATCCCACATCCTGTTCCCAGCACTGAAGTCGTAAATGATATAATGTCACGTAGAGTCCGGTCCAAACAACAGTATGATAAAAGAGCATCACCGCACCCTTTGAACACGTTCTTGCGAAACGATCGTGTCTTTGTGAAACCAAACCCGAAGAATAAGCACAAGCCATGGATATATGGAGAAGTCGTAAAAGATTGTGGCCACCGATCGTGTGTAGTGGATACGTCTCTTGGACTAATTCAACGAAACCATAAACAAATCCGGAAAGCTGAAGTTACACCCCAGTCTTTCAATAAAGCGAACCAGGAAGACGTAGAAATAATATCCCTCCCAGACGAAACCTTACCATCACTGACTTCACTGACTTCACTGACTCCATTAACAATAGAAACAACCGAGAAACAAATAACGGCACAGCCACCTCCACCGGAAGAAACACAGCCAGGACCTCTGAGGCGTTCGACAAGAATTCGTAAATCGCCAGTAAAACTTAAAGATTATGTACGATAACGTTTAATTCTTAGGAAAGAAAAACACATTTATCTGAATTTAGTAATTTTAGGCTTTGTTGGAATATTCTTGTTTAGAAATATTTATAGGAATATTAGTAATTTTAGGTTTTGTTGGAACATTCTTGTTATAGGAACAATTATTGGATCTCATATTATTTGTTTAGGATTTTTTTTTTCTTTTTATAAGGGGAAAGGTGTTGATAGGTTAAATTAACATTTATGCTAATGCAGGGAAACAGTATAAATAGGGTTATATTCTGTAGTAGCAGTAGTTCTATATGAGAAACAGAAACACAGAAACATAGAAACACAGAAACATAAAAACACAGAAACACAGAAACAAAGAAATATAGAAACACAGAAACATAGAAACACAGAAACATAGAAACACAGAAACATAGAAACACAGAAACGTAGAAACATAGAAACACAGAAACGTAGAAACATAGAAATGTAGAAACATAGAAACACAGAAACACAGAAACATAGAAACGTAGAAATGTAGAAACACAGAAACATAGAAACACAGAAACACAGAAACACAGAAACATAGAAACACAGAAACATAGAAATGTAGAAACACAGAAACGTAGAAACATAGAGACACAGAAACATAGAAACACAGAAACACAGAAACATAGAAACGTAGAAATGTAGAAACACGGAAACACAGAAACATAGAAACGTAGAAACCTGGAAACATAGAAACTAGAACCATAGAAATAAGAAACATAGAAACATGGAAACACAGAAAACTGGAAACACTGTGCTATATATTTCCGCGATTCTAATTATATATTCCGCGACCCGTAACATGGGCTTATAACCTGCAGTCTCTTCAATATGTTGAGGCAAATTAATGCAATGCCTTGAATACCCCATTTGCCCACCTGGTTTGATATAAACCCTCATTATAGGCAGAGCTCGAGCAATGAGCATTTCTTTAGTTTCAGTTAGGCCTTGCAACTCAACTGGTACTGGTCCTGGAATCATGCTGTTAGCATCAGAAATTTTTTTAGGTGTGTTTTTATCCCTAGAACAGTGAGAGGACAAATAAATACCAGGGAATTTTGGTTTAGTGGTAATTGGCCATGCCTCTTTGCAAACTGTGCATTGGAATATAAAATATTGTACAGATTTATGAAATTGTTTCACATTACATTTTGCCCAACATTGATAATGCGGTGCCAGCAGTGGTCCATTTTTCACAGCATCAAATTCATTTAGATATTTAGACTGTGTGACACTCTGTGCAGTTTCACTAGCCTTTTGTTGATTTTTTTGCTCTGGCACTTTGTCAAGCGGAATCTTTTTTGCATTCTCAGTTTCATCACATCGCCTTTTTTTGGCATAAATTCTCCTTTTCTTCAGCATTTCCTTTCTTTTACTATCTGTTTGATTACCCACACTTTCATTTGGTAAAGTGGAAACATAATGTACACCAGTTATATAACCTAGGAATACATTTTTTTGCCTCCGGTGTAAACTTAATTGGGTTTACAATGGTTGCATTAGCATTTGGACTGGAATCAGTAATATGAATAGTGCAGCTTAAAGCATTTGCTACTGCTTGAATAATGATATTATCACACCATGTTCCAGGTTGTGACATGTCTTCAATATAATTCTCCCATAAAATATTTGCAAGACTTTCAATATATAACTCAGGCAGGATTAACCTCGCGCGAGGCCTGTGGCAGATTTTTAGCGCGGGGCCCCCATCCCCTCGTTATGAAAACTTTTGAATTCAAACACACACAAATTTGCAAGATATTTTTTTTTAATTTTATCTATTATCCATTTTTTGGTATAATTGGGTCTTAGAAATGCATTTTCAGTATCCAACAACAAACATACATAACAAAACGTTAACAATTAAAATGGCTAAAGCTAGCTAACAAAGTATCATACAGATCACTGAAATCAGGGATTAATGTCACTGGTGTCTAATGCATACTTGACGCCTGTATTCAAAAAGCTCTTTCACACTCACAGTCATTGGGTGTGACATATAAATTTTGTCAATGCTGATCAATGAGAAAGTTTTCTTTGAATAGATAGAAAGATATAAGGTAAATCATTGAAATCAAGTCCCTTTTCGGCTGGAAATACCGCCATTATGAGAAGATTAGGATCTCCCCCTGGATCTCTCACTCAATGAGTTTGAGTGTCATCGTCATCTTTTGTGACCACGGCCACCGACTCGGCTTCTTTGAGGTCCGATTCATCAGAGGGTATCTCACTCCCAGGAATGGTAACTGAAGAAGTGGCAGGGATTGTTCGAGATGCAGATGTTTCTAGCAATTTCCTGGCAAAATCTGTGTTCAGAAAGCTGGAAAATTGCAAAAGTTCGTCAGACAAACTGTCTTCCAGATCTGTGGGGTAGGCATTTTGCAGTTTGATTGCACATTCGGTTACTTTCTCTTTTGGCAAGTCTTTGAGCGTTCGCAAGAAGCCAAACTTCGCAGCAATTTCTGAATAGGCGTCCAATTGTTTCTGCAATTCACTAGCGATGCTGTCTACAATTACTAGAAACGTTCCTGTCCGAAACTTGTCGGCTGGAGTCTGCGGCTGTTTAGGTGCTGCTTCCGGATCATCGTAACAGTGATTACGTTCACACACTCGTTGGACGTCTTCCTTGTATTGGTCACATTCACTCAGTACCTTTCCTTTCCTTTTGAACTCTTCGAATCTGGTGTGCAGCTTTCGGATAAAATCCGCAAGAGACTCGTAGATTGCAACAGCTGAATTGAGGTCTTGTTCGGCGGACTGTAGAACTTGACTGCTGCCGTGAAAACGATGTAGAATATGATACCACAAAACAGCTAGTATGCCTGTCTCCAGCCGATTCATGATGTCGACATAACCTCTTGCTTCTTCTCGGGTGGCAGCTTTCTGTTCCATGTCGCCAGCAAGCTCCAACAAGGCATCGCAGATTTCATCATATCCGTCCACCAGCGCTTTCGTCGCATCTGTGCTTGCGGACCAGCGAGTATCAGACATGTGCTTGAGAGTTGGAAGGCTTCTGCTAGATAGTTTGTCACTAAGAACTTTCCAGCGATGCGTTGCAGCGGAAAAAAAGGAATACATTCCTTGGAGAAATTTGAAAAAGGCAACGGCTCCCAGACAGTAACCTGCTGCAGATTCACCAACCAAGTTAAGTGAATGTGCCGCACAGGGTACATAATGAGCCATCTCACAATGCTGTCGGATAATGGCCTGCATACCATTGTATCTGCCACTCATGTTGCTTGCGTTGTCGTAGGACTGACCTCGGCAGTTTGCGATATCAATGTCATGCTTCTCCAGGAATTTCAGCAAGCTTTCCGCTAGTTCTCGCCCACTGTGACCTGGCATGTCCAGAAAGGTAACAAACCGCTCAACAGGACCTGATGGCAAAACATACCGTAGAATGCAGGAGAGCTGGTCAACGTGAGCAACATCTGGGGTTGAATCGACGGAAACCGAAAAATATTTTGCTGACTTCACTTCTGAAATAATCTGATCCAGCACACGATTTCCCATCAAATCGAATAATTCTTCACAAACTGTCTTAAACAGATATGATGTGTGACCCCGTCCCTTGTTTGCGTGTAACTTTATATGCTGCGCAAGAAATGGATCGAACTTCGCCAAGAATTCCAATATGCCCAAGTAGTTTCCGTTTTTGTCAGAACCGACAATTTCATCTGAGCCACGAAACGCTAATCCACGCTCCCCCAGTAAGCGAACAGCTTCGACCGCCCACTCTAGGACTGCACACCAGTAATCACGCTCTGTCTTCGCCTGTTTGATTAGTTCTGCATCAACACGAGAATTTGTATCGCTGCGTTATAGTAGCTGAATCATGGCTTGTCGGTGATTTAAACTCTTCTTGTGTCGTGAAATTTGCTGAGAAGAATTTTTCCAGTCACTGCACCCCTGCTTTCCAAAAACTAAGACATCTGTCATCAGTTTGCACGCAAAACAGTATAGTGAATGTTGGGATGGTGACAGAGCCAAGTGAGAGGATGTTGCTCCTTCATGAGTTGGTGCGTATAAGTGAACAAAGTTTTCTGGCACTGTTGCGTGTATTTATCGCCTTTGGGTAGTGTGGATGAGGCACTAAAATCTGCATCAGAATTATTGCAGTCGCTACTTCCCTTCATTGCCCAGTATTCCTCTCATGCTGTTCGAAATGGTATTTGGCCATAATCCTAAATCAGAAGAATGGGGATCGGAGAGATCATTAGATATTACAGGTATCTCTGTTGTGCTCGATCCGCTAGCTCCTTCATCATGTTGCTGACATTGCACATCCGTGAGGGCGTCTACAGAGATACTGCTACTACTGGCGTCCAAGTCGCTAGTCTCACCGCTTGGAGTTGCAGCGCTGCTATTGGAACCGAATAGTGTTGAGATTTTTGGTACTTTGCTCAATAGGTTGCGTTCCCATGAGGCACATTCTTTCTTCGCTTTGTGTTTTGCTGCTCCAGAGAGGTGTTTACGATTTTTGTCTCGGTCTCGACTGCCACTTGCAGAACTCATTGCCCACTCTAATGTAGCATTCTGTAGGAAACAGGGTTTTTACATGCCGTCACATTTACACTGTTACAGTCAAAACAAAAATTTTAAAAAAATCTCGGAGTTTTGCAGCTGATAAAATAAAATGCAGGCTAATTTAATAAATTACTGTGCAGTGGTGTAGTTAAACTGTGAAAGTGCATAATTATGAGACAAAAACGGGAAATCAACCCCCACAGAACATAACAGCGTAACCTAGACATTATAGTTGGGTCTTATTTCAATGTCTGGCATTGTCAGCTAGTCAGCTACACAGTATATACAAAGCCAAAGACTGTACCGTTAATACCATTCATATACACATTTGCGCATTTTCGAATATAATTACCTGAACAAATTATATCTTGAATTACAGTTTCCCAATTCGCAGGACAGCGCTGAGTTTTGTTTTGCTTAGTTACAAATTGGGCGTTCACGCAAACGGTAAATTCGCGCATATTGTTTTTTCATCAGTGAAATATATAATATCGTCATAGTCGATACACTGGTTTTAAAACCCAAGATTTAACAGACTAACATAATAACATTTAGGTTTATCGTATAACACTGACAGTTCAGATATAGATGCATCTTGATCCATGCATGGCACGCACATTGACAAGTATTGAAATTTCATATATGGAAATATTATAATAGTAATATAACTAATACTAACCAAACTTCAGCCTCCTTTCACCTTTCAATCAATAAATGTTCAACTTCAATAACAATTGTCAAAGCTGTTGTTGACGAACAGTGTTACACTTTATCATACAACGCCAGAACGACTTCTATTTAATATCTCAATTGAGCGATACACAAGACAATGGCCTGCCTAGCCCAGGGCCCCAGTCGTTGTTGGGTCAACACGTGTAAACCGGATCATATATCTCAACAGGAGATTGCATGCTTATGGTTGCATATTTTCCTGGGTCAACTAACAAGCCTAGGGGCCCTGAATGCGCTAGTCGTGAGGCCCAAATGCGCAATGGTCCCAAATGCGCGAACCGAGAGGCCCCAAATGTACGAACCGAGAGGGCCCCAAATGAGCGAACCGTGAGGGCCCCAAATGAGCGAACCGTGAGGGCCCCAAATGAGCGAACCGTGAGGACCCCAAATGAGCGAACCGAGACTGAGTGATAAAATGGGTGTGTTTTCGTTAAACTGGGCGTGGCACAGTAAAGTGCGAGGCCCCCATAAGCGCGAGGCCCGCGGCATATGCCTCATCTACCACGTCATTAATCCGGCCCTGGAATATCAAGATGGCAATCAGGATTTTTATAAAAACCATGTGCTAAGGTTGCAAAAAAGCAATCATCAGGTGAACTTCCACAATCATATGGCACTCGACCTTTTAAGGCTAACTTATTTTCCAAAACAGTCCAGGGAAAATTGCTGTTACATGAATACATACCACCACATTACGCGATCTCGCTTTTTCTGTTTCACCCCCCGTCCCATCATTTTTTCGGACAAACAAACATTTCAACAATATAAATATATATAAATATCACACAACTTCGTAGTGGATTTATAAGAAATTTTAGTACATTTTATGGCAAGAATATGTGAAATTTATTAAAATAAGTGTCCCAGTGAGATAGAAGGTTTGCTACTTGCAATAAAACGCAAATATATTGGCTTGGTCGATGCAAATTTGTAATGGTTAAAAGTTGTGCTTTTGCCACTTGTAACAGTGATTCCCGTTATCCTGAACGTCTAAGGACACGGGATGGTAATGTTGTAAGATTTCATAAATTTCCGTCGTTAAAAAATCTAAAAGAGAGAAGAGAAGCATGGATTAGGACATGCTGTCGTGGCGATGGATTCTTTTGCAAAAAAGATAATTATGTTTGCAGTCTTCACTTCATCGGTCAACAGGGTCCAACACAAGAATTTCCAGACTCAATACCGGCAAATGCTAGCAAAGAAAAGGTATCACGGTATATTCTGTTTAACTCTAATAAAACTTGTTTACAATTTGTTACTGTATTGTTATTATTTGTTATTATTTGTAAATATATATATATAGGTTGAACGATTGAGCCGCAAAAGAAAACCACCAACGACACGAATTCAAGCCACTAAATGCATCCGAAAAACCCAAAAAATCTGACGAAAGAACAGCTGCAGATGCTTTGTTGACGCTCCTCGATGGTTCCATCAGTGTCGATGGAATTTCTGTGAACGAAACACCAATGTCCTTGTCAAGTCCTGAAGGTTCATCAACACAAAATTATTTAGAATCTTTCCCTAGTAAAGCCGTATTAACAAACGAACCCGTGCACTGTGCTATTCAGGTGTTGTTTCACTTTTATTTTTCAGTGCAAGACTGTTAGGGAATATTTATTAAATTTTTTCGTTTAATCAATAGACTGATGTTGAAATGTACCATATGAATCCCTACACCAACTCATTGTTAACCAATAAACAAAGCATGAGAAGGGTTATGTTTGTTGAAACGGTTATGAATCCGACCAAGACTCACCATTACACAGGTGAGTTTGAAATTTTATTTACACAGCCTTTTGTACTTAATAATTTGTGTTTATATAGCATACAAACTGTGTGATATTTAAATATTGTAGGTCTTGAAAAAGAGGTTTTACTTACTGTGTATGAGTTTGTTAAAGAAAAGGCATCAAGGCTTTACACATGGAAAGGGGAAAAAACAACAAGAAATAAAAGTTTAAAAAATCATTATTTAAAGGTAAACAGTTTACTAAACAGAGGCTATTCATACATTATAAAGTGTCTATAAATATATATGAAGCATGCAATGTAATTATTTGTCTCATTGCTTATATACATTGCAAGTAAAAACCAGTCCAACTGTATTGATTGATCAGACCAGAGTCAAGAGACTATTTTTTATCACATATGTAATTTTCTCTTAATTACTTTCCCTATTTTAGCATAAATACGCATCCAACAAGCTGACAGTTTTGGAGCAAATGATAATAGGTCTCGTGAGGCTGAGACGCAAACCAAGCATTACTATGCTTTCTAACCTTTTTGGCATATCAGTTAGCACAGTTAGCAGGACCTTCATTACATAGGTGTTGTTTCTAAAGGAAGAACTAATGTTTCTGCTACCATTTTCTAATGTTGAAGAAATGTCTGGAGTAGAATTTGCCAAACCCTTCAGAAACATTCCCAACATACATGGTATCATTGATTGCACCGAATTCTGCATAGAAAAACCCTTTAGCAATAGCAGCGCGAAATATAGCAGCGCAAAGGTCAACATTCAGTTCATATAAATCATGAAATACGTTTAAACTGTTCGTTTCGATATCACCACTTCCACATTTTAACTTTGCCTCTAAGCTATACAGTGAAAGCATTAGTGATAAAGAAATTGTCAGACAGTGTGGTATTCTTGAGAAGCTGAACCCTGGTGATGTTATTATGGCAGATAAAGGATTTAACATACAAGATTTATTGGCTCTTAACCATACAGAGCTTCTAGCTCCGCCCATGATGAGAAAAGGAAATTTATCTGCAAATGCTTCAACAGCCACAAGAAGAATAGCATGTGCGAGAGTTCATGTTGAACGTTTAATTAGAAAGCTTAAATGTTTTGGTATCCTCAGAGGAGTGATTCCATTAACAGTCAAACTTTATGTAAACTGGATTATACAGGTTTGTGCAGCAGTTGTCAATTTCGAGCCAAGCATTATTGATCAAGATGATGATGATGATAAGTGTTGTTTATTGACAACTGGTAGTGATGTTGAATAAGATTACCATTGCTCTAGTCTCTAGCTGTTACCTTAACAAACAATTATTGGAATCTTTTTTATGTTTTTGAATAAGTAAATGGTTTTGTAAGTACGACCTTGTCATTGCTCATGTGTTCTCAGCATCCTTGTGCTTGAACCATGTGTACTCCTTGGTGCAATAGTCCTCTCTGGTCCTGACTCATAAATTTCCAATTCCTAGTTCAAAGCAAGAAAAAATCATTTAAACAGAAAACTGATTAGAATATTTCAAAACATAACTAGGCCATTATACATTCAACCACCTTACTGTACCTCAAGAAAATGTCTCAAAAACTTTGCTATATATATTCCACAATTGTTGCTTGTAGGCTGTTGTTGAGGAACCTGGAAATATACTTTTCCTTTATTTTATTGTGCACAAATTATGTTACAGTTCAAGAATTGCAACATTTTTTTATCTTCACTCCAGTACCTTCAAAGCTTTGAAAACCAGTTGATGATGTTTTTTTGGCAAAGAAAATTTTTTGTTATGTGAGACAGATAGCTATAAAAAGGTTTCATTGGTCAGACTTTGAAAATCTATATACACATTTTATGAAAAACAGGTGGAGAAAAGAATGTTTTACAAACTTGAAAATAAGACTCAATTCAGTCTTTCTTGTTGAAATGTCCCAGGTTAGAGATTCCATAATAATTATATGCCTATAAGAAAGACAGTCAGTTACACATTTTATTTACATAACTATGCACACAATTTTATGAAATAGCTATTATTGCTGCGGAGCGAGCGAGCCTGAAGCGAGCGAGCGTAGCAGCAGTCTAATTTGTGCGGAGAGGGGTTCTGAACTAAATTTTATTTAGCGCAAGGAATTGTGGTCGTGCGCGTTTTTGATGCGTAGAACACAAATGTTAAACTCGCTCATATCCCTGTGCTTTTTGATTTCGAAGGACAGGGTCTTCAAATTTTTGTTACATAAAGCTTCTGTTCTATTTTGACTATTCAAGGTAAGATATTTTCATCTTTCGTTCATCCATACAAATGCCTTAAAGTCTTTTTTATCCATTGACATTTGCATTGTTTTGTTGATTTCCATATTTTGCATCAAATGATGTCTCAAGTACGCGGCTTGACGCTAGCGAGTCCTGTTTAATTAATTTACGTCTTCTCGAGCGCGTTCAAAGTTCAAAGTATTAAGTGATGTTTTGTTACTCTTCACATGAAGCCAAACATTTACATGGACTCTTACAACAAAGACAAATAGCATATTTCAAAAACAAATATCCATGTTACCTAAAAATGTTTTATTTTGTTAAGCATGTGCTACTGCTAAGGGCCTGTATTTTCGCTAGGCAGAATTTTGCGCCCAAACAATGTTTTCCGCGCGGAAACTGAAAAGTGCAATACTTTCAACTTTGTTGCGGGGAAAATGTTGCTATATATACGCGCGCAAAATTCTACCTAATATTACTATTATTGTTAATATTCCTGTTGTGATTCGTATGTTAAAATATTTTTAAAACTAGCTGCTTCTAAAGGCTTTGACTTCAACGAGCTGTAACTCGCAAAACAGCGTTCTCTCCTCAGTTACCCTTGACAGCGGGAAAAACACTCCCGGGTCTATCCAACACTGGAGAAATTGGTATTCATGACACTGTAAAATGGCTATTTTCAGATGATACGTTTTTGCCGAGTTCAATCTACAAATCCTTTGGGCAATTGAACATTTATAAATCTTTTTTCTTTATAGCAAATTTACTCACGAAATCATAATATAAACCAGCCTATTTCAAAACAATTTCGAGATAAAAGTTAGAAATTGATATAGCATATATTGACCTACATATTGACGTCATTGACAGTGTTCTCGCTAACAGGTATTAATTCATGTACAGCCCCAGCGAGTTAACGCTCAATAGAGGTTCATTTTACGTGTTTTAAACCTGCTATTACTATTAGTTAAAACGGATTTACTTTACTAACATTTCATATAACAGTTCACTTGGACCCTAAAATCCTCGCAGCAATCCCTACCTTGCAGGTAACCTAGTCATAATTATATACTGTATGATAAATTCATGTTAAAGTATTATGATACCATGGGGTTATAGCAGCTAACAGCCAATGGTACCTAGAATATAAAAAAGCAAGGTTTATTACATCATTTAAATGTATTTGAATAATTAACATTTGAGAGTGGATAAATTACATTATTACATCACAATATTTAATGTACCTTCTGTTTATTGGAATAAAAATGTAATCTTTGCATAACATGTTCGGATTGAGGAACATCTCAGCTCGAGTGTTTCTTTCATTCCTGTATATATTCATACAACAAACAGTTAGTAGTCAAATATTTCAAAACAACAGTAAAAATGAGTTGTCCTTTGAACAGGAAACAATATGAGCGTAAAGAATGCAATCTTTTATACCTAGAACATTTCTTTTTTTCTTGCTGACCAGACAACACAGTATAGAAGAATGAACTGACAACTAGAAAAGGACTGTTTTCTTCTCTTAGATGAATTAATTGAGAGAAAACGATTAGTACTACAAACCATTATTTACAAAAACACTATGATAAATTTTTACTTACTCTAGCAGGGATGTCACAATGTTATCATTAATCATGGAAGAAGGAACTAGACCATCAACACAGCCCTGATAGATGTTAATACCATGAATTTCTATACTAAGTAGTCCTGTTGGTTGAAGGGAGTCCATTTGCAATTCATCAATCACTTGGGGTGCATCATTCTGACAAATATCAGGTTTTTTATGAGAGCCATTATTTTGGTATGGAGCAGTAATGAATACACAAATTTTTCATTTAATGGCACTTGTACTGCCAACTGAGATAGTGTTAGATTACAAACAAACATCTGTAGCTGCATTTGGAAGTAGTATTTTGAATGGCAACTCAAAGAAAAGGAATAATCTATTTGTTCTCCACCAATTTCTGGTGTTAAGAAAGCTTCATTTGGCAATTTATCATGGTGCTTCGATGGACATTTATACTCTACAACTATTGTTGCACAATCATTGCATTCACATTTTTGGATATTGTCAACGCTAGCCCCGATAAAAGATTTTTTATTTGATATAAGAAAACCTTTGGAAACCAATTTTAATTTGAAATGCTGCTTGCTTTCCACTTTGTAGTATGCACATCTCGAGCACTCTGTTCATGCTTGAGCCCCCACTGTCTTGGATTTTGAGGTTTGTTTGGAAGAGAAGATAAATAGGATGGGACAATGGGATTGATAATTTCCTCAACAAGTTTGGTGACATCTTTCTTTGTACCCTTTTCCAAACTTGACTGAAAATTATAAACTCTCTTTGCTTTAGATGCAGAAATGAAACCTGCCCTCTCATTGTACCATTCTTTGCATTTCCACTGCTTTAATGTCACATTGTTAGTGTGCTCCACTTCTTCTTTAGTGAATAAGCTACCATTGCTAATAGCAGCTGAAACTATCTCAACATTTTTTTTGGCACAACACTCTAGAAGTTTTTTCTTCATTATAGCAACCCCTTCAGACTGTTCTTTAAAATTATTGATTTGATTACTGTTTTCTGTGCTAGAAGTTTCATTAATATTGCTTTCTGATTGATCATCATCATCACTAGGTAAAGACATCTTTTGCAAAAGGGGAAGTATTGCAGGTTTTTGGATACCTTTTGCAGCCAATGACTGTGTGAATGCATATGATTCCTGACTTGGAGAATTCCTATCTTCTTCATTCCTCACATCTATATCAATGTTTTTGCAATAAACATGTTCTATTTTCCTCTTCTTGTTTATGTTTGTTTTTAACCTCAGATATTTTGATGGAGAATGTACCTTAGTTTTATCTTTAAAGTGCCTATATCACTTGTGGGATCTTTACGGATTTGAATAGAGCTTGAAAAATTAGTTTTTAAGTTCTACAACCCTTTTTGATTTAATTAAATAGTTTCGGAAATATTTAGATCTAAACATGACGATTTGCCTAAATTTCCGTCGTGCTCGGAGGCCTGGGACTCAGGAACCGAGTTCTTGTCAAACATAATATAATCAATTTTAATTTTACTTCGATCTTCCAATAACGTAAAATATTTTGAGAAAAACTCGCCCAGTTGCTACAGCCATACACAACGCACTGTACCCGCATTTTTTTCTTGAAAAGGGCTAACTATATCGCCAGTGAAACTCTTCATGTTTACATTATAAAAGACGGCATGTTTGCAAATCATTCCTAAGTCCCAGTCCCCCCAACAGACGTATTTCCGAAACTATTTAATTATATCAAAAAGGGTTATAGAACTTATAAACTAATTTTTTAAACTCTATTCAAATCCGTAAAGATCCCACAAGTGATATAGGCACTTTAATGAATACTTGGTCTTTCATTCTTATGTCTTTATTGAGAGACGTGTATTTTCCTATTACCAGTTCTTTAAACTCACATGGCTTGCTATCTACAGTTGGCCCTTTTCACCCACTTACAGGGGCCACTTGTGACACTATCTTCACCACAGGTGTTGAGAGTTTCCTCAAGAGAATACATGGCGGCTGCAATATGTTTGCAGCCACCATCACGTCCTCCTTTGCAAAGACACCTTGCCTTTAAAACACTCCCTCGGTTTGGATTTTTTCCCTCCAAGATAATCCAAAGGTCGTAAAACTTTTTCCCTTCGTCGCTTTTTCCTTCGTCGTAGGCTTTACTTTGGCAAGGTACAAATGGACGCCCTCTTGTGTCAACGTTTTAGTTAACAAAGACTCGACGTAACCATCTTCAAAAAGACGGTGGTCATCAAAAGATCTGTAAGCCGCCAGCCCTTGTTTATCATAGTTCGTCGAATGATATATCAGATAGTTAAATATATCATAAAGCCCAAACAGGGGCGAATAGGTAAAATTATTGACAGCATCTGGAAATGAAACCAGCGGGTCTCCTATTTCCATATCATGAATTATTAATTTTTTTCTTTATTGGTTTCGCATTTAAAAGTGGGATCAATGGGAAGCATCATTGATTCTACAGCATTAGTAAATGACCAGAAACAGTCACACCTCGAGCTTGAAGATACTCCTTTAAATTGGACATTGTCATCATATCCTTAAAATTCGTACGGTTAGAAGTATCATTAATCATTTTTGTTGCAAGTAGCAAACCTTCTATCTCACTGGGACACTTATTTTAATAAATTTCACATATTCTTGCCCGTAAAATGTACTAAAATTTTTTATAAATCCACTACGAAGTTGTGTGATGTTGATATATATTTATATTGTTGAAATGTTTGCGTGTCAGAAAAAATGTTGATCAGATTTATTATCATATATTTCGGGCGTATTGACAGGCGTACTTTACTTGATATAAGAACTTCCAGTCTTCCGGTGTCCATAATAAAAGTTATTTAATGGTTAACATTTCAAAATTTATTTATAACACCAAATTAGTCTGTTTTCAGTTATTTGATAAAATCTTTTCGAAGTGTAGCAGCATCATCATCATCAGCACTTGCTCTCATGCCATGGTGAAGACTTAGCATTTTCTTAGTACAGTCAAGTTTAACAGTCTTGCGACTGTTACTCTGACATGACCTTGATTTCAAGATTGTCATCTTAGTGGTTAACAAAGCTAGTAAACTTTCATGCTTAAGGTTGGCTCTTTGATCAGTTTTAATCAACTGAAGTTGATTAAACTAAACACTCTCTCCACTGCCACATTAGAATACGACAAAGACAGCAGCAATTTTACCAAGTTACGGTTTGCCTGCTCACCTGAACACTTTTTCTCCTTAAATACGACCTCCCAGTATTCTTCAGCACTGAGTTTCTCATTCAAGTTTGGGTTGAATGAATGACTTCTCCATTCCTCATCAACAACTTTGTAAATCAGCCACATCTGCAAGGATTGGCATTTTCTTGTACAAATTATTAGACAGTGAAAAAATCTTTAGATTATATGCAACATCTGGAGAAATGCAAGAAAGCACATCTAAATCTTTGCAGTCACTGAATCCACTTTGAACCTGTTTCGCTGCTTCGACCAAAAAATCTCTGTATTGAGGGTACACAACAGAAATACCGCCATCTTCATTTCCAAGTTCAGCTCTAATCTAATTGTTTGTAAGGTGTCACTTGCTGCAATACCAAGGTACACTTGATTAAGTGGAACCTGTTTATCAGTTCTGGAAGGGTCAATTTCGAAAGCATCAGTGGTCGTTACAAAGGCTACTTCCATAAAATCAAAACACATTGCCTTTATTCTATTTCCTCTTTAAGCTTATACAGCAGTGGAATTTCGCTCTGGAATAGAACATTAAAGGACACCAATCTACCCAAATTGTAGTCTAGGAACTTTAGTAGGCTTCAGTGAATCTGTTGTTCAATCTGCCCAGTATTGAATCATTAGTGTGTGTTGGGTCTTCAAGTACAACATTGATGAAATACAACTTTAATGCAGCATATTGTTCCAGGATTCGTTTCACACATAACTTCATAGACAATGAAGGAATTTGTAAAAGGAATACAGTAAAACAATTTAAAATACTAAAACATGATGAGACCTGATATATGTATTATAAATTTACCTGGCTTTAGAATTTTCAGTTCTTCCACTTTAAAAAACTCATTTCTTCGTTTGCTCACCATCTTCACTTGAATTGTAACTTGACTTTTCTAAAACTTCTTCAGCGGTTTCTGTGCTTACACGCTTCATTATTTATTTAAATTTTCATATATGCTATAATGCTAATTTACAATTGGAGAACCTCGTGTTTCAGTGGTCAGTGGTGTGAAATTTGAACTTCTGGTTTTTGTACTGCCTGATCTTAGAGAGCCCAATTTTAGGGCATGCATATGCCAAATATGGTCATGACAACATAGACAATCTTCATTTGTAGAGATTTGTAGTAATATAAGAATTTCCTTTGATTTCCCGAATTTTTGCAGATTTCCTGAATTTTCCTTTATCCTGAATTTGTCCTTTTTTTGCAGTAAAACTCTCTGCAAACAGGAAATTTCCTGTTTTGTGGAAACACTGAGTGTCTAACAAAAGAACAAAACACCGAAAAGCCAAGTGTCCTCTATATTAAATTTGATGACCTGAATCTTTACAAGGTCTCTATATACTAGGTAAAATTGAGAGTAAACATATCAAAACTAATCCTAAGGTACTTGAAGAATACCAGCAACTACGAAATGAATGTATGTTCCCACATTTAACAAGAGTATTAGACAATTATGTCAATGTGTTCACTGTATCACTTTTGAACATAAGATCACTCAAAAAAGATAGCATAGATATCAAATTTGACTCAAGGATTTTTAATAGTGACATCATAGGACTCACTGAAACCCAATTACTCCCTAATGATTGTGATGCTGAAATTATCAATAACCCCTCTCTCCTTTCAAGCTCCATCAACAAGATCACAATACTCATAAATATTCTAGTATGGCACTCTGTTTGAAAAATACAGTAGAAACGAACAAGTCCTGTGTGAATTACCCTTCAGTGAATGCACTAAAATTTACCCTAAATAAATGTCAATCTAAGAAAAAAGAAACATTTGTACTGGTGTATCGAAATCATGCCTCAAACATACAACAACATACATGTTCAATGTTTGACATATATTCTTCATGTTTGTTCAGTTGACACACTTTTTGGAGATTCTAACATTGATTATCTCAATGACAGCCAAGTTCAGTAACTAAAATCTTTAATGAATTCTCTCAATTTTAAACAAATTGTGTCAAATCCTATATTTATTTCTTCTGGTAGCTTATTAGATTTCTGCTGCCAAACTTGACAATAATTGCCTTCACATGTTTCGGCTCAAGAGGCTGCTTTCTGTTCACAGGTTTTACCTCTACAATCCATTTACTCGCCTGCACCATCTGCTTGACCGATGTATGCTCTGTAGGCAACGTCCTCCCTGCCTTCTTATGTGACCAGGCAATGGCATATACTGCTGAGTGGATGGTCGACATTGTTTTAGCTGTCCACAATAGAAATGCAATATACAGGGCCACCTCTTGGCCAGTCGTGGGCAAAGAGCACATACCTTAGCTTTCCGCCCAGGTTTGCCAACGATAAAATGTTTCCTGATACTTGCATACCGTTCAAGGTGCCCAATCACAGTAGGATTTCTGGTATTTCACTCACAGAGTCAGTCACCACACCATAGGCTCTACAAGAAAGGGAACTCTTCTGTATCACTAATCGTCACAAGCTAAATCTCATATTATGCCTCCCAGAAGCCTCCTCTACTATGCCTCCCAATGTTTTAACGCTTTTTGGACTTTTGTAAAAACGTAAGGAGCTGTTGCCTGCTCTTCGCTTGGCCTGCCCTTCGCCACAGGCAAACACCAAATATTGTTGGTGCTGGGGAAAAATATCAACATTTAAAAAGCCAATCACCTGCCTGAAATATATGTCCTTGAAGGTTCTTAAGTCTTCATACATAAAAGATAAGGTTTTAATTGATTGTTTACAAAACGCAAATCCAAAATAAGCCTGTTTTTCTCTGTATTAGATTCAACCCCAAGGAGAGATATAACACCAGCTTTGCCATGTGACACTTCTTTTATACAACTGCATTTTTGCAGATGTGCCAGTTCAATTGTCACAAAATCGTAATTATGTATAGCTGAGTTGTGATTAGCAACATTTTTATCACCCCCACCTTTCATGTGGTAACTGTTAATTGATCACTTTGGTCAATAATTCGTTATGTTAAAAATTATGTCATTCATTACAAAATGATTAAACCGGCATGTGCGTTATGCAATACGCACATTGCCATAATTATTCCAAGTGGTGCCTGACTCATTTATTGCCTAAACTCATGCACAGGAAACAGAGCTCATTGTGACAAGATAATCCCTCAGCAATGAGTCAAACTAACACCTATGAAGGTGCTGTTATAACACTCTAAAATCAACAAATGCTGTTCAATACAATCTTTAGCGTGCACTCTCAACACAATCTTTTCGAAAGTTCTTGCTATAGCAGGTGTTATATTTATACCACAATAATCATTATTCTCCTTTGGTAACTCAACTTTTGCCAGTGGATTGATGTTAGATCTTTTCTAAGAGACAGGCTAAGTATGTGTTTTAAGTAACAGATTCCATACTTTCATCATTACAGGAGTTAATAGCTCACCATGATCCTTCCAAACTGTATACGGTATCGAATCCGGACACATTATCTAATACACTATCAGCAAAGTTAACAATGTAGTTGATTATAATATCACCTTCAGGATAATTATACTTAGGAGGATGATAAAAAACCACATATCAACAAATGCTGTCCCAAGGGCAAACGTATTGTTATGCAGATAACCTCATAATCAGTTGCTCTATGAACATCAACAACCGTGATACTATTATGAATATATACCGCGACACCACCCTTATTTCTCATGTCATTGCCTGACCAATTTCTGTCCCTCCTGTATATAGAATAGTCTGGATGATTAACAATGGCATCAGGTTGTTCTGGTTTGAGATGCGTTTCAGATACCACACATACATCAATGTCATTATTCCGCAAATCAGCTTTAAGAGTTACAACAGCTTCGACTCTATTATTTGTCTTTGTGAGCCTACATATATTAACAAACAAACATTTTGGAACCGCTAACTGTGGGCTAACTGTCGACGAACTTGTTCCCTTGCCATAGATTTTGCCGCAAATTGACGATTTAGAAGCAATACCTCAACAGCATTACTTCTATTTTGTTGTCTACTTCTAATTTTCTCAATTTCAAACATGAAACAAGAGCATAAAGAAAGCCAAATATAACAAATAATTTTACAACAGAATCCAAGAGCCCCAAAAAACGTAGCAGCCATATTAGCGCTAGGGGGTTTTGTCTAGCATATTTTAGCCATATTTCTTTTCATTTTTAAGTATAATTTTCTTGCTTTTGATGAGCAGTTTCTGACAATTCTGTAAACTAAAAGTATGTTTCTGTAAAGAGCTATAGCTGCAGGCAATCATATCATTCTCCTTGGTTGCACTTATATTTATTCAGATAAATTGATATCAAGATCTATATGAAGTAGGAAGTTTGATCTGTTCTAGGAGTTTTGTTGGAAATGCCAATTGAAATGTATAATATTCCAGCAGACAACACAAGAGCCTCTTAAGTGTCCGCTTAATAACAGCCATGGATCACCGGGAGCAAACTGGAAAACACATTTATCATTTCTCCAAAACGTTGAAAGTTTTCACCGAGCTAATGCGTTACCAATTGAGATTAACTTAGGTGAAAAGATAGATATAGAATGCCTGTGTAGCAATCATGGTTCCTGGCACAGGTTGTGTCACCTAGAGTTTAGTGTCTCAAAGGTGAAGAAAATTCAAGAGCATGCAGACCAAAAACGAAAAAACAAAAAGGAAGTTCTGGCATTCAACATACACCAAACCTCAGGCTACCCATCAAGCTAATACACTGTCTGTTTTCCAAAGAAGGAGATGATAGGGATGAACTCCGCTGATAAAAACATACGCCAACTGGCCCTTAACTACAAGACTTCAAATTACTTGGTGCCTTATTATCTTATTGTCTTATCTCACTATCTTTTTATCTTATCTTTATTATTATTTCAAAAGGCACCCTCCAATACCCCTGCAATGAGGGCATAGCCATAGCCATCTCTACAGGATCTGAATACCTGCAACCACATATAAGATAAAAATATTGACTAAAAACAAGGTTTTGTTTTGTTTTTATTTTATTTATTTTTTATTATTATGATTTGGCATTAAATATACTAGTATTTGAAAAGTGTATGTGACCATATTTATTTATCTATGTCACAGTTTTTTCGTCCAAGAGTTGTGATGCATAGCTCAAAATCTAATTTTCCTATGAGCAATTTGATTTCGCTTGCATGATACGGAAATTCCGTTATAATCTATAATATCACTGCTATTTCGCCGTTTAACAAAAGTTGGTTGTGTATGGGCACCTTGACACGTCACAGAAGCGAATTCCAAAGTGTAAGGCAAAGTGAACATATCATTTCGCTTATTTACATTTTTGAACAATTGAACTTCTATACTTTTTAAAGTAAGATGGGCTTCTAAGAATGTCGAGATCGAAACAACATTTTGGTTTCCAAGGCGTCTAAATGAGTATGAACTGTATTGTTATGTTCAGAAGCTTTATATTGAAGGCTGGCACATGCGCCGCATGCCAGAGTTAATGCCAGAACAGGCGTCTTGTTTTGCATGAGATTGTCTGGAGTGAGAACGTTTGGAATGCAGATGATTATCAAGTACAGTTTTTTAATATTCTAGTGGTTTAAAGGGTCTTAATTTCGAGTGGTATTATACACACTTCAGATTCACGCCAGGAACAGTTGATGGAAAAATGAGTCAACTATATGTCCTCCGGCAGGAATCAAACCTACGCTTTTGCAAGCTTTGCACTGGCATCGTTCAAAGATTAACCTCAGACGTATCAGGCAAAACTCAAAAGTACTCTTGCAGTGGCCCAAGGGAATTTTTCCAATTTTTCCAGGGAATTTTTCCACGACAAAGATGATGATGAAGAACATTACAATGAAGAGATGACAGTTGCCCAAGTTAAGGAGGCATGTCTTAAACATTTTAAGCCAAAAGTTGTTTGTGATACTTGCTGGCAAACAAGGGGTTTCTTGCCCATCCTTGAAGCAAATACCTAATATGAAGCTTAGGGGGAGGCAGCACACTATTCTTGACGCACTGCGTTTTCGTGCCCATTCCCCCAGTGTTTCGCGCGATCTATGTATTGTCGATATTTCTATCTAGCGTCGGTCGGATGTCTGTCCATTTTCCAGGGGATAAGTAAGATTCAGGTACGTTTTTTAAATGCGGGTGGTCAAACAAGATTTTGTAGTGTGTACGCAAGATTCCTTCCATGTGCTCTGTGTTCAAAAGTACAAATATTTGAAAAAAGTCAAGTATGGCTTTATTTCTTTCTTCTAATATACATCAGGGCGATGAAATTTTTAGTGTTCAGTCTAGAGGAAAGCAATGTGCTTTCATGAGTTTGTCGGCCGTTTTAACAGCCCAAAATACACCACTGATCAATTGGTCGACAACTACATTGAATAATGTCTTATTACAAGGGGACAAAATGTACTTAGAAGCTCTGGATAATGGCTTAATTGTCTTAGACCCAGGTGTGGAATTGTTATCTATAGCTAACTTACCAACAGTTGTTAGTGTTTTGTGTAGCAAAAACGAGCTTTCATACGAGATGTGTCCGTCTGTGAGATCGCCTGTTCAGGGACAATGTCAAGGAAAAACAACATCACCTGTGATAGTGACATCAAATAGTGAAAATAGTGACCGTCCTGTTATGATAGAGTCCTTTGTTTGACAAAAGAACACTGTTATGTCGGTTGAGGTACAAAATGACATTGATCTGCCCATTGTGATCAAGCCCGTTGAGGCACAAAATAAAATTGATCTGCCCATTGTGGTGGAGCCCGTTGAGGCACAAAGTAAAATTGATCTGCCCATTGTGGTGGAGCCCATTGAGGCACAAAGTAAAATTGATCTGCCCATTGTGGTGGAGCCTGTTGAGGCACAAATAAAATTGATCTGCCTTTTGAGCCACAAAATAACAATGGCATACCCATTGTCATTCAGCCTTTTGAGGAAGAAAACAATGATAATTTACCTGTCTCTGTAGAGCCTATTGAGGTAGAAAATGAAAATCAAGTTTGGTTTATAAAGTATAGAAAAGAGCTTCAAGGCCTTGTCATAACTGACCGAGAGATCGAGTCTCTTACTATGACATTCACACAGCGCTGTTGAATACTTTTTTAAAATATACTTGTGCAATTTTGATATTAGAAGGGTATATGATTGCTTTAATAAAGCAAATGAATACTTCCTTCTTTTTTGTCTCACGTGCCAGAGACTCTAATGGCATGCCTAATCCTAATGGCACAGCTGTTGTCATGAAGTTTAATGATATTTTGGATTTAGAGCAACATTTGTATTTTCTGTCAATTGAACTACATACCAATTTATTCGAAATTGTACCTGTGCAATTAATAGCTTCTGAGACTAACAGTGAAAGAAAAGCTAGACTTTGCAAAGCAAGAGAGTTTAAAAAACAAAAGCTTTTAGAGGAAAGTAGTCACAACAGACAAATTAGACTTAAAAAGGATAGTGAGTCTAAGAAAAGGAAGCGGTCAGAGGAAACTGACAGTGATAAACAAATTAGGCTTCAGAAAGTTAAGGAGTTTAAAAAGAGAAAGCAGTCAAAGGAAACTGACAGTGAAAGACAAATTAGACTTGAGAAAGATAGGGAGTCAAAAAAAAGAAAGCAATAAAAGAAACAGACAGTGAGAGACAATTGCGACTTGAAAAAGACAGACTTTATCAAAAGCAAAAACGTGCACAAAGAGTTTCACAGCCTCAATGTGAAATAAGCCAACAGGATTATTTAAATATGTTTGAAAGCACTCAAAATGGTGGTATTGAAGAGCAATGTTGGGCAGAGGCAAACATTAATAAATTTCACAAGTCTGTGCAATACACTGTCAGTCAGTGTACAGTATTTCAGGAGGCATGGCCCTTGAAATCTAAACCAAGGTCACCTTATGTGTGTTCACGATGCTCTAGAGATAAAAAATCTCCTAAAAAATTTTCTGCTGAAAACTCAATGACCTTCAACTGTTCCATGTGAATTGCAAAATTTAACTCAGATTGAGGAAATGTTAATTGCTCGTGCGCTTCCTATTATGAGAGTGTATATTAAACCTGGCGGTCAACAGGGTTATTCAGGGCATTGTATTAATTTACCACAAAAAGTCACAGAACTTGCAACATCTTTGCCAAGATACCCCAAAGATTTGGCTGTGATTATTATCAAGGTTATAGGCAGAGAAAACACATTCAAGGATGCAAGAGTGCGAAAGCAAAAAGTGCACAATGCTTTAGTTTGGCTTATCAATAATAACCCACATTATTCTGAATTGGCCGTTTTTATACTACAGACGATAATGTCGTCCGGACGTTAATATGGTCTCAGACGTTAATGTCTTCTAAGATAAAGACGGGATAGCTATGACAAGACGGAAAATTGATGGTGCCACAAACCGTGCAATAAATTTGAGAAAAGAGACTGGGTTCAATCCAGAGAAAAGGACCGGGTTTCGATCGGAAGCGACCTGGACACAAGTATTCTGGCGCAAAACAATTGTGCGAAAAGGAAATACTGACAACAAGGTAATATCTACAATAAAAACATTCTAAAATTTAAATAATGGCATGTACTTCACTTACTACGCAGCAGTTTATGAAGTCAATTATTAGAAGGCGACAGGAAAAGCAAAAAATGGAAGTGGAAATGTTTTTAAGAAACAAAAATCGAGCAACGAAGCGGGTTTTATTAGAAATTGACGATGAGCAAGAAATGTTGGGGGCGATTGGTTTGTGTTCTGTGGTAGCAAGAAAGAAACCTAGAAAGTTACGAGATCAAGATGAAGCAAGAGATACTTCGTGGTGGGAACATGGATACAAAAATTGGAGTGATGCTGCGTTCAAAAAGCGCCTACGAATAAATAGAGATACATTTCATTTTTTGCTGGGAGATATAAGAAGCAAACTTGTAAGAACTCCCACTCGTTTCAAACCGCGTCCTATTCCCCCGCACACTAGGCTAGCAATTTGTCTATACAGGCTGGCGCATGGGTGTACCTTCAGTACCCTAGGAGACCTGTTTGGTGTAGCTGAATCAACTGCTTCAGTCATTTTTAATGAAGTATGCAAGATATTGGTTTCAACATTTTATGACAAATATGTTTATTTGCCACGAAACCAGTCAGAGTGGAAAGAAGAACTCCGAAATTTCCTCGAGAATTGGGAATTCCCATGTGTTGGGGCATGGGATGGTTTCCATGTTTACGTCAGCACAAAATTAAAAAATTACTTTAGCTTCAAGAAGCGTTACTCAGTCTCTTCCATGGGATTTGTTGCTGCAGACAAGAGGTTTTATTGGGCAGCTGTTGGGGCACCTGGATCAACACATGACTCAAGGTTACTCCGGAGCTGCACCCTATTTCATGAAATTCAACAGGGACATGTCTTTCCCAAGGCTTCTCTAAGAACAAATGATTATGGAGATATACCCATCACAACAGTGGGTGATTCAGCTTTTCCACGTTACCCCTGGCTGATGAAGCCATATAATGAAAATACAAGAGATCCTATTAAACGCTATTTTAACAAAAGACTATGTTCAGCTCGGGTTGTTACAGAACATGCCTACGGAATGCTTAAGGGACGATGGAGAGTACTATATAAGAAGACTGAGTGTAGGTTGAGAAATATCAGGCACATAATTATGGCTTGCATAGCTCTTCATAACATTTGCATTCAACGAGATGACCCTTGTAGACCTCGGTGGAGGCTGGAGGTAAGCAAATTGGACCTTATCAGGAGCAAGGACACCAGGGATCAAAATACAAATGAGGCAGACCAGGTCAGAATGACCATTACTGATTGGCTTTGGGATATTCAACAGAAAAGGCAACTGATAGGGTAAAGGATATAACTGTCTGAAGACACCACACTGGGTGAGGGTAAAAAATTAAAACCTTGAATTAATTAGAAGACAGAAAGTTTGAAGCACAATGTAATAAGTTTGCAATCTATGTTTTTAGAAAGCTTTTAGAGAGAAGTAGTGAAGTAGGGCAGCAGTATTAAATCCTATGTTCAAACATTTGCTTGCCAATACTTAATATTTCTGCAGGTTTTTTTGGTATAATGAAATATGTTGGGTGACCAAATAGTAAATTGTCTAAATTAGCAGGGACCACAGTTTGTAGTATAAAATATTTTTTGCCAGAACCATAACATCATTGGTCATATAGTCAAATAGTACCTTTGAGCAAACCACCAACTTATTGATATGAACAGTACAGTATCTTAACAAATATATATTTAACACAAATAAACTATAAATTATGATGACATATTGTTAGACTTTTCAGCAGTTTGCCGGTGTAAGATATAATTAGGGAGGGTAATTAGGCTTTAAATAAATTGTTTGGTATTAACAATGAAATAAGGTGTATGCCTATGGAACATTGCTTTTTATTGAGTTAAGCCAATAAAAGGCAATGTTGAAACTGTTCTTTAGAATACAAACTATAGTTTCTTTCAAAAGTTCTTGGTTTAGATTTTCCAAGCATAAATGTCAAAAAACCCCTTTTAAAACAAGAATAAAATACAGCAATCTGAATGGAAATGCTAGTCCAAGTCTTCATGTGATCAATAAAAAGGTTTTAAACCTTTTTAACCCTTTCTATTAAAACCATCCAAATTGGTATAGTGTGGCTGAGGAGAGGATGCTTCATTAAAGGTACTCAGTGGATATGCAACATCAGGTATGACCCAAGGTGAAGCATTTTGCTGTGGTTGCAAAGGGTGTTGGACAGGATGCTGTAGGCGAATCATCATCTCCATGAGTTGCATTTCATGCTGTCTGTTTAACTCTGCTTGTTTTTCTTGATACTGTAGAAAAGTTTCTTCTCTCTTTCGTTCAGCTTCTGCCCACATTTCCATGCGTTTTTCCTGTGATTTTTGGAGATTATCAAAGCTGGATGCCAGTTTAGCAATAGCATCCTTTTGAGAAGTCACTTTACGTTTTTTGGGCTGCACAAATACACTGGACTTCACAGCCTCTTTCTTTGATACTTCTTTAGCATTGGAAGAACTGCAATTTCAGTAAACATTTTGTTGGAATACAGACCTCACCTATTTTTATGTCTTACAATTAGCATGTATTACTTTGCAATTAGCCATAATTTTTGTAAAGCATTATGATTTTAGTTAAATAATGCACTTGTCATTGGGAACCCCCCACCCCAGGAAAATATGGGGCATACCTAGGGAAAGGTTTAGCGTAAGGTGGCGAAGGGGAAGGTAAAGGAGATTTGCAATTGTAAGTATATACGAAAGTTGAATAAAGTTTTCGTTATTAATATATAATTTAGTAATGGTCATTCAAGCATCTCCAAGTATATCAAAATATATAAATATTTAAAATCTATTCATGAATGAATCTCAGAGCTAAGACAACATTTAAAAAAGCTATAAACACACACACATTAAAATGTATAGGTGGGGCTTAGACTAAAAGTTTGTCCCCAAAATGTAGGGCTTTTTTTTTGAAATGATGAAAAACCTAATGCCCCACATTTCTCCGGGGTGTAGTCTCCTATGCAGTCTGATCGTGATTGTGGAGAATCCCTCCCATTGGGGTGAGGAGGGTGGGGGTCCCTCCATGAGGACGGTGCCATGACGAGTGCAACAGAAAGAAATAGAGTGAGGTGTATTCATATTGCTGTAATTTTTCATTCACTCTACAATCCACCCTGTCTGTGCCTTGTGAGTTGTAACCCAGTAAGCTATTTCTATTCAGTAACCTATAAAGTTAGGGGGTCATATTTCAAAAAATATGCTTGTAATTATAAATCTAGTAAGTTACAAGACCCGTACAGTACCTGTTATTGCCTTCATCCTCATCTGCTGAGGAGCAGGTTTGATCCAGGTTTGTTGATTCTGTCCCATCAAAAGATGAGGTGTTTGACCCAATTGATAAAGGACTTGGCTGCAGATCTCTTGTTGAAAGTTGTATTTTGTTACTTTCGAATTCTTTCCCATCGTCACTTTTAGCATAATCACTATCTTCGCTTAGACTGGAGTTCAGATCATCTGCTTTTGTAGCAAGTTTTAATTTCGCGTTGGTTTCAGATAGTATAGGGTCTATGATGTGAAACCATTCCGGTTCGTCGAAAGATGCTTTCCCGCTTCCTGACTTTGCTCTATCAGTGTATTGTTTCCACTTGTCTTTCATCCATTTGTACTTTGCTCGTAGCTTGGGTATTGACGTATCGATCGTCTTTCGCTTTTCTTTTTTCCTGGACTTAGAGGGTTGCTCAGTTTCATTTTGTGTTGTTTCAGTAGTTGCCAACGTTTGTGTTCGAAGCTTTTCATCAAATTCTTTTTTTATACTTTCAAATACATGAATGTTGGCCGATTTTTTTAGTGCCAGAGACTCCAATGTAAGTGCAAAGTCATTTTCGTCGTCTGCAAGAACAAGTGCGAACAGTTTAAGCTCGAATGAATTCCACTTTGGACCACGAGTCTCTCTCTTTTTGGACGCCATGTTTTTTCTGCGCTCAGCCTCGATTTCATTCAGCTGATAATTTGCGTTTGGGTCGTCATTATAATGCCTTCACGTTTTTATATTGCAGACGATAATACCGTTAGACGTTCATTTCGTCTGTAAGTGCGTCTCATAGACGCTCTTAACTTAAGCCGACAATGTCGTGTGACGGTAATGTCGCCTGCCTTACTGACCGTATTTATACTGGACGTTAATATCGTCCGAAAACGTTAATGTCGTCTACGACGACATTATCGTCTGTAGTATAAAAACGGCCATTATTAATTAATGAAGATGCATTAAATTCATTGCCTAAGAATGGTGTTCCACCAGATCTTATGACTGTTGAGACTGACAAAGATATAGTTTCAGATAATGATTGTTCTTCAGATGTAGGTCCTCCTACAAACAATCCCTCAGAGGATACTGTTTATAATGATTCTAATGAAATGAGCAGTTTTTTACCTGTTGGCGAACAACAACAACAGGAAATTCAAGCTGTTAGAAATCAGCTATCTGAAAATGAACCAATGCAATAGCCCTCTGTTGAAGATCAACCATTAAATGAGTATCAGATTTCACACCTGGCCACTATGGCCTTTCCAGCATTATTTCCTGATGGGAAAGGTGATCCCACCAACCAAGGACTGCTCAGAAATGTCCCTCTTCTGGAACGAATAAAGCATCTTTTAAAATTTGCTGAAATTATTGATGGTAAATGGGTCAATCGTTTTGCAAACCACCCCAGATTTTCATATTGGGCTTTTAACATGATTCAAAGAAAGCGAATCTTGCAGCAAAGTGGAATATTCCTTAAACAGAATCCAGGTGAAGCACATCTCACCATTGATGAACTGCGTGAAATGGCTACCAGTAACAATGCAAATGTGTTTATGTCTAAAGTGTCTAGATATGTTGGCAATATTGCAGGTATTAATGCTTACTGGAATAGAGTAAGAGAGGAACTCAGGGCAATTATAACTAGTGTTAGAACACCAACATTATTTTTCACTTTTTCTTCTGCAGATATGCATTGGCCTGAATTACATGCTTTATTCAAAGCTGACACTGATAATGAGATTGGAAATTCTAGCAGTGAAGTAAGACAACAAAATGTAATTAACAATCCTCATATTGTAGATTGGTTTTTCACCCAAAGATTAGAAAGTTTTGTAAAACACTGGCTTTATGATACTCTTGGTGCAAAATGGCACTGGCTTAGATATGAATACCAAGGTAGAGGTAGTATCCATTGTCATGGTACTGCTAAACTATGTAATCACCCAGGTTTGTGTCAACTTACTCAGACTGCTTTGAGAGGTTTCTTGGCTCAGAAATTTAAAGATGAGAATGATTGTTCCAATACCAGTACAACAGAACTAGACCAGGATATTGAAGCTGGTCAAAAAGCTGCTGATACAGTATGTCAGTATGTTGATTGGTTGTTATCAACTGTTAACCCAAATTCACCAGATGAGGACATGTGGATAAGACCTCAAATTCATCCATGTCAAAAAATCATCATGATATTTCTGAACATGAAAAACAATCAGATTATGTAGATCTATTAAACATGGTACAACAACACACTCGTTGTAGTACAAGCTATTGTCTTAGAAAATTGAAATGTAGATTTCATTTCCCTTTTGATCATTGTTCTCTGACAAAATTAGAGTTTGAAAAAATTCACACTTTGGGTGATAATGAACATTATAGAGCCAAAATTGTGACTAAACCAAATGACTCTAGGTTAAATAACCACCAACATCTTCAAATCCAACGATGGAGAGCTACCTGTGATATTCAAGTTGTCATTGATCATTATGCTTGTGTTGAATATCTCACAAAATATGCAGCAAAAGGTGAACCAAGGTCACCTATGTTGAAACAAGCATTCAATTCTATTATGCAAAATGTTGACAGTAATACTTACCCCCGCAGAGCTATTAAGAAGATAGTTATGAAATCTCTTGGTGAAAGAGATTATGCAGCCCAGGAGACAATGCATCATTTATTATCTTTGAAACTCCATAGTTCATCATTTAAAGTCATGCCAGTAAGTTTAAATGGTTCACGAAGAGTGCGTGATACAGCGTGTATTGAGGAGGGTGAATCATGCACTGACTATTCACTTCTTGATGTGTATGCTAATCGTGAACAATATGAGAGTTCACAAACTGTAATAAATATGAACTTTGTTGAATTTGCTACAACATACAAAGTTGTTAACAACAAATTAACTAAATTACCAGAGAATGTTATACCAAGAATATTTCCAACATATTCTCCTAATGCCAAAGGTCCAAATTTTGGCCTATATTGTAAATATCAACTATTGAGGTACAAACCCTGGAGAACAACACCAAACAATGCATGGGGTGACCAAAAACCAACTGATGACATCTTAATTCATTCGTGGCAAGAATTCTTGCAAACACCTTACGGACAATCTAATGTCCCAAACTGGTTGGACAAATTACAAGCTGTCATTCAAAGTCAAGAACCAGAAGATGAACCTTCTGAAGGACAGGAGGTAACTCGAGAAGAGTGGATGATATTATCAGATCTTCAGACTCCTTTTGAAAATTTTCAGCAAACAGCAGAGTCAACACATGACTGGCATCATGACAGAGCTAATTATTCAGAACAACAAATCCATGAAATGCCAACATGGATAAAAACAAACAAAGAGGAATACACTATTGATGAGCAATATGATGTTAATATCAACAGTTTTAGTGAAATGCAAAAACTTGCTTATGACATTGTCAAGTCTCATTTTGATGATGCATCATCCGAGAAAGAGCCACTATGTCTCATTATAAATGGTGTTGCAGGAACTGGTAAAAGTTACCTTATTAATGCTATTAGAAATCTTTTGCAAAGTAAATGTGCTGTTGCTGCTACCACCAGTAAAGCAGCTTATAATATTAGAGGTGTAACTGTGTATTCTCTGTTAAAGTTACCTATAGGATCAAGAGGTAGTAAAGACTTAACAGGACAAAGCTTGTGTAGGTTACAAGAGAGTGTTAATAACATTGGATACATTATTATTGATGAATACTCCATGCTTGGTCAAGTTACTTTTGGTTGGATAGACAAGCATTGCAAACTGGTTATAATGACAAAGTATTTGGTGGAAAATCATTGATTTTAACTGGCGATCCAGGTCAATTGCCACCAGTAGCAGATAAGCCCCTTTATCATGGTAAACCATCAAATGCTGTTGGTGAACAAGGTTATCAAGCATATCATATGTTTGACAAAGTTGTTAAACTCACTGTAAATCAACGTGTGCAAGGTATGACATCTGAACAAGTACAGTTCAGAGATTTGTTGTTATGACTTCGCAAAGGTGACTCAACAGTCGATGACTGGAAATTACTTCTGACACGTCAACCATCGAATGTCACTAATTTATGTGACTTTGAAGATGCTACTAGACTCTTCTATAGTAATGAACAAGTTGCAATTTACAATAATGAACAGTTAACAAAACTTGATAATCCAAATGCTCATATTAATGCTCGCCATTCCTCTGCATTGGCAAAAAAGATATCTTCAGATGATATGTCTGGGTTACAACCTGTTGTGTTTCTAGCAAAAGGTGCTAAGGTGATGTTAACTATGAATTTCTGGTCAAGTGTTGGCCTCTGTAATGGGGCTAATGGAACAGTTATTGATATTGTCTATCAGAACAACCATTAACCACCTGACTTACCTATTGCGGTGATAGTAGAATTTGAAAACTATAGAGGACCTGTTTTTAATGAAAGCCAACCATTGTCTATCCCATTATGTCCAATCACTGTCACATCACAGACAGAAATAGGTTTCCATGAAAGGCAACAGTTACCTCTTAGGCTTGCTTCGGCTCTAACAATACACAAGAGCCAAGGACTAACACTTCCAAAAGCATGGATAGATATTGGCATATCTGAAAGAACTGCTAGAGTTTCTTATGTTGCTATTAGCAGAGTAAAATCACTTTCATCTTGTGTGATCGAACCTATGACATATGAACGCAGACATGCCAAGTCTCACGCATTAAGCGTGTGACACACGCCTCAGCATTATTTCTCACGCTCACACGCATGATATGATATATCTCACGCATAAATAGGGAGTTAGCTAAAAAGTTGAAATTTAGAGAAATCATAGTCATTTTTAGAAAGATTTGAACAAGTTAAATGCTTTATTTAGTTTACTTTTTAGAGATTATAGTAATATAGTTCCAATTTTAAGCTATATTATACACAACAAGCCGGATATTGCAATATTACAACAAATGGTATACTATATCAGCCTATCGCAGTAACGCTATCGAATTACGGATTAGAGTTTGACGCATTTTACTGGGCGAGAATATGTTTTAATACCAGCAAGGTGTTGAGACCTAAGCGGTGAAATTTGATCAACATTGTACCCAGGGTCTTTTTACCTCCACACCACTTGATCTCACGCTGTTAATATGGATTTTTATGGTTGGTGACTTATATTTAGTCAATAGCGACCGAGCTTTCTCTCTAAATTTTTTTTAAATATGTCCTGAGAACGCTGGAAATGCCATTTCAGAGACCCAAATTTCAAAAATTTCCAGGGGGGGCATGCCTCCTGACCCCCCTAAAATTGTGGGGGTGTGGTCTATCTCACGTGTGGCCTATCGCCGAACTTGGCATCTATGTGAACGATTAACAAGCTTGAAATCATCAGCTAATTTACAATATAGGCTTCAAGAAGAAAACAGGCTAGATCAGTTAGCACAGACAACAAACAGTAGTGCATTAAGTTAAACAAACTATTGAGTGTGATTAAGAGATGGGATTACAGCCACAAATCCCAGTTGTATTTTATATTAAATAGTATATGTATTGTCAGCATATATCTAAACAAACTTTAAAGCCTTTATTATGACTGTATGTATGATTTCAAATATGATCATTGGCAAGATAAAATGGTAAGTTTTGTTTTTCTTTAAAATTATTTTCCTTTTGTAACTCCCTTTCCTGTTCCCACCTTGCAGAAAGGAGTACAGTTATTTAAGTTACTATATTTGTAAGTTAATTTCTTATACAATATTTCTTATACTTCTAATTTTTGTTTTGTTATATAGTTTTGGAACACTGATTGAAACCATTATTAATCAATTACACTACTGCTGCCACCTGGAGAGCTGGATTACACAGAAATCGATTTTTACTTCAACAAAATATTTGTTACCAAATAATTTTATATGGATATATACTTCATCATCTCTGATGGAATGAAATCTTCTATATATATGAAAAGATATATTTGTCAGAAGTGATCCTGTGTAATGTGCTTCAAAGTCGTTTTGGATTGGCAACAATTTGCTGTACAACAATTTGTTATGGATTTCCTGTATTATCACTGGACAGATATGATTTATGAAACATCTGCATACATGGGGCAAAGAAAAGACAGTTACTGTAGCAAACATTTGTTTACAAAAAAGTAAAATTCCAGATGCAGCATCTACAGTATATCTAACAAGAATAGTCAACGAATGACATGACAATGACTTAGCGACATTTGGTGAATTCCAAACTATTCTATTTCTGATAGCATATTTTATTCTATTGATGTTCAGAACTTCAAATCCATCATCGTTGGTACCAGAAACTCAGTGTTGACAATAATCCACTCAAATGTGTTGGTTTGTGAACTGCAAGTAGTTTTCATACACTTTTCAAAACGAATGTTATAATCTCAATTGTGACTACAAAATATATTGATACATACAGTGTCGCTTTGTATGTGTATAACTATTTAAGTTAATTTTCTATTCAGTTCATGTGGCAATAGTAACTCCTAATCATAGTACTTGTTGTTGTATAATAAATAAGTACAGTTTGTAACCACCCAGCGATGTCACTATAGACTCATGCAAACAAAAAGATTTTCTATTTACAGTAATTGCAATTTTCTTAATGTTTTAGGAAAGGATTTAGTCCTTTCTAAAATTTCAGAGTGGCAAAAAAGCTGCGGGTAACCGGGTACCACACGTGAGGACAGTAGTATCCTCATACCTTATTTTAGGCATAATCGCTAATTGTGCATACTGCATTTAGTTGCATTCTGCCCTACTTTATTATTTTACTCGGTCTAATGTCAGACAATTTTACTCATCAAGGGGAGAGCACTGCAGGTGCTCAATGACTTAAATTACTGATAATCCCTAAAAATCGAACCTCTAACCCTAATCCAATTCCTACTTTAACCCTAATCTAATTCGTACCAATTTTTCAGTTTCACTACGGCATTTTGCAGTGAATCTGATGGGCGGGGTTAACCTAAAATGTATTGATGCTTATGCTGTGCTGGAGTGATCAAATGATATACGAAATTGCATGTATATGCCACTAAACACAATGCCAACACATACAGCGAACAATTAATTCACTCTGATGACTTTGTCTCGATTCAGAGTTGACTCCCCATCAAATTTATGAGGTCACCTGAAACCCAAGAATAGGTTTGAAAAATGTTCCTTAATGTAAGGAAATTTTGACAATTCACGTGACTTGTGTCACGTGATCAAACATATGCATATTGTCGTCACCACCCTTGACCTGACCCTTTTGACTTTTGAGTCTTCCGTACTAAACTGAGCGTTCTTCGTGTGGATAAACAGTAAGTCTTTCTATGGGTCCTATATTACAAGATGGTGATGAATACAACTTCACCCTCTCCCTTCGGAATGGACGTAGATAATGAGTCCATGCATAGATATAGACTTTATTACAACAGCGTATAAATTACATAACAGTATACATGCTAATAAACTTGTAGCCCTCATAGTATTTAAAAAACAGTATCAATAAAACTAACATTAAAATGTATCAAGTGTATCTAATATATATATCTAAGCCTAAAATGTGAAATACATTTCTGATTTTGAAGAATTTCCTGAAACAATACATCTTTAAACAATCACACTGTCTAATACTCTAATTAATGAAGACCCAACTTTTTGCTCTGGGAGAATAATACCTAGGAAATATCAATCATTGCTTTGACGGTTTGACCCCATCCTGGCATCACTCAGCCCATCTTGGGGTTGCCTGATGACAACACACAACATTGGGTTTCATGAACTACAACCCCATTGCCTAGGACTGCCTGAATTTGAGTTTAGTCTGTGAATCTATGCCAAAAACCTGTATTAAACTATCATACATTTATTGTTGATATTTTAGATGAGGAATTGTTATGCTATGTGCATGAAGTCACCCCTGTGCAGAAATCCGGGAAAGTAAAATACACCACTTGCCAGCTGCAAACATCTCAGAATTCCATGATGAAGGCAATCTGTTTTTCACCAGAAAAAACAAGTCCCTTAAAGTCGGCAATGACAACCAAAAGTCCCATCAAGATAAAGAAGTTTGACTACAATGACAAGTTCAACAACATTGTGATAAAGAACAACACTTCAATCACCCCACAACATAAAGCACTTCCTTTTAATGCAACACCAGTTTTGCAACACCATGTTCTTACAATAAAAGAGTTGCAAACAACCTCAGCTCAGCAACTAGTAACCATCAAAGCCACAGTAAAGAATATGTCAGGTGTGAAAAAAGTTACTATGGACACAACCACTCTAAGTAAAGTATCTGCAACATTGGTGGATCCAACAGGCTCAATAACAGGTGTCTTCTGGGAAGAGTGGGTCAGCTGTATTCAGCAAGACCATACCTATCTGTTCACTAATATGAAGGGTGAAGAAGGACAATTACACCAGCGAATTGTTTATTAATACTGCCAAAGAAGGTTTTAATGTTGAAGAAGTGGAAGCTTTCACTGAAGAATTACCTCAAGCACAAGCAAGTATGCTGCAACTGTCAACAAAGGATGTTTCTGCAGTCGTTGTTGGTGTAAAATCCATATCCTCATACTACACCTCCAATGCTTGTGGAGGGAAAGCTGAAGAGATTGGGAACAAGATAAAGTGCGAGTCTTGTAATCTTCGTCAAAAAGTACGACCTGAAAGCAAGCATTGGTATTGTCGCATTTTTGTAGAAGATATTCAAACAAAAGAAAAGATGTACCTGAGTGTTTTCCACCCGCAACTCCTTCAGATATTTCAAGCTGGTAACCAAGAGCTTAATAGAGCATCTACTGAGATTGATATAGAAGACTTTCTTTTGAATTCAGATGAGCCATTAAAAATCAGTTACAATATCTCAAATGGGAAAGTTACAGATCTTTTGTCATAAGACATTTGATTAATAAAGATGTTATAACAAACAGTTCGAAAAGCAACAAAACAATGCTTTCAATGGTTTTTGTTCCCTTTCAATGGTTTTTGTTCCTTTCTTTTCATTCTTTTTCATTGGACATTGGACCACTTTATTGAGTTTTAATACTGTATTTAAGTGCATGTTAATGTCATCTTAAACTAAGCAGGTTTTTCACAAATATATTCCAATTTTGTTCTAACATGGCCATTTTAACAGTAACCTTTACAAAGAAATATATTATTGTCTTGCTATGACCATGATAACGATTTGACTGTATTATATGCAAATGTGGGGTTCCATTGGATCAGAGTTTCAATCACAAGGACAATGTTTAGCACTGTTTTTGAAATGCTACTTCCATCCTCGTTGATCCTGGCTTTATAAAGCTGTGATCAAACGAAAACAAAAATCATTGCAAAAAACTTGTGCTAACTTGCGATGGAGCCGACTATGTCCTGACTTGCGATGACGTTCTCGTTTGATCACGGCTTAAGGCAGCACTTTACTTGCGATAGTAACTTCTGGTATATGCAAGCTTCATCAGTAAAAGCTCAACACCTGTGTCCTTAGATGATAATGATTCACTAGTTCAAATTGGCAATGATAATCCAGATTATCTGCAAAGCATAGCTGTGAAAGCCTTCAAACCCAGTACCAAGTCCAAAAAAGCTAGAATTTCAACCCCAATGCTAAAGAGTCTCTCTGTCACCCATATGTTGAAACTTGGTAAACATATCAGCAATATTACCATTTTAAAGACAGAAATGTTGCTTGTTAGCTTTAGGGCTAGCAGCCTAGGATAGGTGCATAGGGTTCTGATGAAAATTAATATATTGCAACTATCAATGTTTAAGGTATAAACCCTGGAAGACGACCCAAAATAATGCTTGGGCTGATGAAGAACCAACTGACAAGGTTCCAAAAAATTTTTGGCAAGAATTCTTGCAGACACCTTGTCCAATGTCCATGATTGGTTTGACAAATTACAATTTGTCACCCAAAGTCAAGAATCGGCACAAGTAAGATGCTTCACTGTTTTTTTGCGAAACATTGCAGGGATTCTAACCCCCTTGTATACCTTTGATATGCCCAAGTTTTCATTTTCTTTCTCAATGTCATCTGTATCATCATCAGTATAGTATTCCACCATCTTGATAAATGTCGCCTTACTCGCCAACTAGAAAATTCGGGTGTTTCAGGCTACATGCATGTCACACTAAGAATACGATTGCAGGTTATGTTGCAATCGCATGTTATAAAGTAGCAATTGCATGTTATAACTAGCAATTGCATGTTATAAAGTAGCGCAATTGCATGTTATAAGTAGTGATTGCATGTTATAAAGTAGTGATTGCATGTTATAAGTAGCAATTGCATGTTGTCGCCCATATGAGTAGCCCTAACAAGCCATTGTAGGTAATAATAGATTTGTTGACATACTTTTGGCAAAAACACCTAACATAGCTAACTTGTTCAATACACAACATAACTAATCGAGTTAGTTATATCCAAATGTATTTAATTCATTAATTAAACTTATTAACTCAGAATTGGACTATTGAGGCGTTTATATTTTGTAATATGAAAACCATTAACATTGCCTTTCTTGGGAAAAACAAACCCCTCTGTGTGGTTTTGGTTTTTTATATCAAAATACAGTTGAAACATTTTCATACTGTAGAAATATCAGAAAATTCTTGGGATTTCATTTCGAAAATTTAAATACGATCTGGAGTCTTTCAACTTACAGCATACACACGTATACTTAAAGTGGTTTGTTTTTATTTTACAACATATGAAAATATTTTTGTGTTAATGATACTAACTGCTAAAAAATAGAAAGGGGGATTATAATGAATTATTCAAAATATTGTCAGTTTGTACACCATTTTCTCTTTAATTTTTTAATAGTGTATCATGAAATAAAACATTCTATTTTTATTAGCTCTTGAACTACTAAAACAGCTAGAGTTACAAATGGGTATATGCATATGCAAACCCTGTCCATTTCATCCACACTGTTCCACAGAGTGGTGTGAAAACTTACGTTTGAACCTATTCAATTTGTAAACTCAAGGTAGATAATTGTATCCACTACACACCATTAGGAAGATGTTGATTTTGAAAAGGAAGTTGGAAAAACAAAATACCCAAGCCTTGTAGCGCTCACAGAGAGCCTTGTAAAAGTTAATGATAGTTTATTGATAGCCATTGAAGGACAACAACTTCTGGATGCATCAGGTTCCTCTTTATCTGATAGTGTATTTCTTGCTTTGTACCAATACTACCAAGTTTTTAACATAGTGTACCCAGAAGAGCACATAAACATCAGACGCCATATTTCTTGGGCTCAATGCTGATTCGTCAGCAGCCAAAAGCATTAGGGTTCAAAAACTGATTCAGGAACTTAATAATCTCTGCTTTCGCCTACTGGTACAAAGTGCATGCGCAGCTAGTTTTATATAATTGACAAACATTATGAATAAAAGATTTTAATTTAAAGCAAATATGCATGTGTATGCATAACAAAAAAGATAATTTTGGGGGGGTATTTTTACCCTTGGCAACAACCTTGCCAAAAGCCATACAATGTCATGTACAACATAAATGATATATTACATACATATGTCAAGAGAATTATGCAAACGGCTGTCCCTTCTACTGGATTGCACCATCATATCACATGAAAATGATGCCCAAATCGAGACTCTTTAGTCGTCACCAGTGAAATGGAAGAGATAGAAACTGACTTGATAACTAGGATCATCACAGCGCAGTTGAACTTCAAAGAGATTGATGGCCAAATACACAGCTTGACACATGAGGTGTACTATTAAATAAAACACTACATCCATTATTTTATGTATATAGAATAATACAATGGTATAACTGATGTGAGTAACATTCTTTTTGTGACAATTTTAAGAAAAAGTCATTTATCAATCTCCTCATCCAACAAAATGGATGGCTGGAGTAGAGAGGCAATTACCATTCCAATTTTGATATTTTTGGATGAGATGAGCGGATCCAAAAAATGGAACAGATTGGAAACAAATACTTTCCATATTAGAGTATATGATCATTTACATAAAAAAATAAGCAGATTTGTAGCAAGTCTGGTAACATTTTGTAACAAGGCTGTTGTCAGGATTGTCATATGTTCCCAACTATATATTGTGAGATATTACTTAGTATGTTGTTAACCTATGTATGTGTCTTTTTATGGATTTGAAGATGCCATTGTTATGTATGATGCACATACCAAAACAGAAATGTTTGTCCAGTGTCCAATTCTCTGCATTTCTCATGACAACCGAAGGGCTTTAGAGTTTACTCATCATTTGGGTTGTTCAGCGTGTCATCTCTGTAGAATGTGTTATGTAAGCACGGTGGCTGGTTGCTAAGCAAATTTCTCCCGCATTGAGTGTGGGTCACGTGATCACAACAGACATTGTGCAGCATATAGATCTATTAGAGCCAAACTAGTAAAATTCGTCGAACATTTTCTATTTCGCTTTCGCGTTAAACGTTTTATTTCTTAGCCCATTTTACATATCAAGCTTTCGTAATGTACCTATCCTTTAAAGCATATGAAAAACTCTTAAAATTTAGTTTTAAAATACCCTATTCCGAGGGAAATTCCGGTTTACATCGGGGTGCCAGATGGTCAAAAGTGACTGTATAGGGGTCCCTGAGTAGAGGAATAATATATACTTACATTTTGGCTTTGGACTCCTCCACAGAAATTTTGTTTTGTAGAGGAAAATTGCGAAATATCAATTTTTATCGCAAAATTTTGTCATCTTTTGCTAACTATATTCTGTGTGGTCTTTTTATGAAGAAATTTTAAAACCAAAGATGAAGTTTATTATTTATTCTTTTAATTAAACTGGATTCCAGTTTGGACGAACGGTAAGCAAATGCTCTGTAAATCGTTGTTCATTTGCATATTCGACGTAGATGCCATCTTGGATATTTATATATCACTATTATCAGTATTATGCAATATTATTTTTCTTCTTAGCACTAAAACGCTATGTAAAAGAAGTAGAAAATGTAGCAAGACTTTAAATCACAAAGGAAGATGTAATTCGGAGAGAGAGCTGCACAGATTTTGGGAGAAATCTCCCATATATTCTCGAATTTCCCTTGAGAAAGCCCACAGTGATGCAAGAAATCAACATGATAAGCTAACAAGAGCTGAGCTACAACTAGAAACTAAAAGAGATGAAATTGAAGAACTAACCAAGACTGCTAGTAAGTGTTTTCCTATTCATAATGCAAATTTATTTCATTGCAATGACATAATAAGGATACCTGTGCTTTAAATCTGGCCTGCTCAATTATGGCCTATTCAATATCAATATAGCCACTTTGGTTTTGCCACTTCCTTATGAGTTTCTTAATTATACCCTTTTTTATAGGAGAAACATTAGAGGATGCATTATCAAAAAAAGTTGCTATTGATCAAGAGGTACAGGAAAGCCAAAGGCATCTTGATGATCTGAATGAGCAATTTGAAAAACTTCAAAACCTTGTTGGATCAGAAGGCACATGCTCGTACTCGCAGACAGAACACCCCAACAACCTTTCATACGATAACCTCTAACACATCAAGTGTTCGTTACAGGTGGAGAAAAGAGAGCATTAGTGTTCTTAATTACATCCATGGTGGTGTTGAAGGAGCATTGTATGGAGCCTGGGATGTGTTGTCATCTGGTGCAAACAAGGAAATGATGGACCAGTTGGTAGGAAGTTACAAGAGAGGACAGTACCTTGAAGGTGTGGTAAGATCATGTATACAGGAATATTGCCAATCTAGTGATGCACTAAAAAAAGCCATTGCATTGAAATACCAGAACTTTCTTTTAAGAAGAAAATTCAATATGCTTTGCAAAACTCAGTCCTCAGTTTTTGATTCTGATAAAGAGGTGTGGCTGCCACGAAACAATATGAAATGCTTAGGTATAGACATGAGGGTTTCCCATAAAGAGGTGTCTAATGATTCAGTTGATAAATTTGTTAAATCTCTAGATATAGGTTCTGTAATTCAAATTCCTAATGTACCAGGGGTAACTAGGACTGTCACTGGGTTAGTGTTCATGATCATTGATCTACATTTGAGGCTTCCCCACCTTTTCCGCAAATTAGTTTGGTTCAATGATAACACTAATCATTTCATTTTCCAATTTTCGGATGATGGTGCACCAGAAACTAGTAAGTTGACAATGTCTATAGGCAGTTTGACCTTTTGAAACCTTGGAGAGAGGGTTCGCAGTAGGGAGTATCAGTATTTGTTACACTGTGTTAGCCTGTCTGAGAAACATGAGCTGCTAGAGTTACTCTGGCAACAGCATGCTGATGAGATGTCACTGTTAGAGTCAAGTGTATTCACCATATGTGGTAAAGAGTGTACCATGGAATTTCAGCCTAGTGCTGACATGAGTTGGCAAAGTTGGGCATGTAATGAGCTTAATCAGGCTGCAACATACCCATCACCTTATGCCAATGTACACAAAAATGATCTGTCTAAGTTAGATGGATCTATTGGAAATTATGATAGCATCTGGAAACCTTATTATAATCACATTCGTGAGGAACATATTAAGAAGTTAGACACATTCATGAAGTCCTTACCAGATAATTTAAATAAGAATACTAGACATGATAAAATGCTAGAGTTTATGGCTGGGAATGGTATTCGACAGTTAGGTAAGGCACGTATTGGTGCTTTCGCTGAAAGAATTAGGCCAGATCCTTTGCATTGTGAAATTAATGCATGGCAAAATTTACTTGATATAATTTATCATGAAGCCATTATGAGAAATACTTTTCAGTCATTCATTGATGTTCTTTCTGGTGCTATTGGCTCTGAAATATCTGAGACCCCTGTTCTTGAGGGCTCTGAGGAACAGCCATCAACAATTTTGCCTTCTGAACTCTCTAATCTTGATGAAAGCCTTTGTGAATCAACCTCACTTTCATTAAGAGAAGATCTTGCAAAGGTTAATCTGGCTGAGACCCTAAAGAATACTTCTAAATCAACATGTTCCTCCAGGGTAATAAAGGGTTGTGGTTTGTACCATCTTTTGCACAAGATCGAGAAGCATTATAGTAATGAGAGCAAACGGTACAATAAATTACCAATTCGCATTATTGGTGCACAAGCCATATCTCTTGCTCGTTACAGTTACAGGTTGATTGATAGCTTGGTTTGTGTGGATGAAAGTTCTGGCCAGAAGATTAAACGAAGAGCGCTTTCTAAAGCAGCACAATATCTCAGAAATGCCAGTGGTTTATTCAATAAAATTTTTGTCTCTGCTGCTGAAGTTGCTGAGCTTGAGGAGTTTTGTGAGCTTTATTTTAATCTATTGGCTCTCTTTTTTCCTCAATTTGTAAATGTTGCTGTTTGGACAGTTGGTTATGCTATACCATATCATGCAAAGATGATATACAAAAACTACCATGTTGGTTTGGGTATAATTTCCCTTCAAGCAAAGGAATCCAAACATGCTGGCATTAAAAAGGAGTTGGCTTTAACAAATCGGTCAGTTGAGAGTTCATCATCTGGTAAATGGTGGCAAATAATGAGGTCGGACTATGTCAGATCTTTTTATTTGCCAGAGCACCAACCTTCTCCACCAACTTATTCTTCTCATTTTAAATAAGGTTTTGTGGTGAGATATGAATCTATAGCCTCAGTGATGAAAGGCTGGTTATGCCCTAACCACTGAGCTAGTTAGTGAAACCCTTTATCAGTGTTATCATTGAGCCACAACTATGCATTGGCAGACACTTTATGAAATACTTTTCTTACCATTTATAAGCTTTTGTTCAGCTTAAAAAAAGTGCTTTGCTTTTTCTAAATGAAACATCCTCAAAATTTCCCTTTTAAATAATTCCAATTATTGACCTCCTGTCTAGTGCCTTCTGATGATTGGAAAGTGTTTAAGGGTTCCTGAACATTTGAAATCAGATAAGTAACTCAGAATAAAACTTGTGCCTGTTTGTTTTAACATTTTTTTAAAGTTTCAAGACTGTTACCCTCTGTGTGTAGATCATGGATTACATGGATGATGTCAGGGTTGCATTTGCATCAAAATATCTTACTGTTAATTCAATTGCTACTAATTTATTATGCAGGTTAAACCTTTTCAATGCCTCAAGGCATAACAGAAAGAATAACACATAGTATGTACTCCTGGAAATTAACAGTAATGTGTCAGCCCTAACCAATTTCCCAATGTCAGTTCATCTGGGGTGTTTGTACATCACATCATTAAATAAGGGCATTAAATTTCCAAATTAAAGTAGCATACAGCATGTAAATGTTAAGTCTATACAGAAAACACCTGGGGAAAGCCCTAAAAGTATCTGGGAAAAACCTTAGGACAGACCAAATAACTCTACTCATAGTTGTCTAAAAATAGTTTTCAGTAAAAGTAATTTATTTAGAAAAAAAATATAACTACATACAATTTCCATCTAGGATGGTTGTAACTATTTACAGCAGGATTTGGAATTCTAATACATAATGAAATGTTTAATGCAAATCAGCAGGGAATACAGGGCAGTGTAGTTGACTGGCCTAATTAAGCCCCACCAATATTTTAGCAGAATTGATGAACAACTAAAACATTAATATAGGTAAACCCTATGAAAACAAAACTTGCTCTGCATTTGCTGATCAATAGCCATGGCCATAACTTGTTTACTGCTATTATGAAGTCATACTAACTCTCATGACAAAGGCTCTTAAGTCAAATCATTGAGAGTTTGTTGTTTCTTTTAGGCAGTTGTGATACCAACTTTGATGAAAAGGTACAAAATTATATATCCATAGGAATAGGAAATGAAAATTATACATACCAGTCACAAACACTAGTGGTTGTATTTTTCCAATACAACCACTAGTGTTTGTAACTGATTTGCATATCTATTAATCTAATTTGTATGGGGTATGCATGTACATGGTGTGCATCAGTGCATGTGAAATACTTCACAAAATTTGGTTGCATATAACACTATAATATAATAGCTGTTCTGGTAACCCAAGTAGCCCAGTCAAAGGCATTGATATGTAAATAATTAAATTAGTATGTGGAATGTTAACAAAAATGTCATATTAAACCACCACATTGATTTGTCATTTTTATGTTTTAAGTAAATTTGGAAGGGCAATGGCAGACATTTTGATATTCAAATTTCACAGTTATGCTGTGGAAAAAGCAAAGACAATTTTATAACATGGAAAGGCAACATTTAGGTTTAAAAATTATTTTGGTATGTTCAAATTGGATTGTTCCTCAGATTTTGGATACTTACATGGAATTTACTTGTTCAAGTTATTTCACTACATCACAAAATGCATGCAACATAGTGTAATAATGTGAGAAAAATGTACTTTTAGCTCTTCCATGCAAGTATCCATATAATTTTGGTACTCAAATTTTGAAAATTGAAGAATATAGAAACAAACAATTCAATGAAGTTTAGGAATCAGAATTACAAAGTGCTTGTAGTTGCAAGTTCAAAGCAAAGTCATCCTTGTCATACCTTTGAACATAAAATGTAATTGACAATTTCTCTGCCTTTTGCGAATATTCTAGAAGAATTGGAGTTGCCTTTCCCACCATAACGGCTGCTCTACCTTGATACACGAAGTAATTTCTTCCATTGTCTGCCTTTGCCCTTCCAAACTGGCGCTTTCTCAAAACATTATCCCCTCCACAACGCACGGGAGAAAAAAGCTTTGAGGCCGTATCGTACGATATAATTTTCAAAGTGATGTCGATGCCTCTGGTCTCGTTACATTTCATAACAGCTCCATATCCAACACTTAAAGTACATATATGCCTAAATATGCTGTACGGTATATGGAGCTTTACTGGCGGCATCAAACCAGTATTTCGTGATCTCCCAAGCTTTGCATAAAATCCACGGCCGATTTCCTTTAAAAAGCTGTCGATCAGAGGACCGCATATCTCCAGCTTTAAGGAGCATTGCTCTTCGAGAATGGCATCCAAATTTCGCATGCCGAAATTTGGCTTTTTAGGGGCATTCCATGCAGCTTCAAGCCACACTGGTTCCAAACTAAACTTCATAGCGACTGAAGCTCTGTGCCAAAAAACATTACTCCTTTCTGTCTCTTCGCTGGCAGTACCCAAATCTAAATTCGCCAACTTCGAAGACAGATCGACAGCCGCCATTTTTTGAAATTTGGAGGGAAGCTCAATTGTGTTAACTTAAGATACTGCTGACACACCTGAGACCGCGCTTCAGGGAGAAATTCGCATAGCAACCGACCACCGTGAAGTTGGACCATTTTTCCAAGACTAAATTGCGCATTACTCCACATGCCATAACTTATACAATGTATATAATTAGCCATTCTTGCATTGGTACTTTTGAGGTACTTCAATTCTTACCAATCTTAAGCATAAAACTATGAACATAATGGAAATTTATTATTTTTGAAGTGCTACTGAAATGAAATTTTGTGTACCTGTTTTTTTTCTTCATTAAATAATTAAAACTTTCCTGATCAATTTGGTATATTTTTATCAAAATCGAAAAATGGGAGCACGCATAGATTTTGCCTTTAAGTTAGGTTGTGCATGCAAATTTTCCCTCCAAATGTATGATGCCATTGTGATGTAATTAAAAGGACAAAATTCGAAGTATGAGCACAGTTTTGCTAGTTTTTTGGTAAACCTGCTGTATATATTATGAATAAACACAAGTTTATCAAGCAGTAAGACCAAACAATGGTAAGTTATCAAATGCCCTAATCAAATTGAAGTTTTTTTCTCTTATTTCGTTGTAAAATAAATACAATAGCACCAGTGGCGCCGGCAAGGGGGGGCGGCCGCCCCCCCAATGTTTTCCAGATTGTGGTTTCTCAAAAAAAAATTGAAATAGGAAACGACAACTTTGCGTCATGTAAGTGACGTAAAAAAGTATTTTGTTTGACTTGCCGAGACGAAATACGACATTATCACCAAGAAATCTAGTGCAAATCATATTTATCTATAACGCTTGATCTGCCGATCTGTAACAATAACATATAACACTTCTTGGGCGATCTGTGTAATGTATGAAAAATAAAAACATGGCGGCAACTGCCCGAATCCTGTTGTCGTTGATCATAGCTATTGTCTAATGAATAATTTATTATTTATGATTGTATTGTAATTTGACGACTGACGTATGGCGATAGCACCAATGCAGTCATTCGATCTCAGTGATTATCACTATGATCCATCGTCTCCAATGCCCTCCGATTGAATAGCAAGAAATCATGTTATCGCAAAGGGTCCTTGTCAACCTAAAGATGCAGACTTTCCAAAAGACAAGAATGGTAGAAGATTCCTGACAGCATGGTATGAAAGATTTAGCTGGATTGAATATTCGAAGAAGACGGACAAAGCTTTTTGCTTCTTTTGTCGCACGTTTAATCGACAGGTGAGAATGGGAATGGGTTATTATTTTGAACAAAAATATTATAGCTGTTATATGTCTCGTTGCACATACATGGTTTGCAAAATTGGTCATACATTCGCATACATGCAGTTACAAACCATTTGGTTTTAGATTTGCAGCAAGTCTGAAAAGTCTTTTATTACCAATGGATTCACGAATTGGAAGAAAACGGAGGCTTTCCTAAAACACCAGAAAAGTGAAGGACACTTATATGCCGCAGAGGCATATTCAGCTTGGTTAAAACAAGTACCTATTGACCAACAAATGGACGAACAGGCCAAGATGCAAGAATCTGCTAGGGAGATTGAGGTGTATATACTGTATAATTGTAATACTTGTGAGCAAAAGTTATTAACTTAATAGAAAAAATGAATAACAAAATATTAAAGCAAGGTTACCAACCCCTTTTTACCATTTAGGTTAAACGCAGACGCACTGTGATTGGAAGAATAATGGATGTCGTAAGGCTGCTTGGGCGTCTTAATTTACCTTTCAGGGGTCATAGTGATAACGAGGAATCCAAAAACAAAGGAGTTTTCAGGGAGATTATTGAATTCTTTGCAGGAAACGATCCTGTCATGGATTTTCACCTAAAAAACGCAAAGGGTTTGTGAATCTATAACTCAATAACGCATTTTCCCAGCAGGAAACTTGTACAACGCAACCACAATGTTGACTATTCTATACTTTTCGAATTTTTCGTTGACAGATAATTCTTTGTACCTTAGTCACCGAATACAAAATGAAATGATTGGTATCATTGGCTCAGCCATCACCGACGAAATAGTACGACGTTTAAAAGATGCAGTAATATTTGCCGTCATGGCCGACGAAACTCCAGATGCTAGCCACAAAGAACAACTCTCAGTTATTGTTCGTTACGTGTATCAAGTCGAAATCGAAGAGAGGTTTCTTGCTCTTCGAATCATAGATGACACTACAAGTGAAACGCTTTTTGAAACACTTTGTGATGTATTGCAGTCCAATGAAATAGATGCATCTAAAATACGTGCTCAATGCTACGATGGAGCAGCAAATGTTTCTGGCATACGAACAGGTCTCCAAGCAAGAGTAAAAGAGTTATCAGCTTCAGCTCTATTTGTTCATTGCTATGCACATGTTTTAAATTTAGTTATTGTTGATGCTATGACAAGCAACGCTTCAGCAAGAGATTTCTTCGGTACCCTGCAGAACTTGTACGTCTTCATCCAGACATGTACTAAACGGCATGCCATTTATACAGAGAAACAAGCTGAAATTCATGGCAGAAGTAAATCCTCAAAGCCTTTTCAAGTTCGCACATTGAAGAAATTATGTGATACCCGCTGGGCGTGCAGAGCAGATGCCATCAACACCTTCAACATGACCATAGATGCAGTCGTAGCCACATTAAAGCACATCCGTGAAACGGCAACGAAAGCAACCATTGCAGCTGAAGCAAAGGGTCTTTTGGGAAATATTGATTTTGGATTTATATTGGCGCTGAAAGTGAGTAGAACTGATACTGATACTGTGATACAAATTCCTTAGGCTTCGTTGCTAATTGCAGCTGAGCAAAATTGTTACTGCATTAGTGAGACAACTTTTTCATATAGTTATATGCTATAGTGTATTATTATAACGCCAATAGTAATGATTGTATGCTCTTTGTTTTCAAATATATGACTTTTACTTTAGGCTCTCGGCCAAGTTCTTAATCTCAGCAAAGGTGTATCAGACAAACTCCAGTCGAATGATCTTGATGCAGTGTCTGGTTGTGATCGAGTGGAAGATCTTCTTACTGCTATCAGAAAACTTCGTTGCGAGAAAGAGTTCGAGCAGTTTTGGAATGCAACTGTAGAAAAATGCCAAGACCTAGATATCGAAACACCTATTGAAAAACGACCAAGAAAGATCCCCAGCCGACTGGACGATCATCCCGAAACTGCTGTTAGACTAAATAGGAAAGATGGGTATAGAGTTTCGTTTTATTTTTCAGTAAGTATTTCGTATATATATATAAATATGTATATATAATATCACTATAACCTAATATGTATGATGTATCATGTATGGACTTTAGTTAAAACTAAATATTTACATGCTAGCGTTATTTTGCAGGTTCTTGATCTAATGATAGCATCAATTGAATCAAGGTACAACGACGAGAATCGATTGATTTTGCGTGGGTTTGGTTTCCTCCACCCCAACCGTATTACATCGCCTGATGCCCTTGCACACGTGAAACATGCCGCTGATTGGTTTACCGAGGATATCGACTCGGACTCACTTGAGCTCGAGTTGAAATTTATCCGTTCCTCAAAGCTTGTTAAAGAAATCATTGCAAAAGCTGCAGAAGAAGAGCGAAAATCAACCTTGTTGGATCTATACCGTTCGTTACTCAGAGTCTGAGTGCTTTCCGCAGTTGTCCAAACTTGTTAAGATTGCGCTAACAGTTCCTTTGACGTCGGTATCTGCGGAAAGATCTTTCTCGAAGCTGAAGCTCATAAAAAGTCGCCTCAGGACGACGATGGGTCAGGATCGATTACATTCGCTCATGCTTATGTCGGTTGAGTCTGATATCTGTGAAAGCCTTGATGTTGACTGACTTGTTAAACGCTTTAGTGATTCAGCTCCACAGAGGTGGAATTTGTATTAGTTATTATGTTTATTAAGTTAATGTTAAACGATTATTTCCAATTAAATGGAAAATCATGTACCACTTTTGTTTTCCTTCGCTGGCGCAACTCATTTTGGCTCATTGCCCCCCCCCCCAAAAAAATCCTGCCGGCGCCACTGAATAGCACACAGAATTAGTACTTCTTGTTTTATAGGTGTGTATGTGTGCATATGTCGAACTGAAATGCTAACAGATGCTATTGAATACCAATCTTGTAGAGAGGTAGAGGCTGCTTTACATCAACTGTTGTTCGATGGTAGTATTGAAAAAATAAGCTGTCATCTGTCATGAGCCATCCAACAGAAAATGTTGGCCATACAGTGACAATAAATTTAATAATATAAAAGAAAAACATACAGTTAACATTAAAGAATAAAGATAATATGCAGAATAAAGGTTAATGGGATCTATAACACAATCCCATGTCTAATTTGAAACCTATAATATAATTTGTCAATTTAAAATGCACTGCTGTTAGTGTAGTCTGTGCTAAATTATCTAGGTGGTTATCTTCCTCAAGCCTGTATTGCTAATGATTCCAAATTAGCTGATGATTCCAAACTTGTTAAACACTCATATGTCATGGGTTCAATAATGCAAGATGAAAGCAACTTCACTCTGCTTATGGCCACATGTAAAACTCCAGCAGTTTGTTATGTTTTGCCAATATCTATCCAAGCTTTTGGAAGAGTTAGTCAACAGTCAATTATTACTTTTGACCTGCCAACCACCAACTGTCAGCAATTTAACCTTGCAGATGTTCTATTGTAATGAACATGTTGCACACTACAATAATGAACAACTAACAAAACTTGAGCATCCAATTGGCTCATATTAATGCTTACCATTCCTCTGAATTTGCTAAGAGGATATCTCCAGATCATATGTCTTGCTTAGAACCTGTTGTATTTCTAACAAAAGGTACCAGAGACATGTTAACCATGAATTTCTGGTCAAGTGTTGGCCTTTCTAATGGTGCCACTGGAATTCTTGTTGATATTGCCTATCAGAACAACCATCAACCACCTGGATCACCAGTTAAAATCAATGATCTCCCACAAAATACTTTGTCATTAAAACCAGTTGCTTGTTTGCAACATCTATCTTTCCAGCCATAGCTAATTTGGCCAAGCATGGAGTATTCATCAATAATGATGTATCAAATGTTTTTAATACTCTCTTGCAATTTGCACAATCTTTGTCCTGTTAGGTCTATTAGCTCTTGATTCCAAAGGCAACTTTAACAGCAAGCACACAGTTACACTTCCATTATTATAAGCTGCTTTACCTGTGGTAGCAGAACTAGCACATTTACTCTGCAAAAAACATTTATGTCAATGACATCATATTTCTTATCAACAGTGAATTGCTCTTTGCTTGTTTTTATCCATGTTAGAATTTCGTTAATTTGATGTTCTGAGTAACTGCCTCTATCAAGATGCCAGTTATATGCTGACAGGCTATTACAAAAACTATAGATTATATACAAAATTAACAAAGATATGATAACAATTATTTTAGCTGATAAGAATATTTACATCAAATATCAATTTAAAAATATAGGTAGTTACAAACGGGATAAGAGCAAATATCAATTACAACACAAATTCACAGCTGTATGCCTCCTTAAAAAGATATGTTTTAAGCAGGTGTTTAAAACTATTGACATTCAAAACAGTTCCTAGAGAACTTGGAAGATTATTCCATTGCTAGGTGCCACAACAGTAAAGGAGCAGTCTCCCAAGATCACTTTACTTTTTACTTTTGCAGTTATAATATATAAATTTGCAGTTAATGGAGTAGAAGTTCTAGAAGTTCCTATTTCAGCCTATATATAGACCTTTCCTGGTCTAGCTGTCATATTTATCGCATACACTAATTTAAGACAAAGCAGTTGCATTGGTCACTCGCAAGACCTCAGCCAATGTGTCCAAAATGCTGGTCAAATATTTATAAAGGGTCGAAGATTAACCTCACTTCCTTTAAAAAATTAAAAGGTTCTTGGTATGAAAGTCCACTTGGTATGTAGTATAAGTGAAATGATATATAATACAAGTGATTTGATAAAGGTATAATTAGAAGTTAATTGCCTTTTTATCACAGACATTTTGAGTAAAATTACCCAAGAATTTAATTGTGGTCAAAGCATGAAACATTTGACACAAACAATGTAATATATAATTGTTGTAAATGAAATGTTGTTTAAAAGAACCCCTTAAAAATGTACAATATGTATCATATTATTATATTATAATTATTTAAAACATGCATTTTAGTAAAATGATTATAAATAGCTTGCCCCTCTTCATTTTCTTCTTCTTACACATCAAAATTAGGCATTTCACCTAGATCATCCTCATCAGACTCCAACATGCTAACATATGAGCTGAATAACAGAAGTGTATACAATATTTACTGTGACTCACTATCAAATGTCATACAAGCTGTAGATATCTAAGATTTTAACTAAGATTTCCTATCTTCATTATAAGGAGCCATTAACAAATAAATTAATGACCGTCTGATGATCAACATACTAAATTATTCTCATATGCAAATATATAAGGACAATTAACCTGTAACATGATGTATTGCCTTCATCTGTACTGTTCCCAGGGCTATTGAGGAAGGGGACAGGCAGGGCTGAAGCTGTTGATGAACTACCATTACCAGTTGTATTAACAGTAACACTTAAAAACAATGTATTTATAATTGGTAACTGGCAGATATGAAAGCCTACAAAAACAGTATAGTAAGTAGTATTTTTGTCCAAGCTTTTAATTATTAAATGCATGAGGGGAGGGGGGGCAAGTAATGTCACCCTTCCAATTGGAACTGAATCCACTTTCAAGAAGTTTTCACAAGAAGTTCTGTTTCAAAAATGCATCAAATTGATGATAAAAAGATCTAAAACTAGGAAACAATTTTTCAGTTGCCCAAGAGCAAGTATTATATGCAACCAAGGTATATATGTATCAACTTACATGTTTCGCATCCGCGATTTTTGAGATGCTACTTGAGTGAACAAACTCACACCCAGACAAGAAACGGTTAATTTTTTCACTTCTTTTGCCACAGATCCTGCACTATGCACACATATTTTTACTGTATATTTGTGCTGAAGTCAACTATATAAACAAAACATATTATTACAAATCATAATTAAGGATGAAGAACTTAAGCACACTTTTACTCACAATTTGGTGAGAGGTTAGTTTTGCTTCTTGTCCTGCACGCTGTTTGTTAGATATAAACTATTTCTGTTAAGTAATTTTGAGTTTTTGTATCTGCGCAGCAGATATATTGCTATCATCTTGTTAGCTGTTAGCTGTTAGCTGTTCACTTCTAGCCAATCAACGACTAGTATTATAAAAAATTACGTCATTCTATTCCTGTTCGCAGGCTGATATCTTAAATTACAATGACAATATGGCCGTGTATTTTTGTTTCAAAAACTACTTGCAAACACAGAATATTTTACGTTTATTTCAAACAGTATTGACGTATAAATATAAAGAGGTTTGCTTAGGTTTACACGAGAAATATTATAGCTAAGAGAGATTAGAATAGTCGAAGGAATTCCGGATTGCAAGGAGCAGTCCGAACTGCAAGGAGCGATCGATTTCCAATTTTCACAGGAAAAATTTTTTTAGAATATTTTCAATATTTTGGGTTTCCACTTTATCTATGCAGAATTTCTTTTGTTAGGAAAATTATTTTAGAATATTTTGGGTTTCCACTTTATCTATGCAGAATTTCTTTTCCGAATAATGTCGATAATTTCCGATTATTTCTTCACCGCCTCGTGGTCCACTGGTCGTTCGCTATATATTTTTGGAAAATTGTCTTGACTTTATTATATCTTTCGTTTTTGGCACTTTTTGCTGGGAAAACGTTTTGATTTTGTCTCCTTTTCCAGCAAAGACCGTATCTTGACATGGTAAGTATTTTAAACATGAATTTTATCAGTTTAACTAGTGTGAATAACAGTAGATTTTGTGAGTTGTATGGATCGTTAATTTATACAATTTTAGGGAAGAATGGACCTCTTCGGAGGGCAAAACAACCTCTTCGGAGGACAAAACAACCTCTTCGGAGGACAAAACAACCTCTTCGGAGGACAAAACAACCTCTTCGGAGGGCATATCAACCTCTTCGGAGGACAATTAATCAATCTCTTCGGAGATCAATACAATCTCTTCGGAGATCAAAACCTCTATCAAAACAATTAAAATCTGTTGTACTTCAGCAGCAACATAAGTGTAACCTAGCACATTCAAAACCTCTTCACAGTAGTTATATTACGTGTATAAGTTTAGATCATTGTGTGCGTATTAATTATCGATCTTCTGTCAGACCTTGTGCAAGAAAAGTACCTGAACCAAATATGAAACGATTTAGGAGGGATCGTGAACCTTCTAGATTACCTTTGAAGCGAATTATATTAGCTATGAGAAAGAGAAAAAACCATTTTTGAAGCGTTACTTGCTCAAATCTGCACCCAAGTCTTCTATTTTAAACAAACTAGTGGGCAATTTCAAACAATGTTGTTTTCAATTTGTGCATATGCAACATACTTTTGTCCAGTCATTTGGGTATATTAGACCATCTGTTAATTTAGTTCAGAGAAACCTTAAAGTTACAAAACATTCTTCATGCAATCAATCCATTAGCAGAACTAACAATTTTGCTAGTCAGTATAATATATGTGAAAATAAACTGTTGTTGTCAGGAGATATTGAATTAAATCCTGGTCCAGTTCAAAATACCAACAGTGTGCTGCCATCAAATGTACTGTTAGAACAAAGGCTAAGATGCTATCAGTTAATACCATTTGATGTTGGTGGGGATGGCAACTGTTTCTTTCGAGCAGTGTCCCATCAGTTATATGGTGACCCTGAGCGGCACTTAGAAGTTAGAGCAGCTGGTATTTCATATCTGCGAGATAACCCTGAGAGATTCATTGAAAGTAATACTGAAAACTCCTGGTTAGAATATCTTAATACTATGTCTATGCAAGGGACATGGGCTGATGCTATGATTATACAAGCTGTGGCTGACCAGCTGAAGTTAAAACTTATTATTGCAGAGACACATGAACTGTTTGCAGAGTACAGTATAATACAAGCAGTATCATCAACACAGCAATTAACGGATATTTATTTGGGCCATATAGGTGAGTATCATTATGTATCAACATTTCCATGCTCTTCTATATTGGGCGTCTGTCATAATGATTTAAATATTCCACAAATATTAGATAATAGTAGAAATGTTGAGGTAAATATAAATGAAACTATTAACAACAGAAATAATAATGAGACTGTGTGTGCCAAACAGTCAACACAGAGCACCAATTCTAACCATCAAAAACAAGGTGTTTATGAGAGTTTCCAACTCTCAACACAGAGCCATGAGTCAAAGCAAGGACGCAAAAAGTACATAAAAGAGTACAGGAAACGAAAACGAGCTAGTGAGAGTTTCCAACTTTCAACACAGACTCCTGAGTCTAAGCAAAAGAAAAAACAGTACATGAATAAATATATGAAACAAAAAAGAGCTAGTGTGAGTTTCCAACCTTTAACACAGACTCCTGAGTCTAAGCAAAAGAAAAAACAGTACATGAATAAATACATGAAACAAAAAAGAGCCAGTGAGAATTTCCAACCCTCAACACAGAGCCCTGAGTCTAAACAAAAGAAAAAACAGTACATGAATAAATATATGAAACAAAAAAGAGCTAGTGTGAGTTTCCAACCCTCGACACAGAGTCCTGAGTCAAAGCAAAAGAAAAAACAGTACATGAATAAATATATGAAACAAAAAAGAGCCAGTGAGAATTTCCAACCCTCAACACAGAGCCCTGAGTCTAAGCAAAACAAAACATGCTATATGAATAGGTATATGAAACAAAAGCGTTCTGAGAGTGAATCAATACAAAGTTTAATATCCAAATTTCATGAAATTGTCTCAAAAGGTCCTCTTTATATTTGCACTTGTTGCGACCAATTATGGTATAAACATAGTGTTGTCCCAGCTACGGTACTTAAGAAAAATAATCCTGATGTTCACAAGAAACTTTTGAATAAAGTAAGTGTTGAAAATCTTGAGTGGTTGTGTCGTACATGTAATAAGCACTTGAAAAACAACAAGGTGCCACCTTGTGCTATTAGAAATGGCATGCAGTTTCCAAAAAAGCCTTCATTTTATGATTTGAATGAATTGGAATGTAGATTACTTGCTCCAAGACTCGCATTTCAAAAACTGATGCAGGCTCCTAGAGGTAAACAATTCAAAATCAATGGAAACATTGTTAATGTTCCTGCAGATGTTGCTAATACAGTCAGCATGTAAGACCACAAAAGGTAGCAGAAGCTGCCAAATGGCTTGTGAATAATGGTAACCTTTATAAAGAGGAAGGTATAAGTTTTAATGATTCTTGGCTTGAAAGCAATTCATTTGTTCTAGATAATAATTTTAATGATGAAGTTTCAGAGAGTTCACCAGATACAGTTGACTGTAATACAGAAAATATGAATAGTGTTACAGACTGTAATAATACTCAGCAAACACATTCAGATGATGAAGATCAATGGAGTGAAGATGAGGTAGAAATACCTGCTGGAGTCACTGACACGATGCTAACAGCTCCAGACTTTGTGACTGATAATGAACGTCAGTGTATTTTAAATATTGCACCTGGTGAAGGCAATAGACCTATAAGTATATTCAGAGATAAATATTCTGAAGAATTAGCCTATCCTGGCATATTTCTAGGACAGAAACGTCCAGACAATATAGATAGACAGACTGATGTCCATTATAGTGAGATTTGCAAGTCAGAATTAAGAAGGTCTGACAGAAGGGCAGCAATGTGTGCTGAAAATATTTTCTTTAAAGCTAAGAAGTTGCAAATGAAGATTCTGCTGGGGCAGTCACAGGTTGCATTGCGAAAATGTCACAGAAATAGTGGCACAATTACAGCTGGTCAACTAAAACAACCAGGAGCAATAGATAGCATGATTAAACATGATCAAGGATTTAAATTCCTAAGGGCTTTGAGAGGATCTCCTCCATATTTTGAAAAAGCTAAAAAGGATATATTTGAATGATAAGGCAGTTGGGTTCAGCATCATTATTCTGTAGTTTCTCATCTGCAGAAACACAATGGATTCATCTCCTCAGAATACTTGGTAAGCTTGTCGATAACAAAGAATATGCTGATAATGAACTTGAAAACCTCAATTGGGAAGAGAAAAGCAGATTAATTCAGAGTGATCCAGTAACATGTGCTAGACACTTTGATTATCAAATAAGTCAGTTTATACAAAACTTTCTTTTAAGTAGAACTGCTCCTCTTGGCAAAATTGCTGACTGGTTTTACAGAGTTGAATATCAACAAAGAGGATCACCTCATATTCATATGTTAATATGGCTAGAAAATGCTCCTACATTTGGTGAAGATTCTGATTATGATGTTGTTTCATTCATTGATAAAATAATTACATGTGAAAAACCAACTGAGAATCCCGAGTTACTTGCACTTGTAAACAGGCAAGTTCATCGACATTCTCACACATGTCGAAAGAAGTCCAAAAGTGTATGTCGGTTTAATTACACACAACCACCTATGAGGTCAACCAAAATTTTATATCCATTAGATGTTGATATGGATGATAATGAACTTGAACAGCATAAAGATACATGGAAGTTTATAAAGAAATATCTGAATGATATGAAAGAGGGTGAGGATATTACATTTGATCAGTTGTTAATAAATCTTAAATTGACAGAACAAAACTATTTGCTGGCTGTTCAATCCGGCCTTAAGACACCAACTATATTCTTGAAAAGAAAGCCTAATGAACTAAGGGTTAATAATTACAATGCTGCATGCCTCAGTGCATGGCGTGCAAATATGGATATTCAATTTGTACTAGATGTATATGCATGTGCAATGTATATTGTATCATATATATCCAAGGCTCAAAAAGGCATGAGTGAGCTCCTGAGAACAGCTTGTGAAGAAGCAAGAAGGGGAAACTCTACTATTGAAATAAGTGCACAAGAAGCAGTCTACATAGTACTGCAACTTTCAATGAGGAAATCTTCTCGTCAAGTAATATTTATTAATACTTCACCTCCTGAGGATAGAGTTCAATTGCTAAAATCTTTGAAAGAAATTAGTGATTTGGAAGATGATTCTGATGAAGTTTATGCATCTGGTTTAATAAAGCATTACACAAAACGACCAGCAAAACTGGAAAATCTGTCACTTGCTGATTGGGCGGCATGGTGTGACTTCACTGGTAAGCCATATATTAAACCATCTCGTGAGGTAGATATTGATAACTATCCACATGAGACAAACTTGAGTGATAATGATGATAATGATGATGAGGAAAAAGAAATCGAACAAAGGAATAAAAAAAGAGCGAAAGCCAGAATTATTCGAAGTGTTTGTTTTAACAAGGAAATTGATTCTGAAAAGCTTTACCGTGAACTAATAATGTTATTCACGCCATGGAGAAATGAAACAACTGATTTATTACGAAATTATCCTTCTTACCAAGAAAATTATGTGCAACTTAAAAATATAATAGATGAGCAAATGAAACAGTATGCTATGTGCAGTGATGACTTGAATGAAATTCAGGATCAACTTAACAGTATGGAAGACAATGATGATAACTTTGATCTTGTTGCCCCAGGAACTCAAAACATTGAGCATCAAGATGAAGATGAAGGTACACAAGACCTTCATCCTGATTTCAATGAAAACTATGACCTATCTGGTGATCTTGGAATTCCTTCAACTGCGTCAAATACTGAGCAGCTGATATTACATGAGGAACAGGATGATGTTTACCGGGGGATGGTACAAACATTAAACAAAGAACAAAAAGAATTTTTCTACCATGTTTTACATCTTATTAAAATTTCTGATAATCCATTCTACTGTTTTCTCAGTGGTGGAGCTGGAGTTGGCAAGTCACATCTCACTAAGTGTCTTTATCAAGCAGCATTAAAGTATTATAATACAAGGGCTGGTGATGATTTCCATCAAGTGAAAATATTAATGCTTGCACCAACTGGAAAAGCAGCTTTCAATATTAAAGGTAACACAATACATAGTGCACTTGCAATACCTGCATGTATTATTTCAGCTAGAACCTGTAATGGACAGGTATATATTTAAGAATCTGGACAATTCAGAATATGTCGTTCTTGCTCCTAATAAATGGCAAGATCACTTTAATATGTTTGAATTGGAAGAAATAATGAGACAAAGGGAGAGCAAAGTGTTTGCTGAAATATTAAACAGACTTAGAGAAGGAAAGCATACGAAGGAAGACATTTTAAAACTCAAAGAAAGAATAATAAAAGAAAATAGCATCCAAGATCCCATGGATGTGCCTCACTTGTTCATACAAAATAAGAAGGTGAATGAATTCAATGAAAGAGTGCACAATGCAGCAACTGGGAAAAAGTTCTCAATCAAAGCAATAGACTGTGTTGTCGTAGCTAACTCTGCTCAACTACAAGATAAAGTTTTGAGTCAAATACCAGATGATCCTAGGAAAACTAAGCAAATTGCTGGCAATCTTCAATTGTCAGTTGGGGAAAGAACCGAAATAGCATTAAATGTGCGCACTGATGATGGCATGACAAATGGGGCTGGTAATGTTGTTAAAAAGATACAATTGAATCAAATAGATAAACCTTCCGGTATAATATGGGTGCAGTTTGACCATTCAGATGTTGGAGAAAAGACCAGACATGAAAATAGACGACTTTATGTTCAAGGTATTGAGTCAACATGGACTCCAATAAAACCAATAACTACACAATTTGCTGTGGGTAGAAACCAAAATGCACAAGTTGTTAGAAAACAGTTTCCACTTAGACCCGCTGCGGCTAAGACAATTCACCGTTCACAAGGTGACACTGAGCAAAAAATTGTTGTAAATTTCAACACTACAAGATCAGTTCCTCACAAACATTATGTCGGTTTGAGTAGGGTAACATCAATTGAAGTTTATTTATCACTGACCTATGTGAAGATAAAATAGCTGTCAATACTCATGTAGCAGCTGAAATGCAACTTTTGAGAAATGAACGTGTACTAAAACTAAGTGTTACTCCTATTTACAAAACAGACCAAGTCTCATTCAAAGTGTGCTATCTAAATGCACGGTCGTTGCATAAACACATTGATGATATTCGGCAGGATTTTAATTTTACAAATACTGACATAAATATATTTTCTGAAACTCAATGTATGCATTCAGATAATGATAGTATGTATGATATTGATGGTTACACCTTGTTCAGAAATGATGGTCACTCTTCGACAACCAGACCTTTTGGTGGCATGGCAGTCTTTAGTAGAGTTCAATTTTTACCTGGATATCCATGTTGTTATAATATCAATGGCATTGAGATAACCATTATGAAAGCAATGATTCTTCCACATGTTTCTATAATTGGTATATATCGATCACCCAGAATTCCAGTACAGCAATTATGTGCAGCTTTAGATCAAGTATTGATGTTCTGTACTTCTCAATTTAATATTTTCGTTGGTGATTTCAATATCAATTGGTTGGATGAAACCAATAGGAGGCCTTTATATAGATATTTCATCAATAATCGTAACTATACACAATTGGTGTCTAGTGTCACTACAGACAATCAGACATTGATAGATCATATTTACACAAATGTTCCAGAATCACAAGTTAGTTCACACATTTTAGAAACTTATTTCTCAGACCATAAAGCTGTATGTGCATTGATTAATTGTTTGCATTAAAGCAAGCTCACTAGAGAAATGGTAGCACAGTAATAATAATGGATCCATGTGATTCAAAAGATATTGACATATTTTGGACTTAATTAATAGTCAGGCATAATGTACTTTAATGTAAGTTAAGACAATTTTAGAACTGTAATGCTCATAACAAAACCGACAGGTAAGCTACTGTACTTTACATATCTCCCTCTCTACTCCCTCCATGATTCTATTTTTAGAATTGCTCGTTTTCTATTACCATTTGCTTTACTGTATATTTTTGTTCTTTGTAGGTTTTGAGCATGGATGGTTCTCATCTTATACAAGAGCAACACAATTATTTAACAAATGTATTCACTCAGTCTGGAAATTGGATGGATGTTGGATAATTCAGTCAATTTACTTACAAGCAAAAGTTATCAAAACTCATCTGCAATTTAGTCATTTACACTATTATGGATGTTCTAATCTTATGGAACCTTTTACAAAGGAGTGAATTTTGTCTACAACTGAATACATTTCATCTACAATTGAACAGTTGGTGGTTAACATCAAAGACAATCAGAGCCTGGGTATGACGTACAAGGTTGAAAGACAATGTGCTATAATCTCTTGTATGCAACATACTATAATTTGGTCTATACATGGAAGTACAATATCTTCAAGCAATTTCTTACCAATGAATATTGCCTTCAATATAAAACGACAGATGTCTGCAAATGCATGTTCCTGCTATGGCTTGTGGTTGCCGTGCTGCAGTGAACATTGGCAAATGTCAAGATTGTGCAGCACTGATTCACTAGTTGTATGGAGTCGCAAAAACTGCTATAAAGGCCCTATAAATCACAATATGAATATTATAATCAAGGTAGCTATTGGTATCATAATTTATGTATTTACAGTGAATTCTACCATATGATTATAATATTACTATTATATTATATTATATTATATTATATTATATTATTATTAATTATATTATATTATATTATATCATATCATATCATATCATATCATATCATATCATATCATATCATATCATATCATATATCATATCATATCATATCATATCATATCATATTATATTATTATAAAACTATTATATTTTGAAGTTTTAACTTTCTATTACTTGAACCAGGGGGGGGGGCGCGGGGGCAGTTGCCTCCTCTCAGGGCCTCTGCTTCCCCTGCTTCCCCCCCCCTGAGTTATTCTTTGGTTCGTTCAAATACCTGTGTGCCCCCTCCCCGCCCCTGGCAAAAATTCCTGCTATGGTTATAATTAGTATTTATATAATAATTTCGAATTTGAAACAATACATAAATTTGAAACAATACAAAACAATACGTAAAATTTCATTACATGAGATCATGAGAAATAAAAATGTCTTTCCATGAACTGGAAAATTTCCGATTGTTTCACGAAATTTCGACGATGGTGATCATCCGAGTCATGATCGGCCCGGGAGTCCGGGACTTACGTTTTGAACTTTTGATAAAATTTTACTACATGCGGTCATTTATATTACTTCGAACTGTTCCAAGTTTTAAAAAATAAAGTTTCGATTTAACGGTAAGTTGTTGTGGTTTTTGTAAACACTACTTATATTTTCATTATTACAGTAAATCATAAACAGTATAGTACTGCACAGTCACAATTTATACTGGATAATGCCCTCTGGAAATATAGCAAATAACAAGGTGCCAAAGGGCAGCAAGGTCTTCAGTTTTAACGCATTCTGGCCTTTACAAAATTTGCCCAAAACTAAAAAAAGTACATATAAGCATAAAATAAAGCAATTAACGGACACAAAAAATATACAGAAGTCAGGATGGGCAAGATTGAGCGATATCTGAAATGGATTGTAAATGGCATCTATTTATCCTGTAAAACATTTTGGGAGAACTTTTTAAAGTTTTACTCAATTTCTATCAAAATGCCATCCTATATGTTGCGCTATTATTAGCCTAAAGTTGCTTATGATGATTCGTATATCATTGAGTCCACTTTTAATATACAATTTTTAAATTTAATAGCAGTTTTTGAATAAAAGGCATTTTTGGACTTCAATGACAATTGTCATCACCTCATGTCTAAATCGGTGACATTTGCCCCTTGTTACGGGGACATTCTGAGGCATTTTACTAATGCCTATTAATCATTTCATACAACAGAGACTTCGTATTAAATGCGCTCCATTCAATTAAATTTCTAAGTTACAAATATTTTAACTGCAGAAGCAACATGAAAACAAACAATACTGGTGAAGGTGAGAGCAGAATAAATTTTCGTTTCATATGTTACTCTATTAATAGTACTTCACTAAAACATCACTATTCATTTTTTAATCGAAAAGCAGGGTTCGTGCTACTCCTTAAAGTCCCTAAATACCCCGGGTACTAAATACTGCTTGAATAAATTTTGACTTTTCAAGGGCACTTGAAAAGCTCTTGAAATTTACTGTTTTACAAGAAACTCCTTAAATACTTTTTGAATTCTTAAAATGTTGTGCTAAATAGTATAAGTTTTGAATAAGTGAAACCATAGCATTAACTTTTGGTAGTTGCCATAACTTTGCCAGCGTAAAACTGGCGTTAGAAACAAATCGTTGATACAAATTTGTTAACATTACACAAAATATTTTGTTGTTTGGAAGCTATACCCATGGGCTTGTTTTGGGGTTTTTATCCACCATTTTTCTACGTTTTCAAATATTTTTTTAAAACACTCCTTGAAAAGTTTTATTTTACTACCTAAAAAGTCCTTAAGTAGTCCTTGAATTTAAGTTTTCAAGACCAGCACGAACCCTGGAAAAGCCACCTCCGGTGTTGTTTACATTTCTGTCGCTACCTGACATGCATGTGTCTTCCGGAGTTCCAGTGTGCAGTTAATGGCTGCGGTGGGCGGTGAAAAGAAAATCGTGGGGTAACTAAAAAAATAGGAATATCTGTTGTGGGGTAAAATAAAAAATGAGTAGTAATCTTTTAATCGTAAAAATATCAGATCAAACATGAAATGTTATGATCAGTCCATGTCATCATTCATCAAAATGTCAATAATACCATCCTCATCACTACCATTGGCAGCTTCACCACTCTTTTGGACACTCAAAATTTTCTTTTGCATAGTCTTATATTTTTGGTCTATCATCCTCCTTGCTTCCCTCTTCCTTCCCTAACCCTCTTCCTTCTCCTTCAAAGAAAGAGCCTGTGTACGAGGTTGCTTCTCCTTTATTGGTTGCTATGAAAAGGTTGATGATTTGGTGGGGTGATTTATTTTTTAATGTTCTAAATATGGGGTAAAAAAATTCTTAGCACAAAGAAGCTGGCGTGGGGAAAATATTTTCTTTTAAAACATTTTCTCATCAGTCCCCACCCCTGCCATAAATATGACTGGTCCCTTAAGGTGGCTTGTTATTGACTAAAAAATGACTGTAGGGTCCCCTTAATTAAAGGCCATTACCGGTACTTGAAATTTATTAATCCAATAAAATATTTAAAGGAAACCTATTGTTTGCATTTCTGTGTTTTGATTTGCTTTATTCATTGAAACAGACAAGTCCAAGTGACATGTACAGGTAAAGCCGAAGGAAAGCAGCAAGGGTTTCCTAAACATCTCAAGCATTTTCAAAGTGTTAATTGCATAGACCATCACCAAATTATTCCTAATGTGGAAATTCTCAAACCGTCCACATGACAATGGGATATACATAAATTATATAATTATTGTATGAAATTTTATTTTCCAGATTCAAACCTTGCAGGTTATGTGCACTCATTAAGTCCCATACAATCTTCCAGCAAGTCAAACACAAAGTACTTTGACTTCAAATTACAAACCACAGATAAAGATAGTATTCGTATGGTCTGTTATTCACCTGAAAAACGGATGAAGCTTCAACAAGCTTATAAAGACAAGTCTCCCGTAAAAATTCAAGGTACAAAGCGAAGCAAAACAAAGGAAAATGAATATTCCGTTTCCAAGATGGCCAAGATTGCACTTTCCTCAGTTGAATTTTCTTACAACAAAATAGTTACAAGCAAAATTTCTAGAAAAATTAGCAAAATTAAAGATTGTTTGTCTGCTAGCCTGTATGAAAAGGTTAATGTAGAAGCAAAAGTTGTGTCAAAGTCGGAAAGAAAGCAACCTGTTCTTCACCAAAATAAAACGAAGTATAAAGTGGATTGTGCTATCGCAGATAAAACAGAATCAATCAAGGTTGTGTTGTGGGAAGATTCCATTGACAAAGTCTCATCTGGCAAGACTTATCGTTTTCAAAACCTCACAGTCCGCTTTTTTGATGATACTAAATACCTCAACACCAATGAATCATCACTTATCAAAGAAATTGACGACATAGAACAAATTAACTTATCTTCACCCTCTCTGGAGGACAATATTGTTAATGCTACCTGTGTTGGTGTGGAAATAAAAAAAAGATCCTTGTGTCTAGTTTGCAACAGCTCACTAGAAGCAGTGGTGCCCACTGCAGAAACAACCATCACCTGCCCAAACTGCAACATAACCACCTTACCTTGTTCCACCAAAACCAAGCTAGTCTGTCAATTACTTCTTCAAATTGATGGCAATATTTCAAGCTTTACTTGCTTTAATGATGCCCTTGAAAGCTTCTTGAAGTCCATTGGTAACCAAACACCTCTTTCAACCATTGAAATTAGTGTACTCAAGAAGTTACTGTTGACAACTGGTCCTCGTGCAATTATAGTCAACAAGTCACAACGCCTTGTATCACAGTTCCTTACCGGGGATTAGGAAACCGCTGTATAAACATTAAAAAGACACAAATGACAGTGTGTAATATTGACTTTAGTTCAAATTACGTTTTAATTGGTTCTGTACTTCACTCCAGAACTTCTTCACTTTAACTTGATATTTTATTGGTTATGTACTTTGCTCCAGAACTTCTTCACTTTAACTTGATGTTTTCAAAACAACACATAGAGTATTACATCTAATGTACTTTTAAACTTGATATTTTACTTTATGTGAGACATATTGTTATAATAACTGCTTAAGCCCGGCGCACACTAGCGCTATCAGCTACGATAAATGTCACTCGTGGCGATTTGCGTACGCTATTTTCCCAAGTGTTCGGTGGCGTTTGGGGCGATTTTCGCCACGCGTGCCATCAGCATAGCATATTCAACATGTTGAATATGCTACGCCGATGGCACGCATGGCGAAAATCGCTCAAAACGCCACCGCACACTTGGGAAAATAACGTACGCGAATCGCCACGAGTGACATTTAGCCAGGGCGCTTTAGTATATAAGCGCTCTGCATTTATCGTAGCTGATAGCACTAATGTTCACCGGGCTTAACTCAAGATGCAAGAACTATTGCAGCATGTAATTACTGTAATGCGCTTGTGTTAATTAGTAGCTCATCAGTGATGGTGTCACATTGAAATCACATTATTGTTTCTAGTACTTGTCTACTCTGTTTTCTATTTGCTTTCAGCGCAGATACATGTACCTCTAGCGTACTTATTTTTCTCTTTCTCTCTTTGTGTCCCCCTTTTCTCGTTCCCAGCTCCTCTTATCATGAACTGCGCTCCAAATGTTAGTTAACTATTAACTGATAAGCTAATACTAATATAAACCATATGTTCAGAACTCTTACATATTTGGATCACAGTCTCCTGTTACTTTTTCTGGAACTGCAGCTTGCACCATGGTTGTTGTTGATTCATGCTAGAATTTAATGACATTTAATAATGCTTGTTTTAATGTTACATTTCCTTTGTATATAAAGCTGTTCCCATCTATTTAAGAGCAGATTTGTAATAATTATTTTATAATACAGTTAAGCCCAAGTTTATAATAAAAATAATTCCAAGCTTTTATACATACTGCTAGTGCTAAAATGAGTATCTTCATGCAGCGTTATTTACCTGGTACTCATTCTTATCTGAAATGCCAGTACTATCATCAATGTAGTTGTTGAATATTTCCGCACCGATACTCAACAAAAAATAAGTTATTTTACAAAGGTATAATGTAACTTGGCGTAGGGTTTACCAAGCTCCTCTTTGTAACACAGGAGCAATGACTTTCTGGTTATCGAAGCATCTGGCATGCATTGAGCCTTCGGCATGGTATACATGTCAGCCATCGCGTGGTAGTATGCAAATGGCCCCAACGGCGTGGAAATAAGAAGAGCCAGGCAATTACATTGTAGAGTGTATAAGAGCCAAGGAGCAAATGTTGGTTGGCACGTGGACGGTCAGATCTTTTTAATATGTTTATGCTACATTCACGGTTGAAATGGGGGGGGGGGGGTATTATGTAAAATACCAAAACTTTGGTCCCAAAAACTTTGTCAACTATTTTTATTTAAACTAGTATATCTATCAAATTGATAATTTTGCTTATCAAATCACATGTATACTTTCTCAAAGTCTCGCTGCTCGTTTACGATGGCCAAAGATTGCGTTTTGGGATGTCTAGATCACTATTGCTCATTTTTATGTGAATCAGGCTACCTTAATTGATTATTTATTACTAAAGAAGTCAGGTTCAACTGAGGTATTAGCAATTGTTTCCTTTTCAAAGATATGACAAACTAAAACCATACGGGTTTTCAATACATGGCGCTGTTTGTAGCTACAGCCGAAGAATTCTATGGCTTGAAGTTGTCAGATCAAACAAAGATCCTAACGTTATCGCAGAAATACTTCTTAATGCTGTGAAAGAGGTTTGAGGCTGCCCTATGCATGTTCGAACGAATTGTGGTACAGAAAATGTTGTGTTGTCTGCAATGCAATGCTGTTTGAGAGCTGATGGTGATGATGAATGGGCAGGAGAGAAAGCTCATGTTTACGGATTGGGAAACAGGTTGGGCTGGTGGAAAAATATTTTCCAAGATATGTCACAACAAGGCTTTTAGAGCTTGGAAAAACCTACCACATGGCAGCATTGTTGTATTGTTTTAACACATTGTTACAAGAAGATTTAACCAAGGTGAAAGAACACTGGAGCAGCCACTATATTCGGAAGTCACATCGCGAAACAGTATCAGGAATACCAGACATTTTGTTCTTCCTCCCAAAACATTATGATGGTGAAAACTGCTTAATGGACATAACAGCAGACAAATTGACTGAAATGGAAGAGCGAACCAACCAAAGCATTGGCAAGGATAATTACAAAGAATACTTTGACTATGTCTTAGAGAGCGTGGGTTGGCCATATCCTGAAGACATACCTGAAGGATTTCAAATGTTTCAGCATTTAGTAAATCTACCACAGTGAAGTTCTACATTCACTACAGTGCATTAAACATTCATTACCAATACCACTAAACTGTTTCCATGCATGCAAAAGATCTTTTTCATGACATCAAACATGAATAAATCATAAACATATACTTTTAAGTTTAAAGTGTGCTATTTCACAGAATTTTTATCAACAATTTGCAAATGTAAATAATGTATATGTAACCTTATTGGCTTGGAGACAATGGGCCTTAAGCAGGTTTCTGATTTTATGATAATAGAGAGTTTAAGCAAGTGACGTTTTTGACAACACTGACGTCAAGAGCGAGCAAAGGCCTGAGACGAGGATGCAGTGTGTGGCTGAATAATTGAACAGTTAAGCTAAAAGTAAACTTTTTCACGATGAACCTTGGTTCTTTAACTTTTTACTTTCGACATGGAAAACTCATTCAGGAATGCAAGAAATGTGGCACTACTGAGTAATGCGAACAACTGTTAAACTGACGAGGAATTAATTTTACTGTTCAAGGCAACAACTTCTAAAAACCCTGACTTTACCTATGAAACATACGATCAATTTAATCTTGATGATATTCCTGAAGCAGAGTGCAAGGCTAATTTCAGATTCGAAACAGGTGATCTACCATATCTTGCAGAAGTTTTAAATATACCTGACTCCTTCAAATGTCCTCAAAGACCAAGAGTACCTGGCATAGAAGGGCTTTGTATCCTCCTTAATTGAATGACTTATCTATGTCGATACAGTGATATGATTAACTTGTTTGGTCGACCAGTTCCTTTCTTAAGTATGGCAACAAATGTTGTATTTGATTTTGTAGTGTAAGCCACCAGCTTTACGGAACAGAGAATAGTCATGTCCAAATAAGAGCTCATGCAATCCAACATTCAATACTTTGCCCAGAATATTTCATAGAGTCTAATACTGAACAATCATGGTCGCATTATTTAAAGAATATGTCAAGACTAGGTTCATGGGCAGACCATATTAGCGTACGGGCAGTTGCGAATGCACATAATTTGAGGATTCGTATTACAGAAAGTGCACACAATTTTACTGAAACTACAGTTGTTACCTCTATTTATGCTCAGTCTGGGAGAAATGTAAGAGATATTTACATTGGACATCTTGATGAACTACATTATGTTTCTACAACACTAATTCAACAATCTGCTTCTGAACAAATACGAAATCAGACAGTAACTGGTAAACAAAAACTATACCATCAAAATTCACAATCTAATAACAATGAAATTATCTCGGAAAAGCCAGTCTCCATGAATAATTCTCAAAAAGAAAAGAATATATGAAGCAATACATGAGGAAAAAAAGTTTAAAAAACGAATTTAAAGAAAAAAAAACTGTGAGAAAAAAAAGCAACTGCAATATATAGACAATCAAATCCTGAGAAAGCAAAACAGAGTTTAAAGACATCCACTGCAACATACAGACAATTAAATCCTGAAAAAAGCAAAACAGAGTTTTAAGGCATCTACTGCAACATACAGACAATTTAATGCTGAGAAAGCAAAACAGAGTCTAAAGACATCCACTGCAACATACAGACAAACTATTCCAATAAAATTGAAACGTCGTCTTGGTTATAAACACCATAACCAATTTCCAAATGTTAGATCTACAAAAGTAGTAGAAACAGCTCAATACTTGGTTCGGACTAGTGAAATATTCAAAAACAAAGGAATACTAGTAATGGATAATTATGTGTCAAATCCAGTCAATAATGACAATGAATGGTCAGAATTCATTACTAAGAATAACAACGAAACTTCAGATAATCAAACGATGTAAACACTCAAAATCAAGAAACAGCAGACACAGGAACAAGTAGCAATGATAATGTTGACCGTTGATAATGACACTGACGATGAGTGGTGTGAAGTAACTGAACGACCATCAGGTGTTTATGGATACGTTATTACAAGAACCTGACGTTACTCAACTTCGTGATAAAATAATAAGTTTTGCACCAGGAGAAGGAAACAGACCACTTGGTATATTTTTAGATAAAGATGCTGAATTTCTGTCTTTCTCTTACCATTTATTGTGGCAAACGTCAAGCTGATAACAGTGAAAGACTAGTGCCTGTTCATTATAGTACAATTTGTAGGTGGGCATTAAGAAGTCGGGATCAAAGAGTTGCTCAGTCTGTACCAAACATTTTTTACAAATTAAAAAAATTGCAGATTAAACAAATTCAAGAAAGTGCAAATTTATTATTGCGTAAATGTAAAACTAAGGGTAAAAACGTACACAGCAGGAGATTTGAAGTCTGAAAGTTCTGTTAATAAGTTAATCAATTTAGGTAAAGGCTGAGAACATGGCCCAAGCTCAAATGCACTGGGAACCATATTGCAATTATGATATGTATATACATATATATATATATATATATATATTAATATATATATATATATATATATATATATATATATATCCAAGTGTAATTGTTTGTAATGGATAAAAGAGTGCTCAATACTAATTACAAGTAGAGCAAATCATTTATTGAATTTATCTTAAAATATTGTCGTCGCTACACGGTGTTTCACGCCTGACCTTTTACAGTCAGACGATCTTCAGGTGACAAATTCAGGATTGAGTTCAATCATGGTTCAATGTTTGCTTGCAACGCATCTTCAACGGTCTGCTGACGCGCTGATTGCATGTTTCGTTTTTCTCTGGGACTAAGATATTTTTTTGAAATATTTCTAGCGTTCCTGGTACTCCATACTGTGTAGTATATGTGTGCCAAATTTGGTTTTAAAATATTCAATTTAAGGTGGAGAAACCTTTGTGCGCACATTGAACGTGTCCACCAAAAAAGTTAATTTTTTTCCACATTAACATATGTTTATTTTTTTTGGTCGTATATCATGAATCTCAATGCGTAGATAATTTTTGCTTAATATATGTTCAAGAAAAAATAGGTACTTCATGGTGAAAATGCGTACCGAAAAGTGAAAATATCCCAATTTTGGATCCGTTTTTCTCTGGAACTAAGATATTTTTTTGAGATATTTCCAACGTTCCTAGTACTCCTTACCATGTAGTATATGTGTGCCAAATTTGGTTTTAAAATATTCAATTTAAGGTGGAGAAACCTTTGTCTGCACATTGAACACGTGCACCAAAAAAGTGATTTTTTTTCTTTATTTTTTTACTTATTTTTGTCCTTAGTATATAAAACTCAACTTAATCTACTACTATATTGTTAAAGTTACTTCTTTTTGTCCTTAGTATATAAAACTTAATCTACTACTATAATGTTAAAGTTACTTCTTTTTGTCCTTCTTCCGAATGTTTCAAAATTTGTTGCGTATCTGTTGCTTTGTGAACAGTTTCTGCAGTTCGTACTGTTGGCATTCTAAATCTCAGCTGACTGCGTTGTTTATTTGCGCCGTCACGGCGTTAGGATGGTGGTTGCATTTCGAAGTAAGTTTCCCTCGTGCTGCGTCCACTGCCTGTCCTTCTCCGACATGGTGGTCGGATTGCTCGGGCCAGATTTCACAATTATGGCAAAGTTTTTCTTCAGCCACGTTCTCGTTTTTTCTGATCCGGTGAGGTCCGACGTATTCACCTTCTTTTCACAGTATTGCAGGATTGTCTCGACAGGCGCATCTTTCAGTAACTCATCAGTTGATATTAACCTCTTGACATCATCCTCCAAAGGCATGATCCCTCGGCCCAACAATGCCCCCCAAAGACCCAACAATTTCTTTTTTTGTTCTAGCTTGAGTTCTGTTTCTTTGTCTTCGTCTTTAGGTTTATCATCAAAATGGCTTCTAAGTAATCTCCCAATCACATGTCCCCTTTCTTTCTCCTCTTCTTTAGAGAGACCAGTGAATCTACCCTTCTTTGCAAGAGTTAAAGTTGAGGGGGCGATGACATCTTCGTCCTCCTTCTCTTCCTGTGTTGCTGGTCAAGGCTTAGGGGAGAAGGGTGCTTGGTAACTGTATGATTGCTTGGTAACTGTATGATTGGAGGCAGCGGAAGAAATAATATCCTCCAAATGTTTGACAACTCTTCCCTTCTTCTACAAGGTATCTGTTTTAACCTCATAAAATTGCTCTGCAGTTTCGATGGTGTGTGTCATCTGTTCTGCAAGTGTTGCCCTCTCTACCTCCGTAGCATCCTTGCGTCTCTGGAGGGTCACCAAGGCCTTTTGGATTCTGGAGCCTTTCATGGTGCCTATGATATCCGGTGCCATCTTCTTACCAATTCTGACAAGCGACTTGCTAATTTTTTACTCAATCATCGGTTTGCTGGTGATGGTTACGAACAAAGCCGGTTCCTCCGAGATACCGGGTAGTCCCGAGATCACACTGTTCGATCCTTCATACATAGGGCGGAGGGTCTTCAAATAAATGTCCCCCATCATCTTGACCCCACTATCTCAGAAAAGCGTGGCTGGCCCAGACGAAGCTGTTTTGTGTCGTAACATCTCTGTCACGTACAGGGGCTTACCACGCTTTTCCATCCACTGTCCGGCTTTGTACTCTTTGAGAGTCATGTTGGCTACAGAGCCTGCCCTCTGACCACTAGCAAAAATTAACAAAAGGATAAGGAAATCTCGGAGATTAGTGAAGGTTTGGATGTCGACGGCAGAGGGTTTGGTACTAAGTTCTTTGTGCTTTTCCCTGAAACGTTCTGCCATAGGGCAAAACAATAACTTTTGGAAATCCTCTTCTGTTAACCTTTCCTTCTCATCACGCTCCCGAATCTCTCCACGACGTTTATGAAATGCGGTGCTGAACGCTTTTTGCCACGTGCTCAGCCGATCAAGTGCCATAGCGATTAGAACTAGGTCCTCGGCCCTCAGGTTGAGTATAATCTGTAAGGCTCCCGCTCTTTGTTGCAAAAACTTTAGGAATTTCCTATACAAGATGAGGTATGTCTTCAGGGTCTGGGGCTTTTGTGCCTCATCTTCGAGGAGGTCATTGCCTTTGAAGAAGGAATTGGAGATCTTCATCATGCACACATCGTCCCACAATTTTCTGAAATTGTGGTTGCTTGGATTACTGTTGACCTCATAGTAGCCGGGCTACCCTGCGTGTGTACTGGCAAGCATTCTCCGCTTTCTGATTTCCACCTTCAAAACCGGTCAAGTGTTTGTAATAGAACTGCATGAGTGTCAGGCTATCCATCGCTTTCACCTACAAAATTATCAATTAATTTATAAATCCATGGACTAGTACTTACGGCGTGCCTAGTTAAGGAGTCATAGCTGGTCAAGGGATAGGGCAACCACTGGAGGGTTAGAATGTTTTGTGCAGAAATATGACATGACTATTACCTGTTCGTTGGTTGGGTCCACCTTAGGCTTGCAGGCATCACCCAGCAAAATTCCCAGAGGCAACGTGTCCTCTTCTTCTTCATCATCTTCTTCTGAAGAAGAACAACTCTCACCTTGCAAATCCCTGGATAAAACCGGATGTTTAGGGTCGGTGGGAGCTCGCCTCTTCAGGGCTTTGGCCTTTTTCTTTGCCGGTTTGGATTGCGCACGTTCTTGCAGTTGCTTCTCCTACCTTGCCTTGTCCCTCATTTTTTGTCTGGCGTTGTTTGCCATTTCTTTGTATCTGAATTGAAGAATAGTTACATAAAACTGAGGTCATGTAGGGCGAAATTACCATAGGTATTATCCTCAAAAATATACACACCTGGCATACTGAGGGTCGACATTGCAAAAGTTATGAGCATTGCAAAGATGGCGATCCACTCTGCACACCTTCATGGAACAGTCTGGTACAGGACACTATCTCTGGCTGCTTCTGATTCACACCTTCTTTAACATTACGTTTCGTTGTGGCTGACATCATCTTGGCCTTCTCTTTGTTGAACTTGTGAGCGGCTTTGAGGTGGGAAACCATGTACTTCATCTTTTTATGGCACAGTTCGCATTTGCATTCTCGTCTGGTGTACTAAGAAAAATGATAACGTTTCCATTTTAATTGTATAAAATTTATAAAATAGTTACATTTTTACATATATTATTCATACCTTTTTCCCCTTTGCCTCTTCTTCTTCGTCTTGTTCTTTTTCTTCGTCTTGTTCTTCTTCTTCTTCCTCCTCAGATTTTTCATGCCATTCACCACCCTCCTCGCTAAGCTCCAATTCCTTACCATCACTGAGAGTTATTTTTCTACTCTTCCTCTAAAAGAGATGAGAATAATATTTTAGTTTCAGCATGATGAAACGCGAGCGATTGCGTTACGCATTTTGAAATGTTTATGGGACATAAAAAGGTTCGAAATCATATTCTTCATACCCTTTTTGCCAATAGTTCTTCTTCTTCATCATCATCTTCCTCTTCTTCTGATTCCGATTCTTCTTTGTTTCCCTCACTGGAGAACAGGAGCGGGAATGACGGGCTACTAGGTTTGCCTTCATCTTGCACTTTGGGCAAGAACAGCCTCTCCCCGGCGGCGTGGTACTCAATTCCAAAATGGTCCATGCCAGGGGCGCCGGAATATTGATAATAACGGGGCAGATATTCATATATTCGTGTTCGCAGATCGTAAAAACAATCGATTTCAAAAGGAGAACACAAATATATGAATATCTGCCCCCGTTATTATCGATATTCCAGCGCCCCTGGTCCATGCATATCTTGATCATTGTCTCCGGGAAAAGAACTTTAAAAATATAGCCGGCCATGCTGGCATCTTTCATGTCTTTGAGGTGGAGTTCTATGAACGTGTCTAAGATTAGCTCATGTTGGTCGTCTGTGAAAGCGCCCATCGGGACATTGTAGTCAAGGTCTTTTTTCCCTTGTGGAATTGTGGAATTGGGTATGTCTTTGAGAGGGCAAGGTACCATTCATGATTGCCTGTGATTGTTCAAATTGGGACTTGACCATTTCCACCAAGTCCGAAATATTGAACCTGGTATCCATACTAGTGAACTATTAAAAATATTACAACATATTATTGAAAAAAAATTGTGTTTAAATAAGCCTTTTCGGTTATAAGTACTTATAATGAGAGATGCACTAACTCTTATGGGACATGCAATATTTCAAAACTTTGGCCATGTTACAAGGGTTCCCCCCAGCCATACTAAATTACGGTAACGACAACACTTTTTGCCAAAAAGTGAAAAACCGATGTAATGAAGCTAGATTATGTAAATTTATTCACGTCAGGAATTTAACATCCTTTGTTTACGGGACAACACAGGAAAAAAATATATTTTCCAACATTGTGTTATCAATGAAAAACCATTGTAGTATCATTGGTATTTTATTGGAAACCTTTATAAAGCTTCCAAGGTTGGCAAATGGTTATATATTCCAACATTGGTATATTAAATAAATTACCAACATTGGTTAACACAATTCCAACATTGGTATATTAAAAAATTTACCAATATTGGTTCACACAATTCCAATGTTGGTATATTAAATAATTACCAACATTGGTTCACACAATTCCAACATTGGTAATATTAAATTACCAATGACATTGTTGGTTCATAGATTTCCAGGCATTGCACTTGCATCAATAGAAAATTAGACAATTCTCCACTTTCACAAATACCATAATGCTTTGCGCTTTGGGGGGATTGCGATGTAAACAAAATGGGGGACAGACAGGAAGTATCAATTGTAAACTCGTTAAAGATGTTCAAGGACGTTGCACAACTGTCCAAAACAAAATTAAAACATATCACTAAAAGTTTGGACATTGACGTTGAAAAGTTGTTTGGAAAGAAAGCCATACTTAATCTTGTCTGTAATGGTTTAAACATATCAACTTCGTCTACGAGTTCGTCTGTGCTGTTGCCCCAACCTGCTGAAGACCAAAGCTTACCGTTGATAAGGCAGCTACAGAAACTAAAAAACTGGAGCAAGAGTCTCACTGGTTTACCGCAAGTTGTGGACGAGTCCATGGTAAAGCCCTTTTTAGTTGGAGGGGGTTATACCAAAGCGGACGTCAAGAAATACAAAACCCTTCATGCTTGGCAGCACAAACAAGGAGTTCACTCTTTAAAGTAAGTATTTACAACAACATATCTAGTGCACAATTCTTTGTCTTCTGTGAAACATTTTTTCCTAAAAATTTATACCTATATAAATATTAATATATTTCCGTTTGGCTGTTTTACTGTAAATTAGGGTTCATTCATTACCAGAGTTTGAAAATATGTGGGTCCTGAGGTTGTTGCAACCCATCATTCTCCCCTGATCCAGAAGAAATGAAGATGATGTATGTTGTCATGCACATGGAGACCAGCAAGCCATTATTTGCGTATTGTACCTGCACAGTTGGGTAAGCTGTTTTTGCAAATTTGGTGTGATGGTAGTAAGTGTGATGGTAGTAAATGTGTTTTTTCCATCATAAAGTTTGCGAGGTAATTGCAGCCATGTTGGTCCTTTGTTGTTTGCCTTGGCTGACATTATTGCAGAAGGAAAAGTGCAAGTCCCTTCAGATCCTACTTGTACGGACTTGCCTTGCTCATGGACAGAACCTAAAGGTAAAATAATCCTACATAATCTAACATGTCAGCACTGAAATAGAATACAATATTTCTGAACATTTTTCTTTGCAGAATCATCTTAAGAATTTTTGCTATCAGCTGCCTGTGAATTATTATGGAATAATCTTTGCTCTTTTTCCAGGTGCCAAAGTAAAACCAGCAATGGTTGAAAATATAAATATTTACAAAGCTAAAGTGGGAGACCAACCACGTGAAAAGAAATTCCGACCATCTCCTGCAATAACAGAGGATTTGTACAAAAACAGTGATGAAAATCCCCTAACAAAGGAAGAACAAAAATCAAACTTGAGGCAGGCAATTTTAGAAGCAAATATGGGTAAACCAATGCCTCCCATAGTTTACCTGTTATCCAAGGTGGAAAATGATTCTGCCCAACCTGCATCTGAGTATAATCTACCAGACGTTTATATTTGTGAGAATTATGATGCAAGTTTAGCTATTTGTTGTGATATTGAGGTACAGACTAGCTCATATGCAAATGCTGACAATAATGAAATTGAATAAATCTTAGAGCATAATCCTGGTAATACAGTTTGCTTGCAAGAAATTCGAGAAAAAGCAGAAAATGTTTTGAGTGAAATATGTGTAAGCCAAGAGGAAGTTGAGTCAATAGAACGGGAAACCAGAGGCCAGCACAACAATGCACTGTGGTTTACACACCGCATGCCAAGGATAACTGCATCAAAGTGTAAGCGGGCAATTCATAAAGTGACTACAAGTCCCACTAAAGCATTGTGTGACATATTGGGCTACAACAAGCGCATCCAAACATCATACATGCAAGATGGAAAGGATTCAGAACACAAAATTATAGAAATGTATGAACAAAGAAACAATGTCAATGTCCAACCATGTGGATTTTTCATATCTGTCACCCATCCGTTTCTTGGTGCAACACCAGATGGTTTGGTTGGGGATGAGGGTATAATTGAAGTAAAAAAGATCCACCCAGACACTGCAGAATCCTTACTGGATGCCCTCAAAAGGCAATGTATATTAAAGGAAACAGGTGATCAAATCTCATTTAATAACAATCACCCCTACTATTACCAAATTCAACAACAGCTGTTTTGTTCAAGAAGGTTATGGGCTGATTTTGTTGCTTCAGATGGAAAGGCTATATTTGTTCTGAACACTGCTTACTGCCAGAAATTTTGGGAACAGCAACTACCCAGGCTTAGGAAATTTTATTATGACATTATTTTATTGGAGCTTGCATATCCTCGGGTTAAGTTTGGACACAGTAGAATTGGTAAACTTGGAATTACATATGAATCTCTCAGCGCTGTTGTAAGAAAGGAATAATTATTATACAAATACCAATGAATTATTAGGGCTGCCCCAAGAGTTTCTAAATGTAATGGAGTAATGTAATACTATATCAAGTGCTCACTGATAGTACCACATATATATGTGCAGCACAATTTACAATAAGTTATTTACCCACTGGTAATATTAATGAAATGCATTAATAATTTATTTATCCATTGTTGAAAACTTTAAATAGTTGAATTGTACATATAGTTTACTTATACTGTAATTTATTGTACAGACAAATAATATGTTAGAGAAATATATATCAAAGTATGATTCTGAAATATTTGATATTGAAAAGTTTTGTTTCCAATGCTCTATTCAATATTTAAGTGTCAACCTATTGTAGTATTGGGGACTGGAAATTAACTAAATAGGCACAAACAGTAAATATTTGCTCAGCTAAGTGTGTCATAGTCAAAGGTATTTCAGTTCGAAGAATACAATAAATCTTGATTCTCTGTATTGCCCTCTCCACATGTATTCATGCCACTGCTATATTTTCTGACCTTCTACTTTCAACTGCCCTCATTTGTGAGCGGTCTTTCCCCTTAAAATCTGGGATGATAACTTTAACACCTGGAACACTTAAGACATCATCTATGTCAAATCCTCTATCAGCCATTATCTCATCCCCCTCTTTCATTGCATCTAGTAAGTCATTACAGTTTGATGTAATATGTTTGTCCGAAGTGCGCCCACCCCAAGCTCGAGAAACATAAACAACTGCTGCATGTGTGTCAATTCCAACTAAAAACTTGAATGTTGTGTGCCCTTTATAATTGGAAGATATTTCTTTGCATGCTTGCAATGATGATGGTTTCTCTGTAAAAATTTCTGTACAATCAATGATAATCTTCACATTTGGAAAATTGGAAAAGTGCTTGGCCTTTCCTTCATCCAGGGATTCTGGCATTTGGCAGAGGTCTTTTAATTCAAAGTACATTAAATTGATCCAAGTAGTGAATATTTTGCTAATATTGCCTTCACTGAGCATAAAACGCAATGCTTAGTCAGTCAAGGTTAGCCCAAGTCTGAGGCAAATCAGAACCATAAAAAATTCCTCCTCAAGTGATAACTTGCTTAGGGCCCCTCTCTTTCTTTCTGTTACATTTACCTTGCATAACAAATCAGATCCCCTCCAGTTTCTCGTGTTTACTAAAGCACACTCCAGGTACTGAAACAAAGCACTGAAAGAACCATAATTAGGAAATCCAGTCCAAAACTGAAAGCTAGAATCATCATGCTTCAATTGGGCTAAAATGAGGCATCGTGAGCGAAGATTTTTGTTTTCTTCTTCAAGTTTCTGTACTCTACTTTCTAAGTCATTGATATGCTTTAAGGTTTCTGAATCAAAGTTTAGGTTGTCTGGATAAGCCTGTGTTCTACAATAATCATGTGCTTTCAGAGGATGGCTTGAAGGAAGGCATACTCTCCAAACATTGTGCCTTCCAAAGTTATCATCTTGTGGATTACCTTTAGGCCTCCCTTTTCGAGTGGGTACCTAAGTTAAAATATAAAGGATTTTAACAATTGCTGCACAGTGCGCAAACATTGAATGTTACAGAACAGGTTATGAATTATTAAAATTCACGACTGGTTTTTAAAAAGCGTATCTAATTGGTCTATGAATAAAAAGATGCCAATCAAACCTTTGAGGAAAAGATAAATCAGAAGGAAGTTTAGACAGGCTTACCGGCATTCTTTGTTGCCTCTTCAGCTTCGGTTCTGTAATAACTTCCAATGCTGTATCTTTGGTGACACTGTTGTTCGTGGTCCTTGGAGTTGTTTGTGCCAAGTGAGAGTATTCAAAAATCGAAGGAATAAAATTTTTAAATAACCCCCCAAAGCGCAAAGCATTATAGTATTTGTGAAAGAGGAGAATAACTGCACATGTTAACTAATGTCAATTGGTAGCGAGTAGCAGGCAAGTATATCAAACTGCATGAATTTAAAACCTGAGTCAACCTTTACTGTTGATCCATTTTGTGTAACAAAGTTACTTGCAATTAATATATTTTTTAACTTTCAAGTCTTAGAGATGTATTTTGGAAACATGTAAAATAAAATATAATGTAATTAAAGTGAAAAGATATTTCTATCAAAACGATGTTTTTGTAAATTTAACAACATGATCACAGAAGTTCGTCAATGGAGGTTACTACTTTTACATCTTTTCTCAAAATGTTCTTGTAGTTAATCCCATCCTCTGATTCAATTTCAACATTGTGAGCCTCAATAAGTGCTTTAGCTAAGGGTATGACCATTTCATACTTCCCTTGCGAACCACATTTGACTTTCAGGACTCTTCCTAGTGGCAACAGGTGGTTTCGTACAGTAAGATGCTGCAATGAAAGGACCTTAAATGTGGCCAAAATGATTGCATGTGCTGATTTTAAGCTCATATCAGCTATATCATCACTCGATTGATCATCACAGTCACCTACAATACAAAGAGTTTCGTAAAGTTCTAATTCCACCTTGTCATCTTCTAATTCCACCATGTCAACTTATATGTCAACTTTTAATTTTACTTTACCCATATTTTTATAAGTTGATCTGCTACCGTAGTTTTTAAGTAAAGTTATTAAAAGAAATGCTAAATTGTTAGCTATGCATGTAGATTTTCATTAAAGCAGTGGCATTGCCAATAGGGGGGGGGCAGGGGGGTTAACCCCCAAGGTCATCTTTGGGAAAAGCTCAAATTTGCCTAAATCTAACAGAAGTTTCAAAATGCACCAACTGGCTAGTTTGAAGTCTCAAAATTGAAATTTCTGTTGCAGGGCTTGCCCCACACACCCCAGCAAAATATTTTTTTCACTCCCCCCCCCCAAGGTTGGCACCCTGGCTATGTCCCTGCTTGTCGGTAATTCAAGGATGTCTGCCTGGAATGAAACTAGACAATAGATATGGTCTGCAGATTTGGGGTTAAGTGCAGTCACATATATAGGATGTTATAACATCACAGCCTTTTAACAGAATGATATGAAATATATATATTTAAATAAACTAATAAAGTAAATACAACCTCATTCCGAAGGCTTTACACTACACTAAATAAAATAACAATATGGCGTTCTTAAATACAGAGTTCAGCCAAGGGCCTGGTAACTAAACTTGTTAATATTCATAAGTATAAAAATAGTTCCTAATAAATTAGCACATTCTTCCCTACATAATAATATAACTAAATTTATAACATTTGGTAAAATAAAGTTAGATAGTCATAGCGTCTCTTATGTTCTTTAGATACTCAAATTTCCAAATCTAACTAAATGTTAGTCTATCCGGTGCCCTTCTTTGCCGCTCTGATCGACGCAGAGGTTTGAGTTGATGATCGATCCTTGTGGCACCGTCCATAGGCCTATCCGATTCGGCTCCTTCCGCGTCTTGCGACTGGGTTTCCGCTCCGGCTTGCTTTGGGTTGACTTCTTTGCTATAGTTTTCTTCAAAACCAACAGTACGGAACCCATTTCCAGGTGGAGCTAGATGTTTAATTGACACTGTATCCTCCCTTCCATCGGGAAATCGCACATGAGCATATTGCAGGTTGGCTTCCAATATATCAACTTCATCAACCAATGGGTCATACTAACATCTTCACATGGAAATGCGAAGGGAAATCTAGAATACTCGTCAATGATAGTTAACAGAAATCGACATCGATTATCACTGGGCACGGGACCTTTAAAGTCTATGTTCAATCTTTCGAAAGGTTGAGTAGCTTTTATCAAGTGTGAAGGCTGCGGAGAATAGTATTGCAGTTTACACTCTTGACATTCCTTACAAGCTTGTGTCATACTCTTTACATCCTCTACTGAAAAGGGTAGATTTCGACTTTTAACGAAATGTTTGGTATCAAACATGTAGGCAACCGACTTTTGGTCTGTTATAAGCTTAAAATGCTTTCCTGTCAGATAATGCTTCCACTTACGTACTGCTTCTACTATAGCTGCTGCTTCCTTCTCGATAGCTGAGTGCTTCAATCCCGGGCTGTTCAATGTTCTTGAGAAGAAAGCTACTGGGCGTCCTTGTTGGTTCAATATAGCAGAGAGCATGTGGTCTGAAACTTTTCAAGGTTCTCATCATGGTGAGCCTGATCCCTACCACAAATCGTAATGTTATCCAAATAGGCAAATATATCTTCTAAGTTTTCCTCAGAAATGAAGTTGTCCATCATTCGTTGAAAGGCTGCAGCTCCGTTAGTCACCCCAAAAGGAATTCTGCGAAATTGATACAGTCGACCATTTGCTTCAAAGGCAGTATACTTCTTTTCTTCCTTTTTAATAGGTACCTGATGATACGTGCTCTTAAGATCAACTGTACTAAAAACAGTATACTTGGCAATTTGATTAACTGTGTCATAAATTCTCGGCATAGGGTACGCATCGAGTTGGGTAAATCTATTTATTGTTTCGGAATAGTCTATAACCAATCGTCTCCTATGATTTTCATTTCGCGTCACTACAACTTGTGCCCTCCAAGGGGAATCGCTTTGTTCAATTATACCCTTATTGAGTAATTTATCAATTTCAGTCGAAATAAATTCCTTATCTTCCATGCAATACCTTCTTGATTTCGAAGCGATTGGTTTACATTCAGGTGCAAGAAACTGAAATATTGGTGGGGGATCAGCTCGCAATGTAGATAAACCACATATATTCACTGGCGGAGCCGTCCCTCCAAAACATATTGTTATACTCATGCTGCTCTTGGCAATTCTGTCCTAGGATGACGTCGGTGCATAAGTTTGACAAAACATATAACTTAATACCTGTGTAGACTCTACCCTTTAAAATAATGTCCGTGTAGCAATATCCTTCAATCTTAGATGAATGAGAGGAAGAGGCCATTGTTACTTTTTCTTGAGTGGGATATACTACTAACCCTAGGGATTTAGCCATATCTGGATGAATAAAATTATGTGTACTTCCCGAATCTACCAACGCCTGCACAGACTTCCCATCAATTAAGATTCCTACGCAAGCTTTCTTCAATGATTCAGCAGACGAATATTTAGATGAAGCAAGCGTTAGGTAGGATGACTGTGATTCAATTGCAGCTTCATGTGTAGATTTACAAACTCTCTGAAAATGACCTCTCTTTTTGCATTTATGACAGTGGGCCTCCCTAGCAGGACATAGTGCTCGGGGGTGTAGTCTGTTGCCACAGAAGAAACACTTTGTATTTTGCGATGTTAACGCTACATACCTTTCAGTAGAGTCCTGACATTTACTACCTGGGATGTGATACTCTTCCCGTGTCTTTGGTGGAGTTGATTCTGGTAGATTACTTTGCTGAAAGTTACTACATTTTGTAGTTGTTGCAGCTGAGGTAGAAAAATTATTGTACGTTTCAGATGTTCGTTGAGCCATATCCAAGGCAAGTGCTTGATCAAATGCAGTTTGTAAATTCAAAGTTTTGTTTTCTAATAGGCGCTGACGAATATTTATGGAAAGTAACCCAGTAATAAATGCATCTCGCACTGCTTCATCGCAATACTGAATGGCTGTAACTTTGGAAAAATTGCAGTCTTTACTCAAGATCTTTAATTCTTGAAGATACTCGTCCAAAGACTCCCTGGGTGGCTGCTTAATAAATTAGCACACAGAAGTATGAAGTTTCCACAACTATTAAGAACTATGCAAGGATTATTGTTATAAGATATTAAGCAGGATTGGGAATGGCCACGGGACATTGGGTTTAATAAATCAGCAATAAAACAATAAAGTCTAATGTATTATTTCCATTCCACAATAAAGTTTATGTAGTATGTACTAAGAGTTTTAATCTACAGTACCATAATCCTACCTTCAGTCTCTGAGAGTTGCAGGGAGTCTGTGCTCACTGTATCAGAGCATGAGCTATTTGCATTGTCTTCATTACTGAGTCCACTTCTTTTTGCCCGTTTTGCTGGAGTATGAGGTATCTTTAGGGAGAAAAATCACAGTAGTCCGACAGCACACAAGAGGTGTACGTACAGTATTAGCAACTGGTCATACAGTAAATATATAACAGTGTAGCTATATGACTACCTGCACATTAACAACTTCCAAATTGATTAATCTACATACAATGCACATTTAAGACTAAGCCATATACATGTAGTTTAAAGTGCTTATGAAACGAAATTTTTGATATGTTTTATGGTTTTATTTAGAAGAACTTATAATGCAATAAAGGAACTGCTTGACAGTTTTCTCAAAGCTCTTCTCCCTCACAAGATATTAAGTATTCAAATAAAACACTTGTGACGACTCACTGTTGTATACACCGAATTTACCTATTGGAAAATCGCGTAATATATATTATACATTATATATTATGCTCAAGTAATATGAACTTAATTTTTAAATAGTTTGTGCCGATAAGAAGATTAACAATTGTGTTTATGGCATCATGAGACTTGCGATCTAATTTTCTATCTATAATTGAATATACCTAACATCTTGTGAAGCAGTCTAACATTTGTGAAGCAGTGAAACTGTCAAGCAATTCTTTTATCACGTCATAAGCTCCTTTAAATGGGACAATAAAAAGCCCAAAAATTTTGTTTCATAAGCACTTCAATGATGATAAGACAACACAGAACAGCAGTCATATGACCAGAAAAGTACTATATACTTATTATTAGTAAATTAAATTATGTAAAGCAATATATGTAAATTATGTGCCTCTCATATGCTGTGCAAGTCCAAACTTGCATATTTGTTCAGGTGTACATACATGTCCCAGCTAAAATTCTTTAAAACAATGTCTTTAATTTAGTACTCTGGTACTGTACATGTACTGGCAAGGGAAATTCAAATTTTTGTGTTCCTAGGATAGTTAAGACTTATCTGGTATACCTAGGCCAAGTTTGGTTTTTCATTAACAAAATTATGTTACCGGGGGGGGGTGGTTCATTTCCACTTATATTGAGAGGGCTTGCGCGCAAAAATGTGAAGCTGAAGTTGAGATATTATTTAGCTGTCTAAAAGTAGGAAAGCTTTTTAATGAACTGTCAAAGTTTCAGGAAAAATAATGCATACTGGGAGCAACGCGCGATCTCTAAAGGTTACAAATATTTCATTGCGCGCAGTGGATTAAATGAATTGTTGATTTAACGTGACCAATCTCATGCAAGGCTGTGCAAATGAATAAATTAAAGCGAGAAACTGAACACATAAACAAAGCGATTTATTCGTGATGTTAATCCTCAGCATGTCCACCATTTCATTCTAAGCAAACTGCGGCTCGTCTGAGCATAGTAAACACTAAACAGCAAACCATTTGTCTGTCCATTCATTCGCCTAGATTTGCCAGTGGTAGCGCAGGCGATTTGCAAGAAAGAATTTCAAACGAAATGGAGAATTTGAGGCAGGACAGACAAATGGTTCGCCGTTCAGTGTTTACCATGCTCAGACGAGCCGCAGTTTGCTTAGAAAGAAATGGTGGAAATGTTGAGGATTAATTAACATCACAAATAAAAATCTTGTTATTAAATCGCTTCGTCTTTTTGTTCAGTTTCTCGCTTTAATTTATTCATTTGCACAGCCTTGCATTAGATCGGTCATACTAAAATCAACGATGCATTTAATCCACTGCGCGCAATAAAATATTTGTCACCTTTAGGGGTCGCACATTGCTCCCAGTATGCATTATTTTTCCTGAAACTTCGACAGTTTATTAAAAAGCCTTCCTACTTTTAGACAGCTAAATAATATCTCAATTTCAGCTTCACATTTCCGCGCGCAAGCTCTCTCAATATCAGTGGAAAGGAACCACCCCCCGGTAGCATAATTTTGTTAATGAAAAACCAAACTTGGCCTAGGTATACCAGATAAGTCTTAACTATCTCTAGGAACACAAAAATTTGCCAAATTCTGCAAAATATCCTAGAAAACAAAAATTTTACATTTTGGGACATTTTTTACCTATCTATATTATATATATATATATAATATAATATATAATATAATATATATATATATATATATATATAGATATAGATATAGATATAGATATAGATATATAGATAGATATAATATATATAGATATAGATATATAGATATAGATATAGATACAGATACAGATACAGATACAGATATACATATACATATACATATACATATACATATACAGTAGGAGGCAAAAGTTTGAGTCCAGTCGTTGTAGAATTCCAGTATTAAATCCTGGCAGCGTATTGGAGTTAAGACATGCGTGCTAGTGTTTCAGTACTGTAAACTATATTAATTGCACACTGTTTTGGTCCTAATGATCTAAATTATAACAAAATAAAGTTCTCATTCCTTTACACTGCCCAAGATGGGTAGGAAAAAGGGCAAAGTGATGGTGCACAAGGACAAATAGTTCCATTAAGTATTGAAGGATTCTTTCCTCGTAAGATCGCAGAAGAAGTGAGAATTTAAAAAGGTGGTATGCAACTAACCTTGGAGAGGTTCGAAGAAACTAAATCCTACTCAAGCAAACTTTTAGCTGCTTTGGTCATGCTCGGTTTGGCAATATTGAAAGATATAATAGGATCCTAATTAAAGAAAAGTATCATCCAATTCTTCAAGGACATGGATTTCATCTGGTACAAAGATGATCGCACGTCTAACTACATGATAATCACCCTAAGCACATGCACATCTTCTATGTGCCAGAAATCGTTTAGAAGCAAACTCATTCTGGTGATCTCGTTGTCATGGCTTTCCACCTCATATTCCAGATCTAAAACCTATGGAGCACTTGTAGAACCGTTTTAACCGGAAGAGGGCGAGGCACAGACCCGCCAGCCAGGCTGACTTGAGGCAAGTGGTCAACGAATGCTGGCAAGGTATTGAACGTGTGACATTAAAAAACCTATGGAATCTATGCGAGCAAGAATAAAGGTCATTTCAAGAGCAAAAAAGAGGGAACTAAGCAATGACATGTAAATGCATGTTTGCACATTAAAATACGTAAAAATGAATATCATAACATCTCATAGTTGTTGTACAGCATGTATTTTTCTGTTTACTTGTTTACTTTTTTCTAGTTCACTTATCGGTAAGGTTTTCTGTAGAATATTAATATATGCTGCTGAAACAAAGAAATACAGTCACTGGACTCAAACTTTTGCCTCCTACTGTACATATACATATACATATACATATACATATACATATACATATACATATACATATACATATACATATACATATACATATACATATACATATACATATACATATAGATATACATATACAGGGTGTATAAAAAAAAACGCAACCACTTAATATTCTAAAATTCATATTGTTCATAAGCTCAAAAGATTTTATGCCCCTGGGATTTTAAAATGGCTTCTAGTCGTACACTTCAACTGCTAATAGTCAAATCAGCTAAACTAATAATGGTGCAGCTAACAATCGAACAACGAGTTTTTATTGTTGTGCATTACACCCAAACTCAAAACACGACCGAAGTGCAAAACGCTTTTCTGGCAAGGTTTCCAGATCGGAACCGCATAAAGCGACAATCTTGAGAAACGTTAGAAAATACTCTCGAGCAGGAACGAGCCATAACCTTAATGAGGGAAATTCTGGGCGCAGGAGAACAGCGCGATCTGCTGAAAACATCGCGGCTGTTAGAAACCTTCTTGAGGAGAATCCTCATGTGAGTGCTCGCCGGAATCCTGTTGCCATATCATCGGCTGGATTTAACCGAATAACAAGGCTAGATCTTAGATGGCACCCTTATCGCATGCATGTGCGACATGAGTTGTTGGAAAGGGACTTCCCGCCAGGGGTCGAAAAAGTCAGGACCGCTGGGACCGACGGTCGCAGGCACAATGCAGAACGGACAACTTTCTTGAAGGCACATTTTGCAACGCTTTTAAAAATATGAGTTATAAGTGCAAAAATTTTTTTTATAATTCTTATTTTACTTGTCGCACCTACATTAGTTATATGATAAAACTCTAAAATACAACTTCTATTCTAACTTTTATAAAGCGCCTGCGCGTGCGTTGTTTTGGAGCAGCGGTTAGGTATCATAATTATTCAAAATGGCGGCATCCACGTTGTTTATTTACATAATTCCCATCTCCAAAATCCAGGCGAGTTCTTATTTTGTCTACATTTGTCTTCTTTAAGGCCCTTTTTTAGTTTTTTATAAAGGGTTAGAACTTGTGAATATTTTAGGTGTGTTTTTAAAGTGGGATATAGTTAAATTTGTGTTCGTGTGTTGATTACTGACAACTAATTAATACTATTCACTTATCCTGTTATCCAACTAATTAATACTATTCACGTCATTAATTTTAGTTGGATTAATTATCATGAATCGTGAGCATCGTAGTTTCTACACAATTGTATGCCAATTTTATCTACAATTTGCATAAAACGACAGAAAAAAAATTCATAACTTGTGTGACTGTAATAGTCTAATACACTAATAATGTAATTAAAAAATAAAAACTTGTTCATCGTTAAATTTTTTAGAAACCGGAAACATCATTAAAGTGTCCTTCCTAGTCTCTGCATTGCCCTAGCATCGTGGCATAGTTAATACAGATTACAGGTTGACAACATCGATGTCAAAATGCATGTGTAATGTAATGTAATTTCTCTCAGTATATTTGTGGTTAATCAGCTTTATTCCCAAATGGATGAACATTACTGTCGCAGCCATGCAAAGAAAACTGACGTTGAATGCCGTGTTTGTAGCAAGACATTGATACAACAGAACTACCAAGCTCATTTGAAAAGAAAACATCCCGATGAAGATTGTAACGACCTTCGCCCTAGGGATCAAAGAACGCTTATCTCGTTTTTTGGAAAACCATCCAAAAAATTAAGAGACGATGCCCTAGAAAAAAACACACTAACTGATTATGAAGTTTGCAATAATCAAGAATCAGGCAAATTAAACGAAAACGAATGTGATCATACGGAGGAATGCGAAGCTAAAGGCGACGAGGATGATCAGACTAGTCAGTTTCAGCTCCAAGAGGAAACGTTTGATCGTCAGGAGTACAATGAAGCACAAATTCTCAAAGAAAGTGATGAGAAAAGCCTTGAAAATAGGAAAAGCACGAGGGAAATCCTAGCACAGCTAATAAAAAAGGTAGACGAACTGACAGTAGAAGTAAGAAGTAGCAAAAAAGAAGCTGCAACAATTTCAGTTCCAAGAAGTTCAGGAACTGTTAATAGAAATGATATTCATAGAAATGAGTCAAATGACAACCTTACAAGAGACCTCTTGTTGCAATGTACTTCTGTTACTGAAATAACTGATAAACTAAGTGAATTTTCTTTTGATGAAGAAAGATCGGTCATGATATGCACTGTATGTGCGACAACTGAACAAGCAAAGCAAGTTCGACATGACAAAATGGTGCGTGGAATCTTCTTCTATAATCCAGGGATAGACAAAGACCCTCTTTCTAATCCGGAGTTTAATCGTGATGTGCAGTCCGAAGCTTTTCGAAATTTAAAAAAACATCTTAGACGGCATTTAACGGGGGTATTGCACAACAGTAATTTGGATGATGCTGTGTCTGCAGAAAAGTTGAAAAACAAGGAAGAGAGGAGGGAACGCTCAGTTGGAGTGAAAATTGGAAAGACTTGCTATTATCTGTTTAAGAAAGGAAGACCAGATACAGACTTCCCGGATTTATTACTTCTCCAGTCAATGAATGAGTTAGATATCGGCGAGCTCAATCATTGTGAAAAATTTCCTGCTAAGTTTCTTCCTTATGTTGCAGAAGAGGTTGAACACCGAGTGAATAATTTCCTGAACAATCGACTTGACCAAACTGGTTTTCGACCAGTTGGAAAAGTAGTTGCTGATAAAGCAACATATAAACACAGAACGCGGCAGTTTGTTTCTTTTACTACTGTTGTGCCTAACTCCACCGACCTTATCCAAGCAATATTCCTCGATATCCATGTGGTTAGTGGTCGCCATACAGGTCCAGCCATTGCACAGAGTTTAATTGATCTTTTGAGCAAAAAGGGTATTACCGCGGAACAATATCAAGGAGGTTCTTATGATGGACAATATCATCACCTTTCGGTTCCTGAGTTGTTAGATGGTCACTTTGGATTCACTGGCGCCAACAGGAAATTCTCAGACTGGGATCCAATGCACATTGCTGGTACTAGAGATGCAGCAATTAGAAAAGAAGCCCAGTTCAGGTGGCTCGTTCAAATTACGGAAGATATCAGTTCTTTGTTCAAAGCTATTAACTGGGGACAAGAATTTGAACATTTTTTTTCTGTCGTGGAAAGGTTGAAATCGGATGAAAGTTTCGATGCAGACGTATTTCGCGGTCTCCCTATGTTTTATAGCGAGACTAAATTTGCCAACCATTGTGCGAAAGTCTATGAACAACTACGTAAGGACTATCCAACCCTTTTCAGTACGTTGGAGGAAACCCAAATGAATAACTTTGGTGCCAGGGATGCGAAAAGCAGACAAACTGCCTTAGATGCAGCACAGCTTAAGAACAAACTTGCAAACAAGAAGTTTGTTTTAACACTCTCTGGTGTTTGCAATATTTACGCGACGTTCGGCCATGGCATCAACATCCTACAAATAGTAAATATTCTACCACATGAACGTTTCGATAAATTTCATGAAGTTTGCACAGAGAAGTTGTTGC